>NW_024063078.1:4270000-4657139 GCF_006381635.1 Hibiscus syriacus
ATTAACAAAATTTACTCCAAGTACATTTTGATCAAGATGGCCAAATGACTACATATTGTATATTGTACGTTAGCAACCACGTACCATGGGTACCAACAGGTTCCTTCACTCGACCGTACTTGGTCCACACTTCTACCGGCTGCAACCACATCCAGATTACGAATGCTGATTCTAATTTAGGCAACAGTAACATTTATTTTCTCACTTGTAAAGATCATCTTACCTTAAACCATCTTACATCCTCTGGATTATGGAACATATACCGTACGCTTTTAACTTGGATACCCGTTGAAGATAACTGCACCAAGATATAATCCAAATTAACAAGTCCACAGTACAAAAATCATTCCCATTAAAGAAAACCCAGTAGAATCCTAGTATAAGAAACCATATGATAACAAATTCAATAAAAATTTCATCACCAAAAAAAGAACCCATACCCAGTTAATATAATCTTCTTTAAAATTATTCTATCAGGGTCAACGCTTCTCAAGGAACAAACAGCAGCAACTACAGGTGTACCCGCTCCTGCTGCACCCTTGAGAGCTATCAAAGGGAGAGGTGGGAAAGAAATAGGGGCATATACTGAGGCTATTGAAAAACGCCCTGCATGAAGAAACCTTTCCATCTTGTGCTTGTCTGAATTAATATTGTCAGTCGAAAATATTGGTCTGAAAATAACCAGATAGAGATTTCAGAATTTTGGTAAAGTGTCCAAAACAGTAGTAAGGTATAGAGGCATTACCTAGCAACAAACTGGCGAAAACCAACATGAAATATGAGTTCTTCCTTGGCTTTAACAGGAGCATCATAACTATCAACCTTCTTTATACTACCAAAAAAAAATCATATTAGAAAAGAAAAATAAAGAAAGAAAATTGCTGCTACTCATAACCAGGAATATATTAGTGGAAGAAGATACCTGAAATGAAGCACAGACATCTTAGACTAGTGTTGCAGGAGACCACATAATATAACAGGTGCTGTTTTAGAGGCTGCACACAATTTTGAAGCAACATGAAGAGGTACATCCTTGATATAAAGCCTTGCATATGAACCAGCTGGTGCACATTCATCTCTGCCTTCCTGCTCCATTTTTAAGGCTTTTGCAATAACATACTACTGTGTTCTTGCAAAGTTATCAAATGCAAAAATTCTGGCATATTCTGGAGGTAGAGATTCCTAACAATAACCAGCTAAACTTTTAACAACTTCATAACATTAACTAAAAACATATCTTATTAAAATGGTATCACAATAAATTACTTTGGGGTCCCATGAGGATGTTCTAAAGGACTTGAGGCCTCTATATTCGCAAATCGCTTTCTAGCAGGAACATCTAGGGGAGTGTCCACTTCATCTGGAAATTCTGAAATTAACATTTAAACAACAGCATATTAGCATCTACATTACAAGAGGTGCTCATACATGGCAATGCTCAGAACAAAAACTCTAGTACTCATCCAGAAAATATAAATACCCTCATCTTCAGCATGTGCCTTTTATTTTTTTAATCTCATCCTCTATCTGTTCCCTTGTCAAATTCTCCCCTTCCTGCATTTAGAAAAGGAACGTTATTCACACACTGAAGATTTAAAAGCAAATGATATGATACTGATGCCACATGGAGCAAGTATATAGAAGAACATAAAGCTGGCACTTCCTTATAATTCAAGTAAAATTGCATCAGGACATAAACATCAAAGAGACGCACCATCATCACTGAATCATTTTCAGTTTCTTCATCAGAATCCCTTAAGTACAAGGAAGCTTGATCTTCCTCAAAGTAGGATTATTGGTGCCTTCTTGATTAGGAAAGGCACTTTCTCCTCCATCCAGTACCATGCCATCATCATCTCCATCATCCTCCGCGCCAGAATCCTCTTCATCCGTATCATCTAAGACCCATGCAGCCTGCATGGCAATAAGTGATCGCAAATATGTCATTAAGCACCAATATGAACATCTCCAAGACTTACATTTCCAAAATGCCTTTGTTAAAGTTTACTCATCATCTATGCTACCCTTAACAATGTATAAATTCAAGAAAAAATTACAAGAACTTAGAAGTTCCTTTTGTGCCATGAGATAAGGCCGTTGATTTCTCCAATGAGGAGTTGTGAGCCTTTGCTCCTTGAAAAGCCACATGAACTGCAATCAACATATCAGTGGATACTGGTGAGTATTAGAAGAGGAAAAGAATGTAAACAAATGGATCACAATCAGTACACAAATCTCCTATCAAAAAAAAAAGTACACAAATCAATATCAATCTAATTAATCCACGTATATATTAGTTAAACCCAAAAAGGATAACTCATGGTACCAAAAATCACCTTGTGCAAGTCATCCTTCGTATCTGCCGGATAAAACTTACAATCCTCTGGAAATACAGAAGTGAGATTAGAAGTAACAATCTTTTTTGCATCATTTCGTCTTTTAAGCTCTGTAGGTAGATCCTGGAAGAAAAATTTCTTTCTTAGTAAAGCCACAAGCATACAAACCATATAAAGTCGAGAACCGGTAACATACACGAATAAAAACGACAGTGCTTGGTAAGCCTAGAGACCTGAGCACTGAAAGGCAGTGACTTCCAAATGAATCAATATAGTCACATGTGCTTTCTTCAGTAGCTGATGCCACAAAAGCGATCAAATCAGCAACCTAGAATTCAAAAGGCAATTAGCCTATAATTCAAAACAGAGGGTGGTGGTAAATGAGGTTAACACAAAATATCATGACAATTTTACCTTAGCCATTTCCATACACGATAAAAGATCCCCATGAGGAGTTTGCATTACCTAGAAAAAACAACTTTAAGATTGAGAGATTTGCAAGTTTTTGAACTTAGGATCATGGCTTAAAAGGTACATTTTACAAGAACATTACACTGAACCTAAAAAAAGATAAATGATATCCAAAATAAATTTGACAAATCAAAGAGAACTAAAACCTTAAACCTATTAACTAGTTGCTTTCTTTAACTAATAACATGAAAATAGGGTAGTGCTGCATACTGTTGCTCGTAGTTTGTACTCGGAAGAAGCTACTGTTGATGACAAGGCTTCACCAGCTTCTGTTGATAGCAATCTCAAAATGTCTTCAGCAAGTGAACTTAAATTCACAGATGCAGAAAGAGGGAAAAGAAGCTGCGGCAAAAGAAACAGCTAGGATTTTAGGGGGAGAGGGATGCCTACTCAAAGCAACAATATCGGAAGAATTAATTTATAAAAAAATCTTACAATGACACGAGGAGGGATGGCTGATCCACTTGAAGCCCTTTTCTCTTTCAAAACAGCTGCCTTCTTCTGCTCTCTTAGCTACAAAATCAAATAGCAATTTCCAGTGTGAGACAAAATGCATAACACAACTCAAATTTATCATCACTCACCATCTTGCTTCGCTGATGCCAAGCAGCTCGGGCTCCCTGCGCTACATTTCGGCTCGGTTTTGCAATCCGATTCTTATCTAAACCACAAAAAGATTCAAAGAACTATTCAGAAGACAGACAAAATGCTTAATAGGAAAAAAAATCATAATAAACAAAAAAAAACTAATATAAATTAGAGCCATAGAAGATGAATAGCGAGGAGCAACCTATTTTGAGGGTTTTGTGAATGTTCCGAGAAGATTTAGAGGCGAAACGGGTTTTGTGAGCCTTACTGACTTGAGCACGAGATCCTCCCATGGTGAGCTGCACCAGGGTTTCAAATAGCGGTGGTGTAGAGGTGTTGCCGGTGGCTCTGACTATGAGACAGAGTAAGAAGCAGTAGGATGAAAATCAGAAAATCAAGTAAAGCAGAGTGACGCAGAAGTAAAGAGCATTCCAGTAGAAACCTTCAGGGTGCGTTGTTTTTGTTGTTGTTGTTTTTTTTTAATGTAAGTTTACTAATAAAAGATTATTTAATTAAATTATCTTTATTATATATTTATTTTTTTAATAAATTAAAAATATTTATATATATTTTTTAAAAAGTTTAAATTCATAAATTTATATAATTTTTTTACAAAATTAAAATATAAAAATGTTTAATGAAATGATAAAATTTTATTTTAACCTCTGAACTTTATATAAAATTTTAATTTTTTTGTAAATTTAAAATAGTTTAAGGATAAATTTATAATTTAACATTCGTATAATTTTTATTATTCGATGACAAAATAATAATATTTTTTAAAAAAAATTAAAGACATTTAGTCTAAAACGCCGGTAATCCAATAATACTTAAAGAAATGGAGGTAATGACATTCCCGGTAATATATCGCAAAAAATCCACTATTAATAATGTAAGTTTACAGAGAATAACATTTCCTACCAACTAAATAAAAAATATAAATTTCATTATCATGAGAATCTTATATTCCTCTAACCAAATACACCCTCAATGTTTCGAAATTTGGCGACGGTGGGATATGTGAAGAGGAGAGGTTATTTCTAAAGTAAAGAATTTAGGAGAAACTACGTGCTTAGCTATTCAACCATTCTTGTACTTCCGTTTTGCTCGCTTAATTGTTTTTCTCAAATTACATTTATTATGTTTTTCTCGTGCTGATAATCAATCATTAAAAAATAATAAAATTGTAGATGTGGTAACTTTTTTTATTTTTTTAATGATGATATATTATTATTTTATGATGACACGTCAATATTATCATTAATTTTTTAACGTGATCAAACCGGAATCATAATGTAATATCATAGTAACAAATTTGTAAAAAAATCATTGGTGACCAAATTAGAAATTCGGTAATAATGTTGTGACTAATACAGTATTTTACCAAACAATCGGAGAAGAATTCAGGAGAAAAAGAAAAGAAGCACACAAAGAAGAAATCAGTTAGAAACCCTAAATTTTGTTTTGTAAGATACCCCCTTCACTTTCTTTTGTGATTATTCATAATCTTACAAGAGTGGAAGTCTTGACTGCATAACTGATTCTCTGAGCTTTGGTTTTGTTATTTTAATCTCTTTCATGTAGATTTCGATCGTGGTTTTGCAACGCAGAGGAGACTAAACGTTGTGCAGACCTACAACAATTAAATAAATTATAAGGTAATGCATTAATCTAAATATAGAATTCAATTTATCTAATTATTTTCTGTTTGGATTTTTCGATTTTGTACGTGGTTAGGTATTTTAGGGTTTGTTTGATTATTGTGTTGGTTTTTTATTTTTGTATTGGGTTTCAATTGCAGCATTGGAGGCAGATAATACTGCTGGTTCAAGGTTGCAGGAGGTTAAAAAAAATTGCTTTACGTCCTCTAAAAAATGTCATCACTAAGGAACGCCATCAGCAGACGGGCACACAAGGAACGAGCTCAACCGTGAGTCTCTGCTTTTCCCTTTATTATAGCCATCGTTCTACCAAGCTTTCTGCTTTCGTATTGATAGAAGTCTCTCCTTGTGGCGTATTTCCTTGTTTTTTGTTAGGTCCTCGAGGAAAAAATTTGGGCTTCTTGAGAAACACAAGGATTATGTCGTCCGTGCTAAAGCATTCCACAAGAAGGAAGAGACCTTACGGGTAACTTTATTTGTTAATGCACCCAATTTCTTGCTTCTTAGATTGTAATAGGAGTGCTGGCTATAATTTCATGATTATATAATTTCTTTCTTTTTTGTGCTCGTTTGTTGATTTGCTCTACAGAAACTCAAGGAGAAAGCTGCTTTCAGAAACCCGGATGAGTTTTACTTTCAGATGATAAAAACGAGAACTGTGGATGGAGTTCATAAGCCAGAGTATAATATGACTTTCATGTTTTATTGTTTTCTATCTGAGCTTAAAATCTAGAAAGCTTATTTGGTCTTCTTTCTTTTCCCCCTTTTTTTGTATAGGAATCAAGCTAACAAATACTCTCAAGAAGAACTCATGCTAATGAAGACCCAAGATATAGGATATATATTGCAGAAATTGCAAAGCGAAAGAAAGGTATTTTTGGTTTGTCAAGGGATATGATGTTTCCTATTATAGTATTATTGATACTATTTGATTCTGCTGCAGAAAGTTGAGAAGCTAACTGCAGTGTTGCATTCTGTTGATAATCATCCATCTAACAGACACATTTACTATGCAGAAGACAGGTTCGATCTCTTAATAACACCTTTCTTTTCCCCTTGTATCTGCTTCTCTAGTTGTTGGCTAGAAAGGAAAGAAAAGTGCGAGCTGTTGCTGTACAAGACTAGTCTTGGGTGATGGCCTTTTATTTGAAAGAGTGATTTACTTTTAGTTTCCTCTCTTTTAAGTTCAACCCAAAAGTACCTACTTATCTTCTGTTTTCTGCCACATTCTTTGAATAGCATCCATCATGACATTTGATGTTTAAGCTCTTAGAATCTTGTTAGTAACCTTTATCATATTAAATTGTGAAATCAATAAAATGCTATATTGTCAGAAACGTGCATCCACGGTTGGCCAAAGAAGAAAAACAAAAATGGAAATTTGCATCCATGATATTAATGATGGGATTGTCTTTTAAGTTCTTTTGCATTTTATGTGAATGAAGACAAACGTAAGATCATGGAAAAAAGATAATTATGGCTGAGATTGTACATGTGTACGTCTATCTTAATGAGATGGACGAAAATTAGATAGGTTATAGGTAGATGGATATCATTCATTACTAGTTAATAGTTGTATGGTACGGCGTGCTTGTATTACTGGTTAGGGAACAGGGTATAGAACTTAGTTCTTTTGCGGTATACATGGTCGACAGCCTAATTGTTTCATTATTATTGGTTGTATTATGCTAGAAAGTGTTATTAAAAGAATCTCGAGTATTTTTATTACAAAGCTCTTCTTAATGAATTTCTCTGAAAGAAATAGGTTCATGATTATAGGACCATACCAGTGAATATGCATATATATATATATATATATATATATATATTCCTTTCTATTCTTCATGTAGTGTGTTATTTATTTAGTATTAATGAAATTGATGCGCTAGATGGCCATGTATAATGTTTGAATTATGAAACACAAGATCTACCTGAAACGCAGTTTAATGCATGCAAGATTAACCATTATTCAAAACACAACCTTGTTTGACTCAATAGCCAACTAATTCATCCACATGCTGTCTTTTCTTCATATTATCTTGTGATCTTGTCCTACTTTTTCCCTTCAGGATACTTCTTTCATAAAAGTAAAAATAATGTTTAACCATTAACACTTGTAATGCAAATACAGTTGAAATTGCTTGCTTTTGCTTTCTCTGATTAGAACAATTACTCTGATTTTTCATCTCTGTTTGCTACACATTGACATGGTTGTTGAACTGGTAAAACTAGTTGAAATCTTAATCCCTAAGATATAGAGCAGTTTAGTAGTACATGTTCTCTTCATCTTCAGAAACAGGGAAAAAAGAAACAAATGATCTTCGGATGAATCATAGTAAATTTTTTAATCATTGATATTATATATTGTTGTGAAATATAAAAATATGTATTAATATAAATTATTTTTTACAGGGAAGAAGCTAGAGAATTACAATCACAAGCTTTAGAAAGCAAAGTTACTCTCCTTTCTGGTGATATCCCTGATCATATTAAAAGGTTAGTTAATTGACTTATATTTTACTTAGTGTTTAGTGAATAACTGGATTGGCCATCCAAGTGTGTTGACCTATGAAGTCAGTTTACTTTTTAAAACCAATGCAATTTCTAAAGCTAATATTCATTAGAGATTGGAAAAGGTTATCTCTAAAGCAATCACTCTTTATTCGATTTGTTGATTTTGGCAATGAGATGCTTTTTAGTTTTGACCGAATAATCTGTAATAAAGTCATATATTTGGAACTTTATTGGAAAATATATATGATTTTAGATGAAATTTCTTCGTCTCATCCTCTTCTAAATTGATTTTTACTAGATGGATGTGCTATGCATATTGGTTGTCAAATTGCTGCTTTATGCGGTTTAGTGAAATAGTCTTCTTGCCTTTAGATATAGTCATCTTGGGCTCTGTTTGTTGCTGGTGGACCGAGTACTTTAGAACTTACTGCTTGAGGAGAGATAATGTACAAAAATGATTAAGTTATCATTAAGTTAAAATATAAATGACTTGGAATTTGACATTTGCATGCTGGACTTATCTAGGACCATTATATATATAAATTTTGTTTGTTCAACTTTTTATCTTTGATCAAGAGTTATAGATTGCATTGTATTTCTTGTTTTCTTCAGTTTCAAGCACTAGTCTGAATTTTTAGCATTTCTGGAACTTATCATATAAAGCTCTTAGTCGCATCACATTAGGTTTCTATTAAAAAAAAGCTTCTATAATAGGGGAAATGCATCCATGAATACATTTACTATCCTAAAGATGAATATACCTCTATATGTTTGTAACTTATTTTGATTAATAGAGAAAATGTTATGATCTTGAATACTCTTAAAATTCCCTACGGATACTATTTTCCACCTGCCCCATTTCATTTAATTTCAACCCTTTTCTGTTAATCAATCATTAAATCCTAATTACTGCTGTTCATTTCAACCTTAAAAGCATTATTTTCTTGCCTTTTAATACGTAAGCCATGATTGATTGTAATATTATAGAATTTTCCCATCTTGTGCTAACTTATCACTGCCAAAATTGTCTTCATCTTGGTCATGTTTACACATCTTCACATTTTTTTCCCTTTCACGTGTAGGAAGACTGCTACTTCGTACAGGGAATTAGAGGCCAGGAAGAGTAGAGTGAATCAGTTGGAGAAACTATATATGGAAATGTCCCTGAAGAAGGAATTACAGGTATGGGACCATACCCCAGATTCTAAATTAGTCATAACTTCATAGCGTTTTAGTTGAATTTTCAAAGTATCAGCGTCGTAATAATAAAATATTTCTGTTACTCTGGTAATCAGTTTAGTTGTTAAATGTTATCTTTGGTTTGACGATGAGCATATTTAAAAAAGTAGATCAAATTTAAAACATAATTGTACCTATTGTATGGATAGCTCGAGTCTAATGTACTAAAAAATTGAAACAGTCCTAATTCTAATCACATGTTTGTATTTTTAACATATTAGATTCAGGTTGTTCATGCAATAGGTATTCACGTGTTTTTAATATACACTACGTCATATTTGGGTTGACATTAATGCTTAAGTTGACATTAGGTTGATAGAAGGCCATGATTGACATAATACTCGTATTTTGAGATCTCTATTAAAACGTTTTGAAGTTTTTGATAACTTTAAAATATAGATATAACGTGAGCAATGCATGTAAACTTTCGATTTGATTGAATGGGACAGAAAAGGGCCGGAAGCGCAAACTCCGAGAAGATGAGTTGACATGTCCAACCTCCAAGCCAGTGTATAAATGGAGATCAGAAAGGAAGAGGTGACAGATATTGCCTGTTCATGGTGGCAAGGACCTTTTGGGAGCATCCATCATGTAGTAGTGATCAAAAGACATAAAGGTTGGAGTGGTTATTGACCACAAAGTGTTTCCATTATTGAGATTTCTCCATGCATGCGACCAATACCTTTTGGGAAATGTTTCAATATGCTAGGGGTACTATTTTAAAAATAGTTTAATTTTGAGACATTATTTTTTATATTACTTTTTTTTCCATTGAAAATCCTCTAGAACAATATGATAATATTATTGATGATATGAATAAATACAAAATTTATTTAAAGTCATGTGACGGTAATATACAAACTATTTACTTTTTCAATAAAATTTTAAGAGTAAATATAGTAAGAGTATTCACTTTTATTTAATTTTTTTTTTTTGTAAAAATGGTATATAAATTTGGAATTAATCCAAAAAGAAAAACATGTATGAAACTTCTGTAACTATAATTAAAACATTTGGAAGTGAAACTTATATTTTATATAAAATCAAATAAAAACATATGAAATAATTAAAATTAAAAACATTTGAAGTTTTAACTTTATTTGAAGTAAAACATTTGATAATCAGAGTAGCATATACACTCGCCAAAAGGAAACAAATCCAATCTTCATTAGTAATAAGAAAAGTTATAATATACAAGAGAAAATAAAATTGAATATACTTTAACTTTTAATATTTTTTCAATTTATTAATACAAATATCTAGATAATTTAAACATTGTATAAAAGAATTGAGGAGTCAAATATATTTTATTTCGAACCTCTTTTCGAATTAATTTAATAAATTTGAGGCATTTTTTCCTCCTTTCACTATCAGGATTTCCGTTCACATTTTTATTATTGTATACATATATATATTATAGTTTGCAGACGGTTTTTTGAAAATATGTATATAATATATAGTTTTTCTAAAACATTTTTGAAAACTATATAATATATAGTTTTTAAAATATTTTAGAAAATATATATAATATATGATTTTTAAAAAGCATTTTTAAAACTTATAATATATAGTTTTTGAAAATGTTTTTAAAACTTATATAATATATAATTTTAAAAACATTTTTGGAAATTATATAGTTTAAAAAAAACATTTTTGAAAATTATATAGTTTTTTTAAAAACATTTTTGAAAATTTATATATAATATATAGTTTTAAAAGAAACATTTTTAAAAAATTTATATTATATTGTTTTTAAAATATTTTTCATATGTATTATTATTATTATTTATTATTATTTCTCATTTATTTATTTATTTTTCTTTCTTCTGGTTCAGGTCCAAAGGTATGGTCCAAATGGTCCAAGGATGAACCCAACTCAGGCATCCTATAGTTTAGATTGGGGTTCTAACAGTGCTGTAGTAAGGGATTAGGGCTTACAAACCCTCAAACATCATTTGTCCAGGCAGATCTGGACCGTTGGATCTGACCCAATCCAACGGCCAGAAGCAATCTCAAGCATCATCGAGCCAACAATACAGTCAACACCCATCGCACTTTCCGGCCACGCCAACGGGACTGAATCATCCCGAGGCGGCCGACGTGAAACAAGGAATCACAATAGCCCGTAACAAGAACAACCCCGAATAATCCGGGATCGACCCCAAGATAGCCAGAAACAGTCCCCGTCGGGGCATTATAAATATAGACAGAGAATCATCAACAGGGGACTACACAATAATACACACGGCATCTACACCGATTAACAACACAACACAACCATCGTCGAAACTAACAATACCAACAGTCACAACAAAAACCAAGCAGTGAGCAACCATCAACCAAGGGCAAAACACAAACAATAAACGCAAAACAAAACATCAGAAACAACCAACAAAAGGAAGAAGGCGGTGTGAAGTCTCGGCTCGAAGAGGAAAACCCATCGAAAGTTCAAAAGGTCGCCGGAAAAAAGGTGAGAACCGGGGGTATTTCAGTAGATTTGCAAATATCGGGGCTTGCTTTGTTGATTTAGGGTTTATATTTAGGATCTCGAGGGTAAAGTGAGTGTTTCGGGGTGTTTTGGGGCGGCGGTCGGCGGCGCTCTGGTAAGAAATGTAGAGAGAGGGTAGAGAGAACCTATGTTCTCTCATTTGAAGAGAGAGAGAGCAAAGAGAGCAAATGAAAGCTTGGGGCTTTAATGGCCCGTTTTTGGGGTTATTTATACCCTTCTCAAAACGACGACGTTTTGGGGAGAGACTTCAGTGTAATTTATGGAGGGGTAAACTTAGTCTTCAACCATTAGGTATTGTCATATTTGTACTTTGGTCACTGAATTTCATTTTTCAGTACTTTAATTCGGAATTTTAATTTATTATGCGTATATTTTAGTCCCAAGTTATATATTTTTGAATATGCCCTAAGATTTTATGCAGGTTTTATTTTAGTCACTAATTAACATCCTTTTTAAAACCATTTTTTATATATTCAATTTCGTCTTTTTATTTTCTATTTTTTTTATTTGTTTTGATTACTTATTCTATTGTTTGGGTTTTTTTTAAATATTTAATTATTATTTTACCATCTAACATTTCTATCTTTTAAAGGTCTTCATTTAAACCAATCAAAAGTAAGTAATTCGAATAAGATTTCTAAATTTCAATTTAAATTTTAATATTCGCATTTAAAGACAACCGGTAAATTAATTGGTACCGAACGGGCGGTTCAAGGGTGCTAATCCTTCATTGACCGTAACCGACTCCTGAACCCGACATGTTTCTGGTACAATGCATATCATGTAAGATGGTGTCCGACCCACTTAAATTCGTTTTGGAGTGGTCGGTGGCGACTCCAATTCGTTTAATCAAAGTCAAAACCCGATTTCGGGGCCCAACCGAAAGACGGTTCCGACAATATACAAAAGGTAAACTATCATATCAATGACTTAATGTTTTGTTTAATTATCGAATTAAATTATTAATTTTGTCAATGATTTTATAAATATTAATCATTTCATTAATACATTAATAAACAATTAATAAATTTAATAACTTTTAATAATATAATAACACATTTAATATATACTATTTATACAATATATAACTTAATTTTAATTTTAAATAAACTAAAATATTTAACTCTTCACATTTATAAATTTTATCATTTTAATTTAACAACCATACATAAAAAAATTAGGGTAAACTACGTATTCAGTCACCTAATTATTTTTTTCAAAATCATATCTACGTTAAGTTTTGGTTTTATTTTGGTCACTCACCATTAAAAAATTAACATAACTGCTAACATAACTTTTTTTTTTCTTAAATGGTGATGTTTCATTACTATCATCATTATTTTTTTAACGGCTAGTGACCAATGAAATCAAAATGTAATGTTAGACATGATTTTTAAAAAATAATTATTGAATGATCAAAACAGAACTGCACTAATAACTGGATGACTAAATACGTAGTTTACTCAAAAAAAAATTGGGCCATGAGCAGACCCATTTCTTTGACGTCAAAGAAAAAATTATTATTTGAAAAGAAAAGGGAAAAATATCTGCTTCGCTACGGTCACCACCACAAAACTAACCGCCGAAGAACCGATAAAAGGCCACTCTCTTTCGTCTCCCTAACGACGCAGAAATTAAGAATAAGAAATGCTTTTGCTGCCGACACCGCTCCCCGCGCGTTTCCCTTCTATTCAATTATCTTCACCAAACACGCGCCTCCACCTCAGCCTCCAAACATCCCAATGCTCAGCCTCCGCCGCCGAAACCTCCGTCAGTCTCTCAGTCGATAAAGAGAGAGGTAGAGACATGTATGGAGATGAAAATGATGACCAGAATGATGTTCTTTCTCTTCACAGGCGCCGTTACGACTTCACTCCGTTACTCAACTACCTCTCGCGCTCCAAGTCGGCGTCTGACTCGGACTCCGACTCAGTCTCCCCCACTTCACTCGACCCTATCGAATTCCAGTTGGCCGAGTCATACCGCGCAGTTCCTGCTCCGCTCTGGCACTCTCTATTGAAATCTCTATGCGACTCTTCGTCATCTTCCTCTTCTTCATCTTCTATCAACTTAGCTTACGCTGTCGTTTCGTGGCTTCAAAGACACAACCTTTGTTTTTCTTACGAACTTCTTTACTCAATTCTAATCCACGCGCTTGGCCGCTCCGAGAAGCTATACGAAGCGTTTTTACTCTCTCAGAGGCAGACCCTTACTCCCTTAACGTATAATGCTTTAATCAACGCGTGCGCCCGCAACAACGATCTGGAGAAGGCTCTTAATCTCATGTCGAGAATGCGTCAAAATGGTTATCAATCTGATTTCGTGAATTACAGTTTGATCATTCAATCGCTTACTAGGAACAACAAGATTGATTCATCTCTTCTACAGAAGCTTTATGGGGAAATTGAGTGTGATAGAATTGAGGTAGATGGGCAACTTTTGAATGATATAATCGTCGGTTTCGCTAAAGCGAATGATCCAAGCCGTGCTCTAAAGTTTTTAGCTACGGCGCAAGCAATTGGTCTGAGCCCGAAAACGGCTACGCTAGTGGCGGTCATTTATTCCTTAAGCTGTTGTGGGAGGATTGCAGAGGCTGAAGCTGTTTTGAGGAAATGAAAGGAAGTGGATTGAAGCCTAGAACCAGAGCTTATAATGCGCTTCTTAAAGGGTATGTGAAAGCGGGTTCTCTGAAAGATGCTGAGTTAGTTGTCTCCGAGATGGAGAGAAGTGGGTTTCACCTGATGAGCATACATATAGTCTTCTAATTGATGCTTATTCGAATGCCGATAGATGGGAGAGTGCAAGAATTGTATTGAAAGAGATGCAAGCCAATAATGTGAAGCCGAATTCTTTTGTTTATAGTAGGATTTTAGCTAGTTATCGAAACAAAGGAGAATGGCAAAGATCGTTCCAGGTTTTGAGGGAAATGAAGAGTAATGGGATACAACCTGATAGACATTTTTATAATGTCATGATTGATACTTTTGGGAAGTATAACTGTCTTGATCATGCCATGGCCACATTTGATCGGATGCTATCAGAGGGGATCGAGCCAGATACTGTTACTTGGAATACGCTAATAGATTGCCACTGTAAAGCAGGGTGGCATGACAGAGCGGATCAATTGTTTGAGGAAATGAAAGAAAAAGAGTATTCACCATGTACTACAACTTATAATATTATGATAAATTCATTAGGAGAGCAGGAAAGGTGGGACGATGTGAAGAGCTTGTTGGGGAAGATGCAGGCCGAAGGCTTGTTGCTAATATTGTAACATATACCACACTTGTAGATATTTATGGAAAGTCTGGGAGGTTTAGTGATGCCATAGAGTGCTTGGAGCACATGAAATCTGCTGGACTAAAACCTTCCTCAACCATGTATAATGCCTTAATAAATGCATATGCACAAAGGGTAAGTTATACTATCATTGTTTCAATTCTCTTTCTCTCCAGTTAGGCTGGAATTTCGTGCTTAACCTGACTCATGAATTGCTACGATATGTATTCTTTAATCAATTCGTTGGCTGTAGAGTTGGTTGCAGCTGCCTTAATTGTAAATTCATGTTGGTATATATTCTCCACCAGTGGGAGGCAGAGTTATGTGCTTCTCATAGTGCCATTATGAGTTAGTGAGTTCATAGTATATAGATGAGTTGAGAGTTCAGATCATCTTCAATACGTTCTATATCATGATAATTCTTGTGCATGATTCCTGGTTAGTAGGAACTGGTTGGGAAAGGTGCCAGGTATAATTTTGGCAAGTGAGTCAAAATGCTTAGTCAGGGTTATCTGAGTCTATGTAGTCTCAATAACATATACCAGTCTAATGATCTGCTTGTCACAAAGGCTGCATTTTCCATTGCTCTGTCAGTTCATTATTCTACTTAAAAGGTTTGAGGTTTAGCTATATCATATGATCATCCAGCTCAGTTGGTAGAGCACAAGGTTCTTAACCTTGAGGTCGTGGGATCGAGTCCCACGAAGGGCATTTCATAATTCGGAGGTCTCTTACGGAAGCTGCTCTCAACCTGGTGTTGGGGGTAGCCTACTATTTTACCTCCCTCTTACCCCATACATATGGGAAAGAGGGACAATCATTTTGTAGCATACCTTTATTATCTTCTGTTTGCTTTTAAACAGGGTTTATCTGAGCAAGCAATGAATGCATTGAGGGTTATGGGAGCAGATGGCTTGAAACCTAATCTCTTGGCTCTCAATTCACTAATAAATGCTTTTGGTGAGGATAGAAGGGATGCCGAGGCATTTGCTGTATTGCATATATGAAGGAAAATGTGAGTACCCTGTTCCCTCCTTTTGCCTGGTTTAAAATTATCAGTGCTATTCTTTTGAGTGATACTTATGACACTGTTATCTGGTTCGATTCATGTACAGGGAGTAAAACCGGATGTAGTCACATATACCACGCTTATGAAAGCTCTTATCCGTGTTGACAAGTTCCATAAGGTATTTATTAACATGTCCTTTCTTCTATGAGAATGAGATATTAGCCCGCTGCTTTCCTGTATCATAAATAATATTTTTGTCTTTGCATACATAGGCATTTGGATCAGTTGCCTATTGTCTTTGCTTTTTGCTGTTTTTGTGTTCTTGCTATTTATATGTTGGATAATGGTTGTAAGTAACCCTCAAAAGAAAACAACTATAAACCTGCATCTTACTGACATCTGACTATCTCCCACACCTTCTGTGTCTGTTCTTTTGCATATAGCACATTGATTCAAGTTTTTCTATTTGTCATTTTCACTAAATCACTGAAAGATCGAATAAATTTGTGGTATTGATCTAATCAACGCTGCTTCTATCTTAGTTGTTGTGGATGTAATGCATTACACCATGTCATCTGTTCATAATTAACATTCGTGTTTTGTTATTGATACCCTGTGTGGTTTGAATTCAGGTCCCGTCGGTCTTTGAAGAGATGATTTTGTCTGGTTGCACCCCTGATAGGAAAGCTAGGGCAATGTTGCGGTCTGCTCTGAGATACATGAAGCAAGCAGTGAAGTCGTAGTTAACAATCCATAATCCGTATGACTAAAGCAATTTATGACAAATTGTTGTTTGACTTGTCAATTTGAGGTTAGTATTCATTATCTTTTGATGTACAGACGTTTTGTATAATGCCATAATGAAAGCGAGCGAGCAAGTTTTCCTCGCGGTTTCGGCTCACAAGTTCCTCAGTTAAAAGAACTTTCAAAGATTTTTTTTTTCTGTATTGGTGAATGGACACTTTTAACCTACCTGGGAATCTTCTGCTGCATCCAGTAAACTTTTTCCCCCTTCATAAACTTTTTGCAGGAACAATCTATTCATGTTGCCATGCAGGGTCATCCTTGTGTGAATCGTCGGAGAGATCGAACTATACGAGCCGTGTTCCAAAGCTTGGAATGAGGAATATTAGCCATACGTTAGGACTATTAGCCATATAACATGAAGAAATCCGCCCTTCTCATCTTTGCATTTGGGTCAGACACCATTTCGAAATAGGAACATTGTATCTTGTGTATCATACATCATAACAAGAAACATTCTATAGAAAACAATATTCAAAATGTACTTTAACCTGTGTTCTCCAAATTTCGTTTTATAGAAGAAATAATATTTGTTGACATGCCTGCAAACACTGGAACAAACGTGAATCATAAAATAAACATTGAAATATCAAAAAAAAATAAAGAGTAATGTAGTCAATAGCTTCAGCTTGTGGCTTAATTTGCTAACAAGAATTAGCTTTGATACACCGGAAATGGTAAAAGTAATATCTACAGTATCTAAGAAGAATGTAATCGACATACAAAAAAGGAGGCATCTAATTAACGTGTACAAAATCACAACATTCTTGTGCCGTTGTTCTGAGTTCGTATCTGACGTAAAAATTCACAGAGGAATGGCCGAAACGATTTGTCTGCCGGTTTTTGAAATTCGAGAACAGAACATGAACAATAACAATACCGATGACAGCAAGAAAAGTCTGAAATACGTTCTTATTTCCTGCATTCCGACCTCGAGAACCTCCATCTTCTTCCCATATCTGTTTCTCCTTCCCATTAAGCATCGAAGTAGTCGTCAATGGACACCCATTTATCCACCTTATGTGCCTTGGACTGGACATCAATCTGACGTGGTTCCAGCTTAAATATTGTGAAAAAAGCAGCAGCCCAATCATTGAGAACTCTCTGAAAACCCAGAAAATCTTTGTTTAGTTGTTACCGATACACCAACTAGTAAAAGGGGCAAATTAACATACCTTGAAGGTGGTATGGTCAACAGGATTGAACATTTTAAAGCAGTCTTTTGTTGTGGCCGTACTATCTCCATAGATCTGACACCCAACATGCAAGTATGGCTATTAATGATATAAATTCGCTTTATTTTCTATTTTTTATTTGTGGAAAGAGAGTTTTCAATTCAAATACCTCAAAGGTGAATGGCATGGGGACTCTTACAACATCATACATGTAATCTGTTGCTGTCCCATGTGCCAGATACCTGAAATCAGTAACATTCATATCTTAGTGGAACGAAATTGCATGAAAAACAAGAAAAATATAAAGACGACTTTTTTTTTCAACTTTTAACAATGTTTTTGAAACTAGATAAGACATTGGACCAGTGGTCGCTTTGTGGTACTACCGGTATGACGGGTTCAACCGGCTGGTCCAATAGGACATTTTGCTATTAAGTGCATGATTTTGATGAGAAAAACAGAAAGGTTTCCATTAAAACCCCTGTTCGAAAGACTTCTAATTTGATGATTTTGCTTGCATATATATCAGCAACTCATTGAACTATAGTGTTCTAGTACAAAAACGTATTTTAGGATTGATTCATTGTCATGAACTATTTACACTACTAGTAAAATGATTAATTGCCAATGCCAAAAGCTTTATTGAAGACTGATCCTATCACTCAAATTATTGGAGTATTACAAGTAAATAGTATATGAATATTATAACTAGCATGACTTATTATCATTGCTTCAAGTATAGGAATACAAACCCGACAGAACCTCCACCAGAACCAATCATGCAACGGTTGTGGCAATGAACATTATTCAGCTCTTCAAGCAACAATCTCATTTGCTGAGAAGGCAATCCATCCGGGGTTCTGTTTTTGTGGTCATATGGCATAAATAGTGCCTACATGAATTAAATCAAAAACGTGTCATTTAGGCAACAAATCTGACCTATTTCCAAGGGAAAAGGCAAATACAAAAAGCATAAAGCAACGTTTTACAGGATTACACATCCAAAGTTTTCTCTTGATTATGGATTAATATCACTTTATATATAAGATTTTATATTTTTTGTCATGTGTGGATGCATACTGAACCGGCAGGATTGATTCCTCTTCACAATAGGTAAAAGAAAAATTCCTATTAGTGAATCTAAATATCTCCTAGAGGTTCAATGTCCAAAAAAGGTACTTTATGCTGCAATCATAGAAAATAATAGCTTAAGGGTTGCACAATAGTTAAAGGAAAATCAGTACTTAAAGTAAAAAGGAAGAATTGTTAACATGCAATTCATGATCACTCACCTCCATTCCAGAGTGTACATTAATCCATATGTGAGGATCGAATGATACGGCAAGCTTCCGCATGATTTGGGTCTCAGGCTCACTAAAAGGAGCAATTCCAGGATTCTCTTCATATGGATCATAATCCTATATCGAACAAAATATTTGAATGAAAAATAGCATAATCTTAATGGAGATACAAATTAACATGAAACTGTAGTAAGAACTACATCAAAGAGGATTTGCATGAAGGAAAGGGAGAAATGATGAACCTTCTCCTTCTTTCCCCAATCTACACTCCAATTCCTATTAAGATCACTCCTCTCCCTGCCAAAGAAACCCAATTTAAACATTTCAACTTCTTATCACAAGATCATAGATATTTATAACATTAAGATAAAATTGAATTACCATTTCTCCTTTCACAAAGATTTCCTGCTTCAACAAGCTTCCGACCGTTTAGATTCTCCATTGGCACTACCTGCCATATTATTGAAGGTTAGCACTCAAGTTGTAAATGGTCTGTATATTGTATCTCTCAAGCAATCTAGCATCACATGCTAGTATTCAGTAAAAAAAATCTTATTCATACTTCCTCCTGCAGCGAGGTCATAGTTGAAGTTTGAGTAAACTAAATTTTCATAAACAAGTCACTTCACTATACAAAGGCCCAACAAAAGCCAGGGATGTTCTTGCAAGTAAAAAAAGTTACCTTTACGACAACATTCTCGAGGGTACTATTTAAGGAAGCTCGATCCATTTTCGGTAGAAACTGTTCTTCACTTAAGATGGACAAGATCCGCAATGCCAGTTCAGATGTAATAAGCTCCCGTCCATGCTGCCCAAAACTCTGGAAGACAATGAATAATCTGTCAAGAAAACCAGCAAGTACTAATCTGAGATCATATATTAACTACGTAACAGATAAGAAAAGGTTAGCAGATACATTGATTGTGTGGAAATTTAAGCAGTGGGTTCAATCAATTACCATCTTTAATAACTACAAGGCAAACCATCAATTGTTCTTGCCATACTATTTACCAAATATGATTATGCAGGAACTTACAAGAAGGATCCGGAACTTGGATTTGTCATCGCTGTCTTTCCTACTGTGGCAATAAGTAACAACAGTTATCTCTGACTTGTACCCTTTGTTTCCAGCTCTAATTGTTTCTACCTGTTTATGGTATGAATAATATAAAACCAAATTCTCATACGAAAATTGTTTCCAAATATAAGATGTAGTTCACCTACAGTGAGTTTGTCAGGGTGTCGATGAACCAACGACTTTATTTGTTCAATCAAAGCATCACTGCAAAAATAATATAAAGTAAATTAAAACATGATAAAAAAAACTCTGAACTCCAAAGTTCAGCGGTACTTTTAAAACAAGGATTGAAAGGAATAATTGGACATTCTGAATTAGATTCTTCCAACCATTTCAACAGTCTTGACTAGATTAGTTCATTTTGTTCTTCCAGTCTACACTTGGACTGTTACTCCTTTTGTTCTCATGTCTAGATCTAAAAAACACTCAACTTAAAAAAGTATGGCAGAAGGGCCAAAATTGACATTCAATTATTGCAGATTCCACCATGCCAAATTAATCTCAAAACAGCGAGTATAGCATGTAATTCCCTAAAATTGATCTGGAGGTTTAAGGCTTGGAATCTCTGCTTGAAAGAAAGATCACACATCAAATTTGACAACAGCAGGCTAAGGAAGTATCGAGAACACATCTTCTTATAGAAATCTCCCTACTTGGAGCATCGATAACAAATTTACATAGAGATCACTCTACTCGAATCTACTAAGATTTCTCACTGTAAGCTGTATTTCAAGCTTATCTATTTCACGAACGAATTTGCAGCAAACCTACTATATTAATTCTTTCTTGGATTCAAAAGATTCGTTCATCCGCCAAAATGTGATAGAAAAATTTAAAAAGTCGAACT
This sequence comes from Hibiscus syriacus, assembly GCF_006381635.1. NCBI lineage: Eukaryota > Viridiplantae > Streptophyta > Magnoliopsida > Malvales > Malvaceae > Hibiscus > Hibiscus syriacus. Next base: position 4,290,812 of record NW_024063078.1, read on the forward strand.
CTATCCTACTCAATTTGACGATGCTGTATTTTTCAAATTAAATCGAACGCCATTAAGAGATAGAAATCTTTTTAATCACATTGAAGAAAAAAAGAATTAAAAGTAATAGCAATGAAGAAAAAAGAGAAAAACATACCTGGAATGGTAAAGATCCCGGTTGATAGGAATAAAAGAAGGTTGAGCGAGATCAGCATCTGTGCTAGCGATTGCAATAGAGGGAATTGGCAATGAAAAAGAAACGGAGAGGAGATAATAGACGATAAGAAATGAACCACCCATCGCAGATAAAATCAGAAGAATAACGCTGACTCTGCGATTGCTGCGATGGACGGGCGGGCTTCTCTGTTAATTTCCATTTAGTTTTTCTGGGAATATATAGTACAGTATATACTTTCACTAGATGACTGGAATTTGCAGTTTTTTTTAACAGATTAATTATTGTTTTTATAGGTTAAAAAGATAATGACATTCTTTTTATAATTTTTAATACAATAATTAAACTATTCGATCCTCAATCGATGGTGTATTCAATTATCTTACATTTTAAAGTATAATTTGGGGTGATTATAAATATAATATATGTTAAAAACATTTACATTTTATAAATATAGTTACTCAAAATCCAGTGACATAACAAAATTATATTTTCTTTTATTATAAAAATTACTTAATTTGATTGAATCTTAACCTTGAATGAAAAAAAATAATGGATCATTATATAAATGTTTTTGAATGGTGAACCATTATATATTAAGTGTATTCACAAACAACATTTAAGATATTACAATAATAATATCAATTGAATAAAAATTCAATCAAAATCAAGTTAAATTTAAGATATAATAATAATTTCAGATTGAATTTCAGATTAGATGAAATGTCTCAAAATCGAATCAAGTAGAATTCAGAAGAAAGAGCTATACTTCTTGAATTAGATCGAATGAGTAAAAAATTTGATCCAACTTGATCTTTTATCATCTCAAATCCTACATATTTGGACGATGATGATCAATATAAGTACATATGAACGAAAAAGTAACTACTGAATCTTACCCTTGGATGAAAAAATAATGAAATTTTTTTACCTATTATATAAATGTATTCTGTAATCTCTTGTAACATTTTAACAACTTTCTCTATGACATCGCACTTTGAACCATTCAGAACTAAATGTCAACTGTGGTTAAATAACACACTTCAAATGTTAAGACGATGCGTCTTCTTCATTGTTAACCAACAATCCAGTACCAGAATACTTGATAGAGTTCTACCTAAATAAAGGAAAGACATTGCCATCAAAAGTCGGGGTTTGCAAAGAAACTTCCAAGAACAAGCTGTAAGAATTGTTTGCTGCAGAGTCTCCACCTTCAGTCGTCGGCTACTTCTCGCTTTAAACAGATAAAGATGATTTTCGTGCCGGTTATTATATGTACTGAGGTCCTACGTAGTGATCATAAGATATATAAGGCCTTTTAGGTACTCAACGATTTCAGATCCACCGAGTTTTGAACTTCCAAATACTCTGTCAACAAAAGTTATCGGAACCTGTAGACAGTATAAAACAAATCAATGAGATTGAGAAGGCGGCTTAAAGATGAAACAGGGGACGGGACGAAAACCAAATAGAGTATAAAGCATATGAGCAAACTCCAATGCAGATAGTTTCTGTACTATCTGGTAATTGCAGGGCAGGACATTCAAATGTAGGAGTTGATGGTAGTTTCAATTGTGAATTCCAGTCGAAAGATAAATAGGAAAAGGGTATTTGATGCACTAACGGTGTATAATACCATCAAGTTCACTGACAGTCGGTGCAAGAAGAAAGTTCTCTCAGGTTCGAATATCTGTTAACTTTGTTCATAAGAGTACAACTAATGAAATGAAGTTTACCTCTTCGATGTGATAGCCTTTTCTTGAAGCCCTAACAATCATCTCCATTTGAAATACGTATCCCTTGCTAACACAGGAGGAAATGACATCTTCGAGCACTGATTTCTTATAAAGCCTTTTGAAGAGGAAACAAAAGAAATGTTAGGTCTAAATATTGAAGCTATAACAGCATGAAATAGCCCATTTTCTGTTGACTAGTTCTCACACCTGAAGGATCCAGTTAAGTCCGAAACACCAGGCCACAAAAGAGTCTGTGCAAGAACATTGGCTCCCCTACTTGTTAGCTTGCGCATCAGATTCCATCCATGCACACCACCGCCTGTGACATATCGTGTTCCAGTAACTATACTGGCACCAGTTTCCAGCTGTTTCCTGAAAGATGTCATGGACCAGCACGTTAGAAGGATTTGAGCAAATCGGGCATAATTATAACCCAAAATGGATCAACCAAAGGATTTCTTACTTGATGAAGCTTGGCAAGTATTTCGGCTGCAAAACGAGATTGAAGAAATAGATCAGCATGTGTGGTGGTAAATAGGCACTGAAGTGTTGTAAATGGATTTAACTGGTATAAGAGGCATATAAAACACAACATTGCACTTACATGATGTGATAGATCGGCATCCATGATTACAACAAAGTTCCCAGATACATGCTTCAAACCATGTATATAAGCCGTTCCTGAAACCAATAACAATTCAAAGGCCAGCAGCAGATTACTCCTGAAAGGGAATGATTTTCACTTACCCAATCCAAGCTTCTTAGCTCTCGGTCTCAATAACTGCATGATTAAGGGGAAAGAAGTAGATGTAAGCATACGAATCAATTAGCAAAACCGACTGTAAACTGAATCAAATTTCGAAGGTATATTAGCATGGAACTTACAATACGATCTTCCCCATACAGTCTCTGTAGATGTTTCACAACTTCTTGTGTACCATCAGGGCTCCCATCATCCACAACAATTATTTCAAAATCAACATCCCTGCTCCAGGCATGATAAGTAACAACAGCTTATATCCGAAGATATCACGAATAGGAGGAAAGATTTTCTAAAATAGGTAAACCTATCTCTGTTAACTTATCTACTGAGTGTTATGTAGCAACATTGCTACTCATTTTGATGATTATAAATCAGAAAATGTTTTCCCTTCTGTGGTGTCAGCTCAATTTCAGTGAAAACTCAGTTTCCACAAACACAATTATTATGAAATTTTAACATATAGATAGGAATTTCAATTTACAAAGACAATAAGTGGATCATTGATTAAAGTCCTGCTTCACACAGCCAGTGGTAGAATTTTATGTTCACACTCTTTCCTTCCAACCAAACACCTAGTAAACGATTTTTCTACATCCATCATAGAATTCAAATCATTTCAAGAATAAGAAAACAATACGATATATAAAATTACATATATAATCAACAGAAAATTCAAAGACCGTGGAGAACCACAACATAAGCCCGATGAGAACAAGAAAATGGCGCGAATTTAAGAAAAGTAACCGGAACCCGATTGGTGCTCACTAAAAAGACTATGATGAAAGAGATCCATGTAAAAAGAGAGAGAAAAGGAGAGATTCCGGAGTTGTTAGGGCCATACCGGAGATGTTTGAAGATGAGATAGACGATGAGAGCAATGTTGAGGCGCTCGTTATAAGTTGGTACTATTATACTGTACTTGTTCTTTGCAGCATCCATTCTCTTCTCCTGTCCAAAACCTTAAGCTTTCTTAATTCTTGCTTTATCAGATACGGCAGCAGCAATCCTTGATCGAAATATTTCGTCTTCACCCTTTTCTTTCATTAAGAATTACCATTTTAATTTGAGTTTTCATTTTGAGTAAACTACCTGTATAGTCACAAAATTATAGGATCGTTCTATTTTAACCACTGAACTATGAATTTTGTCAATTAAATCATTAAGTCTTTAATGCTAAAATTCACCTTAATAAAATAATCACTTTAACTCTTATTTTTTTTAAAAAAATTGACCCAAATTTTTATTTTTTTAACTAAATGTCCCTTAGTTTAATGAAAATTGTTAGTGATGATTATATATTTTATCCTTTGGTGACTCTAGTTTTAAGCATGTTGAAATGATAAGTTTTATATGTCCAAAGTGATGATATGACATGTGTCATGCCATTATTTATGTATATGTAATATGTTTCATATCATTACTTATGTACACATGCACGACATCATCACTTATGAACACATAATACATATCATGTCATCACTTTGAACATATAAGATTTGTCATCACTTTGAACATATAAGACTTGTCATCACTTATGTACATGTGACATGTCACATCATCACTTTGGACACAAGACTTGTTAAATTAATAACAAACGCTGGTCATTAATCAATTAACGATTTCTATTCAACTATAAAAATTTTGTCTTAAAATGAAACGATGGGTTAAAATGCTCAAAAAATAAGATAAAAACTAAAGTGGCTATTAAGTTAAACATTAGGGATAATTTTCTACCATCATGTCATTATTAAAATGGTTTCATTAAAGTTATGAAACCATTAATTGTTAATTGAAATGTTAACATAGAAGTTAAGTAAATTTGTATAATTATATATTTGATGATCATTATTTATATATTCCATTAATCTGGTCTTACTTGACCTAATTGATAAAATTTATAGTTATATGGTTAAAATAAAGTCACCCCTATAGTTTACTGAGTATACAGGTAGTTTACCCTTTCATTTTCCAGCGATGCGTTACATCTATTAAATTGGGCTAACAGAGCAAGCAAAGCATTATAAACTCAATTGGGTAAAGGGCATAGTAAAAGACCCATCAAGCAGGGCAGAGTCAATTGGGTTAATAATAGACCGTCCAGTTTTGGGTCGAAATCTAAACCGAAGTGGGTGTAAAATGAGAAGTAATCAGTGAATAGCCAGCCGAGTATCATCGTTAGGGTTTTGCGATCTTGACAGAAGCAAAGCAGGCGAGCGAGAAACAATGAGTCGGAGCTTGGGCATACCGGTGAAGCTACTACATGAGGCGTCGGGCCACATTGTAACGGTGGAACTCAAGAGTGGAGAGCTTTACAGAGGAAGCATGGTCGAGTGCGAGGATAATTGGAATTGCCAGCTTGAGAATATCACCTTCACTGCTAAAGTACCTTACACTCTCCTTCCCCCGTTTTTTTAGTTGCTTCATAATGAATTTGATTCCTCTATGTTATTTCGATCTGATTAGTTCAAGGTTTATTGTTTTTGGTGTGTTAGTGATAAACCTTAAAATGCTAGTATAAACATTTTTTTTAGATGTAGGTATCGGAATCTGGACCCGGACTTAAGTTTATAAATATGTTAAATCCTATGAGAGAAAGGAACTGGTGAAGGAGTTTACTGCTTGAATTCAACGATATAACTAGCCAATCACTCACTTTGACTGTGATTATTGGTTGTTATGTTATTCCAGTTGGTTTGTTTATGTGTTGTTCTGTCCATTTCAATCAAATTAGAACTGAAATCATATCCTACAAATGTTAGGTAGTGCGCTGATTTAATGAAGTAACCCTGTTTCCGAGTTTCTTGCATTATGGTTCTTTACTATTTATTTGTTCCCGTTTTTATTTCCAAGAAAATTCATTGTGATTGAAGTGCATGTTTCTCTCATTTTCAGAAGTGCATAATCCTTCTCAAAATCCTGTCATACCCCTTGGCTCTAGCATGTTTTCGTCTTCCCTCTGGTTTACATAAATTTGAAACTGATTTTATGATGATTGCTTTGGCTTGGCTTCAGGATGGAAAGGTTTCGCAGCTTGAGCATGTTTTCATCCGAGGCAGTAAAGTCAGGTACTATGACCATTTCCCTTTCTCGTCCCCCTCACCTTGTACTGTTGTTTATGATGCGTTTAGACATCAGACAAACTTTGTTTGACTATTAATAGGAAATATACTGTAACAGGTTCATGGTCATACCAGATATGTTGAAGAATGCTCCTATGTTCAAACGTCTGGATGCTAAAATCAAGGTACATTTTACTTGCAAGTTTTCAGTTTTCTGACATTATACACTCAATGGACTATTTCTGACTTCGTTTTGTAACTTGATTAAGGGTAAGAGCTCATCTCTTGGAGTTGGCAGAGGTAGAGCTGTTGCAGTGCGAGCCAAAGTAAGTTTATTCTGTAATGTCCTTGTGTGTGTCTGTGCATCAGTTCTCGATCTTTAACTTCATTATTTCTTGTTCTGCAGGCTCAAGCTGCTGGCCGTGGCTCAAGAAGCATTCATTGTTGCAAGCTGCTTGGAAAATTCCTTTTTAGTGTAACCAAATTTGTACTCTTCATATTTGATGTGAAAAAAAGAAATTATATATAGGTTAAGTTACTCTGCCCGTATCCAAATGACTGCTCATTTGCAGTGTTCAAATGGAACAACTACCAATATTGTTTTCATTTCTAATTGCTTTTAGTTCACAAGGCTCGGGTACATTTCACAAGATGAAGCACATCTGTTTTCAGTTCTGATTTTAATTGCTTGCATAAAGAAAGGAATTCAAATAATATCAAATTAGTTCTTTTATTCATAGATACCTTGCTAGAACACTAATACAATTATTTCTCTCCGGGAAAGAGAAGGAAAATCACATAATCTCTGGGAAAGAGAAAAAGGAAAACTTCTGAGGACGAAAAAACCTAGCCAGAGTATCATGATCATAAACACAGGGGGGCCAACTTGTGTTGCTCGATTACACCTAATCCCCACCGGTTCCTACTTGGTGGCCGGGTTTGATCAATCAAGTCAATGCTTCTATGTTTGTGCTAGGATTTGGTCTCCAACAGAAAAGTTGCTGGCTCAGTTTTTGCAGCATAATCATACTTTGAGGTACAGTATTTGTGGTGTATGCCTGTAAGTTTCCCTGACCCTGCCTTCTGATGGAAAATTACCATCATTCTTGAGCAATCCCTACACCAAAAAACAAGAAATAACAAAAGTAAGTTTTTAGCTTGCAAGAACATAACTTTATGGCGTACTTATGAAGAAGAGCCAAAAAGACTTTACATTAGTTGCTCTACCGAGTAGTTAGTATACCACTCACTGGTCTTGCTCCAGTGCTTTAACCATCAATAGTACACTGAGCAGTGAAAATAGCAGCAGCGGCTAATAAAGAAGGTGGAAACTTGAGCATTTCATACTCAACTAGGCAAAGCTCGATCATGAAGAATGAAAGAAGCTCAAGCTGGTTCAAAAGTCACATTTAAAACCATCTAAGGTTAATGAATATTGTTGGATAACAAAAGCAAAATGACAATGTTTTGTGGTCACAAACCTTCCTGTTAGATTGAGCTGCTTTGAGAAATCTCCTCATAAACACATACGGCGTAGGAAAAGATAGATTGAATTGTAAAGTATTGATCATCAATCTCTCCTGCAAATCAAGAGGTGTGCATATGTATCATCCCCTATTACTTGTAGATTCAATGTATTTTAAAACACAAAATCGCAAACCATGTCGAGCACTTCTCTCCTGTCGTAAGCCTTGTCCGAAATCAGAATCAGATCCTCTACAACCGGAACAGAAACTTCTTCGTATTTGCAGGCAATAAGCACGGCTGTTATTCCGACCAGCTGAAGTTTCTTCCTCACTACTTGATGAGCTGATAAAAACCTATCGATTATATTGACTGTCAGATATAGGGTTTCTCCCATCAGCTCAAACTTGTAATGAACCTGTCAAATTCATGATGGAATTTGAATTACTACCTGGTTCATCTCATAACAGGGAGCGGTGTCAATTAATGCAACATTTCGCTTACCTCTATCAGCCAGTCAATGAGGATAGCTCTCATCCTTTCGTTAATGTCACATTGTTGTGACATATAGTTTGGAGGAACAAGACTAATACACTGCAAAAATTAATGGAAAAAGTTAAGAAAATCAACCACTTATTAACTACTCAATTTAAGTTGAAAAGGAGCATGAAATCACCTCTGCCTTCCTGTAGAATTTGTATAAATCATCAATGTACTCGACAACTGCAAGAGGGTTATTTTTATCACAGTTGTCAATGTCCAGAAAAGGCTCTTCATCAATATCTTCCATTTCAACCTCCTGCAAATGGAAGCAAAGCGTCAGTGCCTTTCAAAACAAACAAAACCATAATACAATATCGATCGATGAGTCAGTAAAGGGAGGTGTCCTGAACCATCCTGTCAATCTCCTCCGACATAGCTTCAGCTTGTTGCACAAACATCTGCACATCCAATTCCTTACTTGCCTTGGGGTCATCCGAATCTATGACAGTGCAATCATCAGGTTCATTTGGAACTGGCACTGGAAGGACTGATTCCTTGATTACCTGTAAGAGTAACTAATCATTATCATCAAAGTTTGAATGATACCTAAAAATTCTCGTTGTAAAATTGGTACCTGGGTTTTGATTTGCTGCTTGTTAGCTATCTCGCAGCAAACCTCCTGATAAAAAGAACCATAAGCAAAAAGGAAAAGAAGAATATGTTTTTCTGGAAACCAAAACAAAAATCACAAAACATTAAAGAAAATTTCACTGACCTAGTAATAGGTCTATGCACATGCGTGGATGGAATCTTATTAGAGATTTCATTCCTTCTGAAATAAAACACAAAAAGAAAATGGACAAAGAACAATAACACTATTCCTTGATTACAAATCTTCATTTTTTTTCTTGCTGCTGAGAAAAGCATATATCCAAAACTATATTAATTAATTAAAAAGAAGCAGTCTCATTTTTGGCCCCTTGAATACCAAGGGAAACCCCACTCATTTACATCATTTACTCGTATCTTATTTAGGAATTACAAACAAAGTCAACAATAGCAAACTGGAAGGAAAAAAGGGAATACTTTCTTTTCTGTTCTCGGCAACTAAACAGAGAGGATTTAAGAAATTACTCACTCAGATAAAGGTCTCTTTTTGACAGCGCATGGGAAAGGTGGACATCCAAGTACATCCCGATTAATTGTGCCCAATGCTCTTCGATTCTGCCCGGTCGCCGGCAAACCCCCTTTTATTTGAAATTAAAAAGAAAACACGTTTCTTTAAAAACTTGGAATTTCGAATAGTTATTTAAACATCAAAATGAATTATCAGAAAAAAAATGGGTTTCAGTCACCTTGAAGATGCGAGGTTCCGATAACTCCAGGATTGTTCTCGTCTGATCCAGCCATATATTCCGTATCTACATACAACAGATATATTGAATAAGAATCCCCTAATGAAGGTCATCAAAATCAAGACTCATCGACCAAAACTAAAACAAATCATTTTTTTAAATGATTAAAACTGAAAGAAATGTTAAAGACCCATTAAAGAAATAATCAAATCATCTTAGATAAGAAAACAGTCAAGAACCTGTCTCAAGAGAATTTTCCTCTTTGATCTTTGAACTCCAATAAAAAACCCCGTCTCCTTTGATGTTCACTTCACGGAAAAAAAGGGGAAATGAAATTAAGAAGAGAGATTACCCAAATTTGTCATTTGAAAATGGACAGCAATGGGGTGATCTCTCTCTCTCTCTCACTTTTCTATTTTCTTTCTCCCGTTCAGGTTTTTGTTTTTGGGGGTTTTTTTTCCTTTTCTTTTACACAAAAGGACCAAATTAAATAGAGGCAAACAGAACTTCTCTAATTTCAAATCTAACGGCTAGTTAATTGGGTGTAAAGTCACAACGCCTCCGATGCCATGTGTTTTCAAATTATAAGGGCTTTTTATTACTAGGATAAACTACATAAATGGTCATATACTTATACGGTGCTTTCATTTTTGACTACTTAACTTTTAATACGTGTAATATAATACTGAATTTTTAATTCACTTTTATTACAATCACTTCCACTAAGAAAATATGATGTAGCATGTTAAAATCTTCTTCTTAAAATTAAAGCTTTTTATATTTAAATTGATAGTCGTTGACTTTTTTTCGTATGTATTATAATTATTTGTTGTTCTTTCTATCCTTGTCGACACTAAATACAACACTCATCATACTAAAAAACATTACCATCCCAAAACATTTCTACCAATTACCTCTCCTTTAGAATTTCCCAAAATTCTCGATCAAGCACTAGTTCATCTCCTACTTGGAATCCTACGCTTTGCACTTCTTAATTCAGTTGAAGTTCAACCTGGTCTTATGAAAAACCAATTACAATAATGTTTCAAGACTCTATATGATTGAAACGCAAGACTCTGAGTACATTTCAAGGTGCCTTACCATACTGCTATCGATAAAAATATTAAACTTGTACCATTAGACATTCTTAGGATTTACAAGTTTGATGATTATGCCATTCATGCGAGCTCGTACAAATCTAGTTTTTGAGATTGAAAATCAGAAGGTTTTGATTGTTGGATGGAATAACTCTGATATGAAGGTTAACTTGAACCTTTATCGATACAATGCGATCTCTTAAACGATTGTTAAAAACATAATCAGTCATAATTCCTTTTTTGTTTAATTTTTTTTTCATTTTTATAACGGTATTATAAGATTGATGATGACTATCAATTTTTTTTAAAAATTGATTATTGTATTACAAGTTTTAAAAATATAACGAACAAATATGTAAACACCCAAAAACTTCAATGACCATTATAAAATTTACCTTTATTATTATTTCTATTTCTTCTGTCGTTATTGGGTTGGACCATGCTGAATTAAAGAGTATTAAGAAGTTTGGGATATGGAATATCATGACCCAAATACATAATCGGATATATTCACAAGTTTCAATCCAGTGAATACAAAGTAGTATCTTATCAAAGTCTCAAAACCTTTATATGCCTAAATATGAGGTGTTCAAACTCAAAGTTTTAAGGGATAACCATAAGCCTAAATCACTAAATAGTTTGGTTCATGCTTTAAAATCAGAGTTAATTGCATCAAATTTTTGTCTAGACTTTAAAATTATCACCAAATTTTAAATACATGTGCATAAGCTAAATAAATAATTTAAATTTTAACGAAAAATAATTAATAATATAAATTAGGCATTACAACAAAACTACCCAATGGTTGCACAAAGAATTATTTTGTGTTACTGAAATGATAACATTCATATCACCTAAAATGATGATATAATATATGTCACGTCATTTAAAATGATAACATTCATGTCACCAAAATGATGATGAGACATTTACCACATCAGTAAAATATGTGAAAATATTATGTCAGAAACATAGATTAACCGTTAGTTAATTAACAGTTTTCATCTAACAAATGTTTGTTTTAACTAAAAATTGAAATGTTAGAGAATAAAATTTTCCAAAAATTAAAAAAAAATGAGACAAAGTAATTATATGTACAAATATCTGTTGGTGGATATCTAGGAATATTTTTTATGATGTACACATATGTTAATAATAATTTTTTTTTTTTGAATTGAATGCACATAGATAAAATTATAGGATAGACACCACCAATAAAATGTGTGACTAATTGAAATAATTTCAAATTTTAAGGTAAACATATATATGATATGGAGAAACAGTGAACCAGCCCATGCAACTATTAGGCGAGTAATTTTGTCATTATTTATATTAATAATTTGAATTTCTAAAAGTAAATTATTGCCGTCCATTTAAGAGTAACAAACTTTGGTTCTATTATAAGGAATAAGCCGCGGAAAAAAAACTTATTAATTCTAACAGACAACACGAAAAGCCCGCAAAATCACGTCCCGATAAAACACTCCGGCATTCATGCAAATCTAGGGCTAGGGTTTCTTTGCATGTATCTATGATGATCCCCCTCTTTCATTCCCGGGTAATATTGTCTATGATTCATGTTTGACGTATTAAAAAAAGTGATTCATATGTTTGACGTATAGATAATCGGATTTATACCTTGAGTTAGTCTAGCGAAAATTTGAGCCGGAACTTGGCAAGTCAGCCACAGCACATTTTCAGTTGTCTAGATCTTGAGAAATGAGAATGCTATAGCAGGAAACAACTTCGGATGGTGATGGATGCTGGAGAAAGAGACGGAGATGGCGAAGATGGAGGATGGGAGAAGTTCGGCGATGATAACGGAATGAAATCGCCCGCCGGTATGGTTGATGAAATGGTGAATATGATCGAATACGTTGCTCGATTTGGGGATTATCGGAGAAGCCAAAAGAAAGAATGTTACAATATGGTTAGGCGGTTGAAGATTTTCTTGCCTTTCTTCGATGAGATTCGGCACCTCGGTTCCCCCATCAGCCCGAATGGTGTGGCTTCTTTGTCTAAGTTGAAGAAAGCGATTCGTTTGGCGGCGAAGCTGTTGAAAACTTGCAACGAGGGTAGCAAGATTTACCTGGTAAGAGGGATTTATCAATTTTTAGTTTTTCAATGTCAGTTTAGGGTAGATATTTGATACCCGACATGTTTTTGCATTTGATTAGGTTGATTATTTTTTTGAAAATTCGGATTTGGATCAAGTTGAGTTGACTTTTTAAAAATTTGATTTGAGGTAATATTATAATTATTCTTTGTATTTAGAGATATTCGTAAAAATATATCTTCAATTAGATCTTTATTTTATCTATTAATATTAAATTTATACATATATATTTGGATTGGGTCGTAGTAGATTTTAACCTCAAAAATAAGGTTGGATAAACTACTCCTAAACTCATATTAAATCAAGTGCGGGTGAAAGGATTTTGTTTTTAAATTAGGTTCAAATAGACAAAAAAATTCGATCCAACCATAACCATCGGTAAATATCATGGATTTGCAAAAGTTGTAATTGTTGCTTTAAATATATATTTTGTGTTTTGCCTTTGAAATTCAGGCATTCGAGAGTGAGGCCGTAATGATCAAATTCCACACTGTTTACGGGAAGTTGATCCAAGCTTTGGAAGATTTGCCTTATGATGAACTTCAGGTATCCGACGAAGTGAGGGAACAGGTAAGAAAATATTATCTTTCTTGCATGTCAATATACATATATCTATATATGCATATACACATATATACATATAATATGTTTTGTATTCAAGGCAGGTAAATTTGATTATTGGTAATATATCTATGATGTTATATAAATTGTATCTGGATTGTAATTCAGATTCAGCTGATGCTGACACAACTAACCCGAGCCAAAAAGAGAACAGATACACAAGATATAGAGCTTGCTGTAGATCTGATGGCGGTATCATCAAAACTGATGAAAGGAATGCTGATATAGCCATAGTAGAAAGGCTAGCCAAAAAGCTAGAGCTACATACCGTCGAGGACTTGAAGATAGAAACCATAGCTGTACAGAAGCTTGTTAAAGAAAGAGGCGGCATTTCAGAGTCTACACAGCAGCAAATTATACGACTTCTCAACAAATTCCAGCATTTTGTAGGCATGGAAATTACCAACGTTCTTGATGATCCTTCCACTCCTCAAATGCCGGGGAAATCCCAATCTTTGGTCATTCCTCATGAGTTCCTCTGTCCCATCACACTTGAAATAATGAGAGATCCCGTTATTGTTGCCAGTGGACAGGTAACGTTATATATCTATATATCTTCTCCTTTTTAAACTATGTATCGATTATTACCAAGAACAAAAGTGTTCGATGGAAAAAGTTGGATGTAGCTGTTGTTGCCGGTTCATTCCTTTTGTATTGGACAGAGTGTAACAGCGGTTGTTCGGTGGAGGGGAAGTAGAGAGAAGCGTTATATGATGACTTAGAAACTATTTTTGTTTATCGTTATCTTCATCCCGTCTACTCTCTACCTTTCCTCCACTGAACAAACGGTCGCGATTCTCCGCCCAAATCATATGAGGTAAACCTTTAACAACTTCCATAACCCAACTTTTCCTATCAACAAAAACCTTTGCATCTATGAAGAGCCGACCTAGCTTGGGTCATATTCGGTTCCTTTTAATACAGTATGAAATGCGTGTATATATATATATATATCATGATCCGTCAATCGGTAAGGTACTGCAACTTTTTTAGGCCATGTCAATGAGCACAAGCCAGTATTGTCAACTTTGGGTACCTTGTGCTCATGACACCGGTATGAAGCGACCCAAGGAAGCAGTAGTACCTTGTCAGTCCGGCAGATCGTGACAGTTTATCGTATAGTTACCACCTATCATACGGCTTTCTAACTTCACTTCTTTTTCTGGTCGTTTCGCTCTGTCGATCGATGGTAGTATAAGAGATCTTTACCCCCCCCCCCCGAAGTTATTTACATAAAGGTTCCTGCTTCCTACCCATAGTTAGATGTATCTCCCCGGGTCATACTTGAGTATCACATCGTAGACCCCCACCCCAACTCTATCTTCCTTATCAGTGAACCGGAACATAGTGCATAGGTACTCTTCAATGCAGCGGGGACGAGACGACGTGAGATGACCATGTTATGATATGGGAAACTTGTTGATTTTATATGTTTCTTGTATTTTTTTCCATGAAATTCAGACATTTGAAAGGGAGAGCATCCAGAAGTGGTTTGATTCTAACCATCGAACTTGTCCGAAGACCAGGCAGACTCTAGCTCACTTGTCAGTGGCACCAAATTATGCCCTCAAGAACCTGATCGCACAATGGTGTGAGAAGAACATGATTCATCTCCCCAAGAAAGAGGATCAACCATCTTCCAAGAGATTCTTGGTTGATCACAAAGACGAAATGGCATGTCTGGTTAAAGAACTATCTTCCAGTCAATTAGAAGTTCAGAGAAGGGCCGTTAAGAATATCCGTATGCTTTCCAAGGAGAATCCAGAGGCCAGAGTTTTGATTGCCAAAAGTGGAGCAATCCCACAATTAGTGCATCTGTTGTCCTATCCAGATTCTAAAATCCAAGAGCATGCGGTTACAGCTTTACTGAATTTATCCATTGACGAGTCTAACAAGAGGCTCATAACCGATGAGCGTGCCATATCCCCGATAATAGAAGTCTTGCAAAAGGGAAGTATGGAGACGAGAGAGAATTCGGCAGCGGCTTTATTTAGCTTGTCGATGCTCGACGAGAACAAAGTGACGATAGCTCTCGAAGATGGCATCCCCCCGCTTGTGGACTTGTTGCAGAACGGCACGGTTAGAGGTAAAAGGGATGCTGTCACTGCACTGTTCAGCCTATCTCAACCACTTAAATAAGGTTAGGGCCATTGAAGCAGGCATTGTCCACCATTACTGGAGTTACTCGAGGACAAGAACCAAGGCATGGTTGATGAGGCTCTCTCCATCTTATTACTTCTTGCAACTGTCCCGGAGGGGAGACTGAGATCGGACAGCTCTCGTTCATCGAAAACTCTTGTCGACTTCATCAAAAACGGAACCCCTAAGAACAAGGAGTGTGCAACTTCGGTTCTTCTCGAGTTGAGTTCGAATAATTCATCTCACATCCTTGCAGCCCTTCAGTTTGGGGTATATGAGCATTTAGTTAAGATCAAGCAGAGTGGAACAAATAGAGCTCAGAGGAAAGCAACTGCTCTTTTACAGCTTATGAGCAAGTGTGAACAAATTCCATAAATCTTACATATATAAATGCATATCCATATAAATAGATGGAAACCCCAAATCTAAATTAGTTGTTGATTATTCTTTTGCCTTCGTTTTTTGGGGGGTTAATCCTCTCCGTATAGATATGATGATGACCTGTTCACAGATATTAGAGTATGTATTCGACATTTAATTGTGGTCCATAACTTAGGAGAAGTATTTTGCTTGTATTGTATGATTACACGAGGAGCCATACTGGTTTTCCCTTAATATCTTAATTTTCCCTATAATTTCTAATTTGTGCAGAGTTGCAGATAAATATTATTAGTAAGTTTTTTATGGATATTCACTTGAAAAGGCAGTGCAATTGACTTCAGCAAGATGTGTGTTGGATTCAAAGTAAGGTTGAAGGTAAGATAAATTATAATAAAAAAGTGAAATTGAACTAAATTTATATAAAATGTAGTTTTATTATAATGTAATTATATTTATATGTATATTTAATAAGATGCAACAAAGGGAAAGAGGCCAAATATTTTGATGTTGATTAGAGACTTCAGTTGTATGCCATTTTTCAACAACTTCTTCAAATTTCTCTTCTAAGAAACAACAAGAAGAAAGTTAGAGATGGTTCACTAAAAGATTTTCAATAAATTTTTTTATTGAAAGAATTTCTAAAGAAACAAGATAAAAGAATCTTGTAAAAAAATTACTCAAAGAGTACTTGAATATTATAGATGAATAAAAACCTTCCTTTTAAGGAGTTATGGACACCCTAGCAAATGGTCATTCTAATCCTAATACATAATACATATTTTTTATATTGATTTAAATTATAAATAATCAATAAAATATTGAAAATTCATAATTATTATAAATATATATTGAGCTCTCAGCATCGAATTGGTGCGTTTTAAGATGCTTTAGAAAACTACGAGAAATATAACCTTGTTGTGAAAAGGTATATCAACTCAGAAAATGTTCTAATCTCATTCAAAAAGGCATCGCAAATTTATTGATGTTCTAGTCTTAAAAAATAGCTTCAACTTTTTATCTAAAATGATTTGTTCGCAAGTCGTAGCAACCCTTTGTCATTGCAAACTAATGAAAGTTTGGTCAAATGACTAAAATAAGACAATCGAAAATAAAAGTGATTAAAATGTAATTTTTCTTAAAATTGATGATTAAAATAAAAGATTAAGAACAGTAGGGATCAATATAATTTACACAATAATGAATTAATTATTGTATGTAGGGATGGCAAACGGGTACAGTTTCGTAGATTCCGCACCGCATCCGCTTCAATTGGAGCGGGGATGGGTATAATTTTAGCGGGTAGTGGGCAGGTGTGGATTTATAAAGTGGTACCCGCCGTGGGTGGTGGGCGGGTAATGGGTTTGAGACATTACCCGCCCCGCATCCGCCACCCCACATCCGCCGCCCACTAAATATCTATTAAATTTTGGATCATTATGAATTTAGGTGTAATTTTATAGACTAATTTATAAATTTTAATATTGTATAATATATAACATATAATTTAACCAAATATTAAGGATATTTAGTGTTTAATCTGGTCTTTAATTAGGGAAATATTCGGCTCTTTGATTAAATTCATAATCCCACTAACCACATCACTTTTCATGTTCTTTAGTCCCTCAAAATCCATATTAGGCGCATTATGAGCATTAACATCGAAAGCAACTCAACAATCCAGTTCTGCGACTACATGCTCCCTACAATCTGTCTCCATACATTCGTAGAGCTACTCCTCTGACAAATTGAAGCATGTGCTACCCATACGAACGTCTGGGAACCAACTCCAACATCCCATTAATTTACTGTCAGGCGGGTCTAGATAAATATGTCGCTAGTGGATAGTGGGTGTGGGGATGAATTTGAAAATGTATTAATCTGAGCGAGTGTAAATTTAAAAATTTGTACCTATCATGGATGATGGGTCAGTGATAGATTAAAACATGTTAGGTGGGTATAGGATGGGGAGGGTATCTGCACCCGACTTACCCGTTTGCCATCCTAATTGTATGTTCAGAAAAAAACGAGGGACCGTGAGCCACGTTCACCTTATAACATAATATTACCAAACAGCAACCCTTCCGTTTCGTCTCAAGCTCTTCGTCTACTTCGCCTCTTCCTTCCTTCGGTTATGGATCCCTACAAGGTACTCTTATCTTTTCTCTGATCTTATTATACTAATTATTAATCAATTGCTCTTTTATTATTATTTCTGATTGATCTAATTGAATATTATGTGCTTTACTCCATCTTTGATCCTCGACGATCTTTGTACCGAAGCATTGCTTACTTCCTCTTGCGTTCTTTAGTTTGTTTCTTATCTTGAGTTGTTATAATTAGATGAGGGATGATGAAATTTATTTGACAATTATTTCGAATAGGATTCTTTGTAACGATAATTTATTGATTAATCTAGTTTTTCTTTTTGCATATTTCGAAGTCTTTCATTTTTCTTTGCAGTTATCTGTAGTTTGTGATTAATCGTTCTTTTTTTCTTTTTGTATACTAAATTGGATGATGCAGCACAGTCCTTCAAGTGCTTTCAACCCTCCATTCTGGACAACCAATTCTGGCGCTCCAGTTTGGAATAACAATTCATCACTCACTGTTGGACCCAGAGGTATCTGATTTTTTATTCCTATAATGAAACTCATGAACTACTTGACTGACAGTTTATTAGTCGTGATTTCTTTTCGAGGAATTTGCCATATTCAGCATCCTTATTTTAGTGTGCTTATGTTGTGTATTTGATCATATAGTTAAACAATAAACCTTCCTTGCTGGGGTTTGAAATTGGCGTACTTGAAGACTATGTTAAAACTTTTTTGACTAATGTTTTGTCTTTTTAACACATTTTGTTGACAAATTGGATCCCATCGTTCTATTTGACAGGTCCAACCCTCCTTGAGGAGTCATCTGGTGGAAAAGCTTGCCAACTTCGACAGGGAGTGAATTCCTGAACGTGTTGTCCATGCTAGGGGAGCCAGTGCAAACGGTTTCTTCGAGGTTACCCGTGACATTTCTCACCTTACGTGTGCAGATTTTCTGCGAGCACCTGGAGTTCAAACTCCTGTTATCGTACGTTTTTCAACTGTCATTCATGAGCGTAGAAGCCCTTAAACACTGAGGGGTCCTCGTGGTTTTGCAGTGAAGTTTTACCCTCGAGAGGTAAGAGTTTATCTGTTACCTGCTTTTTGCCAGTAATCTTATTTGATGCATTGTAAACTGTAAAGGAAAAAGATGTTTAGAGAGTTTGTAACTTTGGTTATTAGCTAAAACATACTTTGAAGATAAAGATATATAGCTCTGTGTGTGTTGCTTATTGATTACATTTTGTACTTGTCCTCTTTTGGTATAAGGCTTAGTTCATGAATAAATTGCTGAGTTTTCATTCATTAAACTTTTTTTGAAATATTATTTATTTGCCAATGTATTGATATGTTCTTGTTCTGAACTTTTAATATGAACCAGGGTATTTTTGATCTAGTGGGAAACAATTTCCCGTCTTCTTTATTCGTGATGGAATGGAATTCCCTGATATGATCCGCGCTCTTAAGCCCAACCCTAGGTCTCACATTCAGGAGGATTGGAGGATCGTTGACTTCTTCTCGCACCAACCTGAGAGGTTGCATATGTTTACTTTCCTATTTGATGGTGTAGTTGTTCCACAAGACTACAGACACATGGAACTGATGGAAGGTTCTGGTGTAAACACATACACTCTGATTAACAAGGCTAGGAAAGCACTAAGTGAAATTCCACTGGAAGCCCACTTGTGGGGTCAAATGCTTGCTGGAAGAAGAGGCAATCAAGGGTTGGAGGAACCAATCACAGCCATGCCACTCAGGATCTACTCAATTGCTGCAGGCAACTATCCTGAGTGGAAACTCTACATCCTGACAAAGATCCCGACCATGAAGACAGATTTGACTTTGACCCCCTTGATGTGACCAAGACCTGGCCTGAGGACATCTTGCCCCTGCAGCTTGTTGGTCGCTTGGTTTAAATAAGAACATTTGCAACTTCTTTACCGAAAATGAGCAGCTTGCTTTTTGCCCTGCCATTGTGGTTCCTAAAATCCACTACTCAGATGATAAGTTGCTCCAGACTCGTATCTTCTCCTATGCCGACACCCAGAGGCACAGGCTTGGACCAAACTATCTGCATCCCCCAGCAAATGCTCCCAAGTGTGCTCATCACAACAATCACCATGAAGGTTTTATGAATTTCACGCACATGGATGAGTGGGTACTTGGCTCTTTTCCATTAATTTCTCCTAGCACAATAACTAACTGCTGAATGTCTACACGTGTTGAATTAATATATATGTATATACTTAATACATGCTATAAGTGATGACAGCCAGAGTTCTGATCAGATACTGTGGTGCTCCTTTTCAGATAAATTACTTCCCTACCGATCCTATTCGTCGTGCTGTGTCGCTGGGTTGACGCCTTGTCTGATCCACTCATAACTCGTGAAATCCGCAGCATATGAATCTCATACTGGTCTCAGGTAAAAACACTCTTTGCCGTCCGTGCTCTTCTCAAATTACACGTATCCATGCGAGATTTATAGGTCTAATTCTTTTGGAATTAGCTTACTGATGAGAGTTATCCATGCCTGTCATTGTTGATTTTTCTATAAAAAAATATCATATCAGTAATTTAATTAATTTTTTTAATAATAGATGATTAAAATAAAATCAAAAAATAATATTATGTATGTTTTTAGCAGTTAATATGTATTTTATCCTAAATTTTAAGAGACGAAATCACGAGTTAGAGAAAATTTTGATTGTTTTAAAGGGTTAATCAATTGCCCAAACTGTTATAAATTTCTTTAAAAATAATTTTTAAAAAATTATTAAATAAATTTAGTGGTAAAATATTTAATATTCTTTAAATAAAATATGCAATCAAATTTTGCTGATGAAAAAGAATTATCACGGGAACTTTATCTTTTGTTTACAAGTAGGATCCAATTTGGCTTGTGATGCTACTTTTTTATAGTTAACTTCAAGAGTGTGGTTTAGAGAAGGGGGAAACCGAGGCAAGATCCGTGTGGATGATTGGTGAACCATTAAATTAAACCTAACCGATGATGGCTATTCAGTTTAGTTGTAGTAACTAAAGTAGGGTGTAGGCTACTTTACACAATAAACAAAGGCTAGGTTATCTGGTTACAGTAAAAAAATAGAATATGTCAGTGTCACACTCTCCCACCAAGCGCGTTTCTTGGACGTATCTTCCAAGTTGCTGCTCTCAGCTCTCAAAATAACTTGTCTGTGACCCAGTAGTCGGCTACGCTCTCGCTTCCGATTCTCGTCCCACTAATTATTTATATACTAATTAGAGATGTTTTTAAATATCTCATCAAACAATAAAAAACAGTAATACTTGACGAAAATTTATCGTTTAATATTGTTAACAAATATTTTCACCATTTTCAAACCACAATGTTTGAATGTATTGGAGGAATGTAAACTACTGATGGTGACACATAAAAATTAGCTGATCCTATTCTCATATGTAATGAGATAAGGGGAAGGTAGGGTAGTAGGATGTTTCTAACGCCAGGTTGAGAGCAACTTCCGTAAAATACCTCCGATATTAATTGCCCTTAGTAGAACTCGATCTCACGATCACAAGGTTAAAAGCTGTGTGCTCTACCAACTGAGATAGACACAAATGCTTATAAAACTTTTGGAATTTTAGAGATTTTTACTTCTAAATATAGAATTATTGTTCATTATATGATTACGTGTTGATTTATAGATTAAATGAGATAAAATGTTAAATTTTTAAATAATATTTAAAGTTTAAATCTAAATATTATAAATTAAATTTAAAAACCATTCACATAATAAATATTTATACTATTTAATTTGAATTAATTGATTGGTAATTCAAATATAATTATTATTCAAGATATATATAAATAGATGAAAGTTTTTTAATTCACGAATAAAAATAATTAGGTTTAAATTTTTGAAGCATCTTAACAAATTTGATAAATTAATCATAAATCTTTTTCTCCACTAACCATATTTGAAAGTCTTAATAGTTTTATACGTTTTTAGTTATTTGTTTGGATATTAATTATTATCATTATTATTATATATTAAAAAATATTAAAGTAATAATAAGATGAAGCATAACAAATAATAAACAAATAGATGGATAAAAGAAAGCATGCTACGGTAACTGGCTAAGAGCCAACATGGAAGTTATACCTTGCGACAGTAATAATATACGTTAAGGAAAGACGTTATTAATTTTATTATTATTTTTTTAACAAAATCAATAAAAAATTTTACCTAAAACATTATAATTTTTACCTAAAATATTAATATTTTTTAAAAAATTTCGTAAAATGTTTAATAATAACAAAACCAGTAAAAAAATAACAAAACTAATAATATTTTACTAGATATGTTAACAAAATCGGTAAAGCGCACAATAATAACAAAACCGATAGAAATAGTAATGTTTTCGGCAATTTTTTTAATGATTTTGTTAAAATAATAATAACAAAACCGGTAATATTTTTCTTTAGTCGTATATTAAGATTGCTGCCGGTGAAATTTTTCTGCCAACATTAAAACAGTTTAGCTGAGGTGAGCATCCATATTAATATTTAGGATAAAGTACATACTTAGTTATTTAATTATATGAGTGTATCCATTTTAGTCACTCAATCATTTTTTTAAAATCAGAATTGACGTTATGTTTTGTTTTCATTTTGATAATTCACCGTTCAAAAATTAATAATATTTTTTATGTATTATCATAAGATAATGTCGTGTCATCATTGGAAAAAGTTAAAAATGTCATGACGATAGTTTTTTAATTTTTTTACGATATATTATTAAAATAAAATTAAAACATAATATTATATATGATTAAGAAAATTATTTGGTGTATTTCCCGAAAAATCACCGGTGTTATATTTACCGATCTAACATCGGTCAGATTATATTTCCTGATCTAATACCCGTAGCAGTAAAGCGCGCCCCTGAACCGCGTATATGCTGATTTGGCGCCACTTGGGGTAGCGCCCCTCCTGTACCGCGCTATACGATGACATGGGTTACACGTGTATATAGTGCTCCCCTGATCCGCGCTATACGCCACGTAGGGGTATAGCGCGGATCAGGGGCCGCGCTATACGCCACATAGGGGTGAATTATATTTAACGCAGTCCCTGGTCCGCGCTATATCTTTTATCTTAATAATTACATATAGCGCGGTGCAGGTACCGCGCCTTATATGGTTATAAATACACTCATCGCATCTCTCCTCTCAACTTATAAATTAATTCAACAATTCCGTCAACGAGTAATAATTCTGGCAATCTTCTCATATTTGATTTAGAAGTTCGTGCGATTTTTCGTTATAAGGTAATTTTGTTTTAATTTTTAATTATACTTATTGTTTATCATTATTTGAAAAAATATTATACTATTATTTTCAATTAATTTTTATGTTTGTAAAATTGAAAAACGGGAGCATACGTCGAAATAGTTTTGCGGTGTAGGTAATAATATAAAATTATATTATTTAAATTATTTACATTGATGTGTAAAAAATTTATTGTGTTATATTTTCGTTCATATATAATTTATTTAATCAGGTTTGTTTTAGTTAATTTTTTTGCAGATATAATATTACCGCACTTTTAAACTCAAAGAATGGCGCGATTTTCAGCTATTGTTTATTATGATGGTGACATTCGAGAAGATGAAATCGGCGTTGTTTTCGTATCAAATGAGCGTGTTAAAATATCATTCAAGAGAAACATAACTCTTGAGGAGCTAATAACGAAGATTTCGAGGAAGATTCATGTTGGAAGTAGAAGAAGAATGTTGTCGTTGTAGTGCAGATTTCCAACATCATTGTTGCCATTAACTTATACAATGTTCGAACTTTCGAACTATGATGATGTTCAAATGATGGTTAAAGCTCAAAGTAATTATTCAGACGTCGCTATTGAGATGTATTTACATTTTGTTCAAGTGCGTACTGTTCGGGGTCAATCATTAAGCTCCCACTATGGGCTGGCTGAACAAGTTGATCAAGTTGACAGCCCGACTACAGTAATGTGTAATGATTTTAATGTCATAATGGGGAGATATTCATCCGCAACTCCTTACGATATGTACCTAGGTGGGTCCACGAACAATCCGTATGACAACACCGCATCCAGTTCAAGGGGAAGACATTCATCTGTAAATTTCTTTGACCTTAATATGGAGATGTCATCGACGCAACAATCTGTGGAGTTTTCATTTGACACGATGTCTTCAAGCTCCAGGGGGAGGCATTCGACTGCGAGTTTTTTCGATCTCTTTGTCGATATGCCTTCTAGTTCAAGGGGAAGACATGCAAGTAGTAGGTTCTTCGACCTAAATGTGGAGCGCATGGAGGAACCATCATCTCCACCGGAGGAACCATCATATCCATCAGAAGAACCACTTCGTGAGCCTGGTGCGGATGGTGCTGAGACCGGACTATTCATTCACCCAGAATCACCACCGCAATTCAACTCCGATGATGATGATGTAGATGAAGTTCCAGGAAATGTGACACAAACTGACCCTCCTGCACACATGTATGAAGCTGATTATGGTGCAATGTACGGGCCAGAATTTGCGGATATGCCTCATCTCGGTGACTATGGATATTACTCATCAATAAATAATGGTGAGTTATCTTTAGGCATGGAGTTTTCAAGCAAAGAAGAAATGATGATGGCTATAAAAAATTACAATATCCGTAATTCTGTTCAGTCCAGAGTCAACCGATCGACGACCAAAAAATATGTATGTTATTGTGCCCGACGCGAAAACGGATGCAATTGGATGGTTCGCGTATCGAAAATGAAGAGCGAAAACAACATATGGGAACTAACAGTATACAACGGTCCTCACACATGTTGTGCTGGAGGGGTCAACCAATATCATCCCAACTTGAACTCTGAAATGATATGACAAGCCATCATTCCCATGGTAAAAACAAGCTCTCATATAGTTGTTGCAGTGTTGATTTCAACTATACAATCGCAGTATGGGTATACTGTCTCCTATAAAAAAGCTTGGTTGGCAAAAAAAAAATATCAATGTCAAACTTCATGGCGAATGAGATGTATCTTACAACGAACTTTCAGGTTGGTTTAGGCTGGTGTGGACGTTGAATCCTGGAACAATTGTGGACTTCGAAACCTCTTATGCATACCATAATGATCGAGTTCTTCGCGATCGAAGCCAATTCTACCGGGTTTTTTGGAGTTACCATAGTACGTTAATGCTGCCAAATACTACAAGCCTGTGGTCCAGATCGACGGGCATGGGTAAGTGAAAGCATGTTAGTAAGTTATACATTTTTTGATCATTTTAATTTTGCAAAGAAAGAAAGTTAGTAAGTTATACAGTTTTTTATCAGGTTACGAACTACTTCCTCGAATGTTTGAATCAATGCTTCAAGATTTACGGGCAAAGAACGAGGAAGGATACGATTACATCAGCCTCATCGATAAATAAATATGGACGAACTCATATGATGGTGGATATCGATATGTACACATGACGACCAACTTGGCTGAGGCAATCAATTCAACCTTAAAGGGTGCACATCACTTACCTGTAGCGGCTTTGGTAAAAACTACATATTTTCGTTTGGGGGCAATTTTTGCGAAGCTCGGGGGACAAGCTCAAACCTGGATGCAAGGCGGTCATATTTATCACCCTAGATTAGTTGCATATCTACAGGAAAAAAATTGTTGCATCAAATGGAAGTCTGTAACAAGCTTCTCTAGAAGGCATGAAATGTTTCGTGTCACAGAGTTGCCGCAACCTCTTCAAAGGATTGAAGCTGTGTCGTTAAGAGTACATCTAAGGGACAGAACGTGCGACTGCGGGTTTTTTCAAGCTTTGAAGTATCCATGCTCTCATGTGATAGCAGCTTGCTCGCATACACGTCAAGACTATAACCATTTTGTGGATCCCGTATACCTACTATCTGAAGTTTTTAAGGTATACGAATTTGAGTTTCCCCCCATAGGTAATGACAAAGACCCTGATGAGGTTCAAGATTGGCTTCCGATTGTACTAAATCCGAGTTTTATTGAGGGAGCGTGGTCGTCCAAAATCTAATCGAATTCATTGCGATATGGATATTCGAGAAAGATCTAGACAAGATAGAAGATGTGGGCATTGTAGAAACTCATGACACACTAGAAAAACATGTCCACTTATGTTGTCATCAAGTAACAATTGATGAGGAAATGATGTATTTGTTTATCAAATAATAATTCTTGTATTTTAATTTGCATTTACTTCAAGTTAATGTCATTCGATAATTGTTGATGAAGATTAAAAAAACGAACACAATCATTAAATTTTATCAAAATAATAACAATTTGGTATTTAAATACAACAAACTTACAATAAGAATTAAATGGTAAATGATAACCAAATTATAATAACTGATATTAAATGGTAATAAACAAAATTAACTGAAATATATTTAAAAAAAGTCCAACAAATTTAACAAAATAAAGTAAGTATTAAATGAGAAATAATAAAAAATTACAATTAAACAAAATAAAGTAAATACAAATATAATAAAAAAAATCTATCGATGTCTACGTCGCGAATGTGTTCCGCAGGGTGGTGGCTGTCAGTCTCGAGGAGGATTTCTTCGTGTCACTGGTTCTGACTCCTCGCTGTCATCATCGTCGTCGTCGTCGTCCTGAGCAGGTACATTAGGTTGATGAGGAGCTGATGTCGATGAAGCACATCCATAGAATAAGAACCCTGGAGGTGTATGACTGACTATCCCACCGGCCTGCGAAAACTGGGAAAACCCAAACATCGCTGAGTGTGAAAACTGTACATGAGGTGTCTGTGTTGCGGCCATGGGTGATGAGGCCGAACCCACCAAATATTCAGCATATGAACCCCAAGTCAGATCTACAAACATAGACCCATAATAGCCTCAAGGAGAGGTCATCTGTGACTGTGACGGTGACGGTGGCGGCGGAGGGTCATAAAACCAGGTGAAGGCGGTGACGATGGCATCTAGTAATGGAAAGGCGATGACGGCATCATAAATGGCTGCGGCATTATAAATGGCTGCGGTGGCTGCTGTGAAGGTCTTGCTGGTGCAGCTGAGGATAAACCGGAAGCACCTGCTCTCCGTCCACGAGTCGGGGGATGATGTTGCTGTGTCGGTGAACGTCTCTGTCGATGTCGTGGAAAGGTATGCCCTCGTGCATCCTCGAGAAGTAGAAACGGTTTCCCGTTACTGTTGAACCACTCATAATAATCCTCAGCATACATTAAGAAGTCAGTAAAAATGGGTTCTCTACGTGGAAGGCGTCGATGTCGATCCTCCCACAACATGACCCACTCATGATGCCTCACCAGCCAATCTGTATCTGTCTTGCCGCGTCTATCTAAGCTATGCAACTCGTCCATATTGCGAGGTGCTTCCGGAATTGGTTGAAAACAACCAAACTGCCGGAGCACGCAATCAGTGGAGTGCCACTCGATGGTCGCATAACAGATCAGAGGGACCATCGCCATCCAAACATCTGATGGACCCCTCAACTCAGGTGGAATCATCGCCCTCACATTATCAGTAGAATATGACATCCATTCAAACTAAAATAAATAATATATAATTTTTATCAAAATAATAATCTAATTATATAACTATAATCTAAAATCGATTTTTAAACATTAAAATTCATACCTGTGTGCCAGCCTTCTGATCGATTAACACCCTAATTTTTTCTAAATCATCAGGTAGCTCCTGATGATTTTTCCTATCAGTAGACCACCTATTCAAGGAAAAAAATTATTATACGCTGTATAAAATTATTAGTATACAAAATCAGTTTTATAATTACCTCAGAAGTAGTGAAAATACGAATGGGTTATTCACAACGGGACATAAAAAGGGCAATCGATACCATGCCCAAGACTGCAGCAGTAGGAGACATCCGCCGATAGCATTATGCCTGTAGTCAGTGGCTCCACACATCTCTCTGTACAACAAAGCCAAAACTGCCGAGCCCCAACTGAATGATCCGGCGAGACGAAAGTCGCTAAGATGTCGCAACCACATACAGTGAACTAGGTTGCGCGATTTGTCTGGCATCAGAAACTCTCCTATCAACTGCAATATGCATGCCCGTGCATACATCTTATCCTCATCCTCAGAGGCGTCTGCGCTCAACTCCCGAAAATTGGCATCTAACCAATTTAACGGTATCCTACCTCCGATAAAACTTTCCGGGACACGTCCTAGATTATCCCGACACAAAATAGTCCAAGAACCGGAAGTTATCCCTGATATCACATCTCCATCCACTGGAAGCCCCAAGTACATAGCAACATCCTCAAGCGTGATCGTGCACTCTCCGCACGAAAGATGAAATGTGTGGGTCTCCGGCCTCCACCGCTCTACTAAGGCAGAAATAAAGTCTGGTTCTATCTTACAGTAACCCTGATATCTACCTATGTAACCAAATCCAGCCTCTACTAAATACAGCAAGACACAACTAGGTATCACTAACTTAAGATTCATAATAAAAGGATATAATACACGATCCTTCTCCTAAAAATAAATAATTATAAAAATTAATTCTTAATCTAATAATCATGTATTAAATAAATCAACTAATTATTACTAATAATTTAAATTAAATTAAAACGTTAAAATGTTACCGTATCAGCAAAGTGTCGAGATATATGATTTCCATCCAAGCGAAATAGACAACCTTCCATTATATATCTGCAAAAGAATTATATTAGTAAAATATTAAATAAATTAAATACATAATATTAAAAATATTATAAAATATATCTTAAACAGATAGAGTATTTGAGAGAAATTGAGAGAATTTGGTGTGATGAAAGTGATTGAGGATGTGGTATTTATAGGGAGGATTGGGGTGTGAACGGGTGGGTAATTAAAGGTATAGCGCGCCCCATGTACCGCGCTATACCCCACGTGTCAGATAACCAGGTATAGCGCGGCCCCTGATCCCCGCTATACCCCTACGTGGCGTATAGCGCGGATCAGGGGCTGCGCTATACCCATGTCAGTGTATAGCGGGGCAGAGGGCGCGCTATACCCCACGTGGCGCCAAATCATATAGCACGGGGCAGGGGGCACGCTTTACTGCTACGGGTGTTAGATCGAAAAATATAATCTGACTGGTATTAGATCGATAAATATACCGATCATCGGTGATTTTTCAGAAAAAACTCCAAATTATTTGGATTATTAAATGTGTAGTTTACCCTAATATTTATTTAGTAAAATAGAGAAGTAGAATATTCCTACTTTTTATACACATCAGCCCCGCAAGACCACCATTATCAATCTATTCTCGCATAGAACCATTCTTAAGTCATAAACTGATTAAAGATTGTGTGTATCCAAAAATAATAATTTTAAAAATACCCTTTTTATTTATTATTAATTTCTTAGTATTAAGGCAGAGTGTTTATTTTAACGAGACTGATATGAATCTCTAATCTCATGCATCGAGATTGAGATTCCAATTTGCAAATAAGGATTTACCAAAAGAATAATAATTTTAATTCTCGGGGAAGACCAGAAACAGTTTTATGAGGAGAAGAAAAAAGGCAATGAAAATGAAAAGAGAGGAGAAGGCTACGGCATGATGTTTTCATGTTGCATTTTAATTCGAATTCAAACGAGTTCTGATTTGATTTAATTCGATCGAAATAATTTTTGTTTTAAAAATTTGACTCCAAATTGGATTAGGTTAATTTTTTTAAAAAAAAATTTGATTAGGTATCAGATCAATTTTAAAATTTATTCATATATTTTTAATTAAATTATTTTTTGGTATAATAAAAATAAATTATTTATTTATTTATTTAAGTTAAGTCGATTAGATTGAATACGAGTTTTAACTTAAAAATCAAATTGGATGAAATCTTTTTAAATTCATATTAAATCGGATGTGAATGAAGCGTTTTAATTTTCAGGTCGGATTAAAGTGAACTGAAAATCTAACTTAATCTGACCCTGTCCTTGTATAATGAAAACGAAAGTAAAATGGAGGCTGGCGGGTTTCCTTGTCCCGGATCAAAAAGCCTTGAGCATCATTCATTCACCTTTTCAACATAACAATGTTTTACGTGAAAGATAAACAACATACTGTTAAAACTGGGAATTTTAACCTCACAAGTTGGGACAGTACCTCTTTGTCTCTGAGTCAGCGAGTCATCGTGCACCAGTTGTTTACGGAATCAATTAAAATGAATTGTTTACGTTTGTGGCAAGAGAAGGAAGCTGGGAGAGGAGAAGTTAAACAAAGAGCATCTCAAGTGGTACACACTCTGAAAACAACCATTTAAAAAAAATCTTACCACTTGTTTCCATTATTATTTATTAACCAAAGCATGATAGCATCAGCAAAGCAGGTTAGTCAATAGCTGTTGGTGGTGTTCTTCTCCACCACTGGGCTTCCAAAAAGTTGACTTTGTATCAAGGCCCAAAGTACAGAGAATTTTCGTTTAGCTGACGTGGGGTCAATGCCCTTCGATGGCGGAATCTTCAATTCCTCCTCAATAACCCCAGAATCATTCCTGTCTTAATCTTTTTTGCTTAACAGCTCTCATCTAGGGGAGTTTTGAACAGAGACAGCCTGTTTCAACAAGCTTTTTTTTTATGAGATCTTCTCTCTTTGTTTGCTGCTCAACGTTTCCTGTTCCTGCTTCTTCAGACAGATCTTCACTTTGAGACTACTATTTCAACTTTCAATACAAAATAAGTAAATGAATAAATAAATATCCCGTTTGAGATTTGGGGTATCTTCAAGAATCTCCACGTATTACCTATCCAAACATCGTGAGTTGCTGTCTTTTGTCCTTTTTTTTCTTTCAAGGAACTGTAAATCCCTTGGATTTAATCTCCATAAACCAGATTGCTTAGCTCTGATAATATGGATTTATGGTGAAAAAGAATACCCTTTTTTTCTGTATGGTAAAACAAGAATCTTGAATCAAAAGTGCAGTATATCAGCTGACCAGCTGGGAATAATAAGTGGGAAAAGTGGGGTTCTTTTTGGTTCTTTTGTTCTCGTTTTCTGAAGTTGCTTCATGAAATATGGTTCTCCTCAAATTGGGATTTCTCCTTTTGATTGATTCTCAGTCTTATTTTCTCGGCTGCGGATTTGTATTTTTTTTTGGGGGGGGGGGAGTGGACTGATATTAGATGCTGAACAGCACACTGATTATTCCTTATCCTTTGCCTTAATATTTTGCTGTTTCAAATTTCTGAAAATTTCATGGTTCTTATGATCTTTTTCTCAAGTCTGTGTTCCTCAAGTATTTGATCTGTTTCATATTTGGTCAATCTATTGTCAACAGATTATCTAGTGAAGACCTGGAATTGATAGTAAAAGTTTCTCTTGTCGAATTTATAGTTGAACATTAGGCCATACCGAAGGGGATCTTTGTGCAATGGAGGATGCTATTTTCTCACCTGGCGCCATGATCGGCGGACCGCCGGATTCAGCCATGGACTTCGACTTCATGGATGAATTATTGTTAGATGGATGCTGGTTGGAGACAACACCGGGATCTGATTTCGCTGATCCTAGTTTATCCTTTTCAAATCATTTCTTTGATCCTTTGTTTACATGGTCGAATTCGGAGTCTAATGTCGGCGATTCGGGTGGTGGCCTCTGTCTAATACATAACCTAGGAGAGCATCAAAGATCATTGTTGTCTGGAAGTTCACATATGAATGAAGCTCAAGGGGAAAGTTTGGTCACTCCTCAATTTAGCCAATGTCACAGTCTGCATACCGATTGCACAACCGACGGTTCTGAGTCGTGTCAACGATGGTGGATTGGACCGAGAACTAATCCAGGTCCAGCAACCTCTGTTATGCAGAGGTTAATTCAATCACTTGGTTATATTAAAGCTTCTGCGAACGAAAAAGATGTCCTTGTACAACTATGGTTGCCTGTAAATAGAGGAGGTAGACGCTTTCTAACAACCAGTGAGCAACCCTTTTCACTCGATCCGAACAGCCAAAAGCTTGCAAGTTATAGGAACATATCCGTCAAATATCATTTTCCAGCAGAGGAGGATTCCAAGGACACTGCAGGATTGCCTGGTCGGGTTTTCTTGAATAAGGCACCGGAGTGGACTCCCGATGTTCGATTCTTTAAAAGCGATGAATATATGAGAGTGAATGATGCTCAACAACACGATGTCCGCGGAACATTTGCCCTTCCTGTTTTCGAACAAGGTAGTGGAACTTGCTTGGGCGTTATTGAAGTCGTGATGACAACCGAGAAAATCAAGATTCGATCTGAGCTCGAAAGTGTTTGCAAAGCATTAGAGGTCCTTTTCCTTATACCTATTTTTTTCTTATTGTTTTGTTGTGTACTTTGTTCTTGTTCAACGAACTTTATGTTAGTACCGGAAAATTGTTAATGAATATTAATTTAGCTTTACTGCAAGTGATGGTGAATGATTACTGCAATTTTCAATCTCCTTCATGTGATTAACGATAGAATTCTTAAATGAACTTTTCTTTTCCTGCTTGAAAACTCGTTGAGTTTTTAGTGCTGTCTCGTATTAAACTGTTCATTCCTTCCACACTATAGATTGCTTATTGATAGCTTTTAGTGCCGTCTTGGATGCTGTTAATTGCTTCCCGACTTTACGAAAGAAATAAATGAAAACTTCGATCTGTTTCTGTTACTTTGTTCGTAATTCTTCATTCGTAGTCGTCGTAAGCTGCTGTGATTAACTTTGTGCTTATAACTGCATTTTAGAGAATGCAGTTCAAAGTCCTGAAATTGCTCCTTATCATGTTTTTATTTGCAAGCAGGCTGTCAACCTTAGGAGTTCTATAGCTTCTAGCACTCAAAGCATGAAGGTAAGTTATCGCGTTTACGGAATACGTTTAATTGCTAAGAGTTCGGAACTTGTTCTTGCACTTACGGGTTAGATTTATGTTTTATCAGGCTTACAATAATTGCTACCAAGCCGCCTTACCCGAGATCAAAGAACTTTTAAGGTGTGCCTGTGAGACGCACAGATTACCGCTAGCTCAGGCTTGGGTTTCTTGTGTCCAACAAGGGAAAGAGGGTTGTTGGCATTCCTCCGAGAACTATGTTCATTGCGTGTCCACGGTGGATGATGCTTGCTGTGTTGCTGATCCTAATATCCGGGGTTTTCACGAGGCTTGCTCTGAGCATCACTTGTTAAAAGGTCAGGGTGTTGTCGGGAGAGCATTCATGACTAACCAGCCGTGCTTCTGGCCCGACATAACTTCCTTTAAGAAGACCGAATATCCTCTTGCTCACCATGCAATGATGTTCAAGTTGCATGCTGCTGTTGCGATACGTTTCAGATGCATTCACACCAGCAAAGCGGACTTTGTCTTGGAGTTCTTTTTACCCCCGCATTGCAGAGATCCGGAGGGACAAAGGAAGATGCTTAATTCGCTATCCTTCATTATACAACAAGTATGTTGCAGTTTACGGGTTGTGACGGATAAGGAGCTAGAGGAAGAAACCGATTTGGCAGTTAGTGAAGTTGTAGCCCCTTCGGATGGCATACCTATTAGAGAAGAGTTATCGAAAGGGCAGTACACTCACCGTTCGCAAATGTTCTCTCAAGAAAGTTCATCTTGCCTCACTAAGGTCCAACAGAGTTACGACACTGCCTTGATAATCGAAAAAGAAAAGCCAAGGGTGATGTCGGATGAAAAACTATCTGATGTGAAGCCGCATCAAGAACATATTAGCCTAAGAGAAAGTGTTGAATACGGAGATTCCGCTTTTAATGAGATAAACTTTTCGAGTAGGGCTACGGTAAAAACAGGAGAGAAGAGGCGTAGCAAGGCAGAAAAAACAATCACTTTGCAGGTTCTCCGCCAATATTTTGCCGGAAGCCTAAAAGATGCAGCAAAGGGCCTTGGTGGTAAGTGTTATTCCGTGTAGCTAAATTTATTCGGTTTATCAGCTGAATGTGTTTCAGAAAGAATTCTTATAATTTGACGACTTCTCCTGTTCTTTCTTCGATTTCAGTGTGTCCCACAACCTTGAAAAGAATCTGTAGGCAACACGGAATAAAACGCTGGCCGTCTCGAAAAATCAATAAAGTTGGACACTCCTTGCAGAAACTCCAACACGTCATCGACTCGGTACAAGGTGCCTCTGGTGCCTTTCATATTAGTAACTTCTATGCAAATTTTCCCGAGTTGGCTTCTCCAAAATTGGTAGGAAACAGTCCATTATCGACCTCACCATGGATCGATAAGCCAAAGCAAATAAGGGTACAGCCCGAGGGTGGTAATTTTGTGTCCCAAGCTGCTACTTCAAATTCACCTTCCTCCTCGTGTAGTCAGAGTTCCAGTTCGAGTCGATGCTTTTCCAGTGGAACACATCAACCTTCGAACTTTAACATGTCTGGTAATGAAGAGCTTAAAATTGGAGACAGCTCTGGGAACAGTGAGCTGAAAAGGGTGAAAAGTAATGTAGAGTTGCATGCCTTAAATCAAGAAGAACTGAAGCTGTTCCCAAGATCCCAGAGCCTTGTATCTCTTGAGGAACAGGTTAACCTTGACAGTCTTCAACTCATATCAAAGACTGCTAGTCTAATCACTCGAGATTTAGAAGCTCAAAGGGTAAAGGTAACGTATGGAGATGAGAAGATCCGGTTCCGCATGCAGAGCAAATGGTGGTTTAAAGATTTATTGCATGAAATTACAAAACGGTTTAATTTGGATGATATAACTAGATTTGATCTAAGGTACATGGATGATGATTCCGAGTGGGTGTTATTAACATGTGACGACGATTTGGAGGAGTGCATCGATGTATGCGGATCGTCGCAGGGCAACACAATTAAACTCTCATTGCAACCCTCTCGTCATCATTTGGACCAGTTTTCGGGCACCGGTCCTTGACAAAGGAGTGCATCGATGTATATGATTGCATTCTCTCTTCGGTCTCGCTTGTGCCCGTAATGTTACTTCGATGTTTCCGAGAGCAGAAACCTTAATGCTCCTTGGTGACGGTAACGCTTTTGGATGCGGTGCACTGCCGAAGGAGTTCATTGTGAATGCCATGAAAGCAATTTGTCTGTTACCACTGTGGTACCTCAGTAGCTGCCGACTGCAGACAGTTTGAAATCTTCCTTCTCAGAATGAGTTCTGCTGTATATTTTAGTGATGACAAGGGCAGCAAAAGCTGCTTTGTCAAAAGGAATAATGGTAATGTAGAAATAGTAGGAAGGGAATAATATTTTGTGTTTTATTCGTAAACGTTATGGATATATATACAAGTATAAAGGTCTTGTAATATATAAAACAATCTTACATTAATTATATAATATCATATACAAAACACAATTTATATTAACCCTAATATTTAGTATATGTATATAACACTTCCTAAAGTTGGAACATAGATATTAACTATGTCCATAGTATTATTATATAGATGATCAATCCGCGTTGAAAGTTTTTGTCAAAATATCTTCCAACTGTTCTCCATCACATAGTTAATAATGATCGAACTTTGTTAATT
Organism: Hibiscus syriacus; assembly: GCF_006381635.1. Lineage (NCBI taxonomy): Eukaryota > Viridiplantae > Streptophyta > Magnoliopsida > Malvales > Malvaceae > Hibiscus > Hibiscus syriacus. The sequence goes on from NW_024063078.1 coordinate 4,325,779, forward strand.
TTTTTCACGAATAAAAGGATAATCAATCTCAATGTATTTTGTTTGTTCATACAAAATTGGACTAGAAACAATGTGAAGCGTAGCTTGATCATCACACTATAATTTTATAGATATTGAAATCTAAATTCATACAAGCAAAAAGACTTACCCAAGAAATACAGAGTTCGGGTTCTACTAATCCTATCAGCAAGAATTTTAGAGTTAATTCCCGATTCAAATGGAAAAAGCCAGCAAGCAATTTCTGCAAAATAAACACTGATGGAACCAAAAGACAAAGCACTGGGGAAGCTACGTGTGGCGTTGTTGCAAGAGATTGTAATGGTGAATGGCGCTGGGGCTTCGGGAAAAAAATAGGAATCTGTTCTATTTTGGAAGCAGACCTATGGGGTATCCATGAAGGTTTAAGAATCGCTTGGTTAAGGGGAGAAAGAAAAGTGATTCTAGAGTCAGATAATAGAGAAGCTATCAACTTAATTAAGAACATCTCGACCGAGCACAGGAAACTTACGATTCTGCAACATATCGAAAAATTATTGAGGAGTGTCGTAACCGTCTTTCGGTTAAACCCAGAATTGGGCTTCGACTTGAAAAATGTGGATTGGGTTGAGTCGCCACCGATCATTTAAAAACAAGTTTTAGGTTGATCGGACACCATCTTATCTGATCTGTGTTTTACCAGAAACGTGTCGGGCTCAGGAGTCGGTTACGGTCAAGGAAGGACTAGCACCCTTGAACCGCCCTTTCGGTACCAATTAATTTGTCGGTTGTCTTTATTTGCGAAAATTAAAATTTAAAAGTATTCGATTCGAATTGTTTACATTTGATTGGTTTAAATGAAGACCTTTAGAAGATAGAAACGTTAGACAAAAAATAAATAAATAAATAAATGTTTAAAAAAATATATAAAATAAATAAATAATAAATCAAGAGGAAAAGAAAATAAAAAAAAATTAAATACAAATTAAATAAATAATAAGAAAAATGAAAAAAAGTCAAAGGAAAGTAAATAAAAATAGAATAAAAAAAATCAAAGAACACAAAAAAATAATAATAATTAAAAATGTTTTAAAAAAGTTAAATTTCAAAAGCAACAAAATAAAGAAAAATATGAATAAGAAAAAAAATTAAAAATAATAAAATAAAAAACGTAAAGGATCAAATTAAAACAAATTAAACTTAATGAGTTAAATTAGTAATAGAAATGAACTGCAAAATTAAAAATAAAAAGTTAGGGGGTAAACTAGAATGATTAAAATAATTTTTCATGCAAAAAAGAAGGGTCACAATGGAATAAGTCAGAACCTTGAAGGGCCAAGATAATAATTTGCTTGAAAATTCCAAAAACAATGGATTACACGTGACCTTTTTATCCAATAATAGTGAAACCAAATGCAGATTTGGTTCATTCTTCCTCTTCTTTCGGCCTTCTCGCTTCAGACCATAGCAGCGCCGTTCGTGGAGTTTTTTCAACGTCGCGCCGTCATTCATCATCAAGGTAAGTTCGCGGGCCATTCCTCATGAACCCTTCGCACCCCGTTCGCAGCCACCGTCGTTGGAGCGGGTTATCATCAAACCTGCGAGCTTCGGGCTAGCCAACCTATCTCTTACGCCACTGTGCTCGGTTATTCGTGGCCGTGGTAAGGCGTATCTTCTCCGGGAAAGCACAGTTGACTTGGATTGCGGCTGGACAACACCGGTTGGCCGTGAAACCTTCCCCGTCGATTCTGATTCAGGTATTTCCCCCTTTTTTTCGTGATTTTCCTGTGCCTAATCGTAGTCCATTTCGTGTAAACTCGGGTGTATGATTCGTGTGTTCCCGTATTTTTCAGTGTAAGTCTCTAGTGTGCAATCGTGGATTTTTTTGCTTGTGTATCTCCCCCTCTGTTCGATGTACATGATTTTATAGCCAAAGCTATCGGCTATTTTTAGAATCATATACGAACTAAAACACTTGATTTGTTTTTTGTTGGTAATGGGTCGTTGTCGTGCTCTCCTTGCGCCGGAGGATCCGAGAATGGTGGTGTGTTGCGTGAAAAGCGGAGGAGAAGCGTGCGATCGTTGGGGAGTCCTTGCTGAAGAGGAAAACAACGCTGGATGGGTTCACAGGTTCATTTACTGGGCCACTTGGTCTTGTAAATGGGCTAGGTGTAATGATTTTGGGCCCCATGTATAGGCTTGTAAAAAGAAGGAAAAAATGTAAATAATATATACATATTATATAATATATGCATTATATAATAAGGGCGAAATACGGTGTCTACAGCTGCCCCTCTTTGCTCATTATCGTGTAACGAAAATAGAGCAAAGATTAAAAGACACCAATTTCGCCCATATCGAATGTCCTTTATCGTAGAGTTGAATTCCGATATTGAAACTGGTTTGTTAATTTGGACTAAAATATGAAATGACTCCCTCGTCGTGAGGTTGAGTCTAAACTGAAAAATTCTGAGCATGAAATCCTTCATCGTGAAGTTGAAATCGAACTCAGAGAAAGTAACTCCTGGATCGTCTTCTAGCCCAAGATACTTCGTCGTGAAGGTGGAACTTGTCATGAAGACTTCGGTGTTGCTGTGTTGCAGATGACTTCTTCGTCGTGAAGTTGGGTCCATCTTAAAATGGAATTGAAGCTACAGTTCAGAATCTGAATCAGAATGTGACTTCTTATTGCCAAACTGTAGTCCACTTCGGTCTTCTTCTTGATTTAAAGACCTTAGTTTAAAGATTTGACTGGAAAGTATCTCTTTGACTCCAACATGTGATTGAAAGGCCCTCGATCTGAATGGCACATTTCGGATGATGCTTCAAGAGAAATTGTCTTGAAAGAGACAAAATTCGTTTCAAGGGAAACGATCTCAAAGATATTTGTTGTTTCATGAGAAACGGTCTCAAGGGAGACAAAATTTTGTTTTAAGAGAAACTGTCTCAATGTTTATGTTTCAAGAGAAACTGTCTCAAGGGAGACAAAATTTATTTCAAGGGAAACTGTCTCAAGAGAGACAATGGTGAGCACGATTCCCTTCATCGTGAAGTTGAAACCGTGGATGACCCATTCGTTGTGAAGTTGAGCCTTGGAATTGGATATCCTTCGACGTGAAGTTGAAATCCAATGTAAGTTGCGCTGTTCCGAGGCTAATATCCTTCGCCGTGAAGTTGAAATTGACTCTGAAACTGGGAAGTTTGTTGACAGACACTTCTTCTTTGAGTTGAATATCCTTCGTTGTGAAGTTGAGATCCAAAAGATGGATGTTGCTTGTGTGCACGATTCCCTTCGTCGTGAAGTTGAAACCGCGGGTGACCCCTTCGTCGTGAAGCTGAGTCTGGAATTGGATATCCTTTGTCGTGAAGTTGAAATCCAAGTAAGTTGTCTTGCTCTAAGTCCAATATCCTCCACTGTGAAGTTGAAACTGGATTTGGAACTGGGAAATTATTTGTTGACAGCCAGCTGCCCCTTCGCTGTGAAGTTCAGCTTGTGCTTTCTCGAATCCAATGCCTTTCGCTGTGAAGTTGAAATTGGCTCTGAAATTGGGAAATTGACAACCAGCGGTCCCTTCGTCGTGAAGTTGAACTTGCGTTATCTAGAGTCCAATATCCTTCGATGTGAAGTTGAAATTGGCGCTGAAATTGGGAAATTGACAACCAGCGGTCCCTTCGTTGTGAAGTTGAACTTGCGTTGTCTTGAGTCCAATATCATTCGCTGTGAAGTTAAAATTGGCTCTGAAATTGGGAAATTGTTTATTGACAACCAGCGGTCCCTTCGTCGTGAAGTTGAACTTGCGTTGTCTGGAGTCCAATATCTTTCGCTGTGAAGTTGAAATTGGCTCTGAAATTGGGAAGTTGTTTGTTGACAATCAGCGGTCCCTTCGTCGTGAAGTTGAAATTGCGTTGTCTGGAGTCCAATATCCTTCGTTGTGAAGTTGAAATTGGCTCTGAAATTGAGAAGTTTTTTGTTGACAACCAGCGGTCCCTTCATCGTGAAGTTGAACTTGTGTTGTCTGGAGTGGCACGATATCCTCCGTCGTGGAGTTGAAATCGCGGATGACCCTTTCGTTGTGAAGTTGAGCATTGACTTGAATATCCTTCGTCGTGAAGTTGAAATCCAAGTATTGTGAAGTTTGGCTTTGAGCTAGATATTCTCCGTCACGAAGTTGAAATCTACTCTCGAGTTGATTGTGTAGCTTTGAGTTCAATATCATTCTTTAAAGGTGCTTTTGAATCGAGTATCCTTCGTCTTGATGTCGAAACTTGACTCTAAAAGCTACAAAAATTATGTATGTGGAAAAAAATGACAAATATGATGTTCTAAAATGTATGCATAAGATGCATGTAATATGAATTGGTTATGTTTTATCTCCTGAAAGGTCTGATAATTCGCATTAGGATGTTGAATCCCCAAAGATGCCTCAATATCAAAAAATGTCCAAATATTTGATGTTGAATCTTCAAAGATGCCCCAAATGTTCCTCATTTCTTACTTCAGCCTTGATTCTGAGCATGAGTTTTGTGTTTAAGAGTCACATGTCATTTACCAAGATCTACTCTAGAGAGACTGTATTGTTTGAAAAAAAAAATTTCTTTCTCTTTTATTTTCAAAGTTATCAATTAAAAGAGTTTTGAAAGATGTTTAATCCAAAGTTTTTGAAAATATTGTCACTTTCGCGGTTTTACAATTGAGACGAATCATAAAACTAGAGTTCATCGGATATCAAAGGTTTAATTACAATGTTAATCATTCAATAAATTATAGCTATTTGACACGTGCCAAGATCAAAGCTATCTTTGGGAAATGGTTAAGGAAAGGATAAAAAGGTCTCAGGTTATTGTGTTTGGTCAAAGGTTTGGAATTTGATGCTCAAATGTTTGGCATTTGATGCTCAAAGGTTGGATGGGTAGCTTGCATGCTTCTCTACTGGAAGTGTTCTCCGACTCCCAGCTTTCATGGTCACATTTGGATTGTGCGATGCCTTATCAAGGAATTTGTGTGATCACATCAGTTGCACAATTTTTATATTCGAGCCACCTTTTCAGGTTTTCAACTCGAATCCTCCTTTGGTTTCAAGACGTTATTCATGATTTACGTCCTGAACCCCCCTTTGTTATTTTTCTCTACCATGCATTAATTACATTGTTTTTTGCAAACAAATATTAATCATGATGGGCGGGATGAAATCTGAAGATAGTCTCTTCTGTTTAGAAATCCATGTATGATTAGAAGGGACTTTTAAGAAATGTAATGTAGGCTAAGGTTCATGGTTATGAAAGAAAAGGATAAATAGGCTCAAACAAGTGTTTCAGGGTGTTGAACCAAGGATCATTCATTCTGATGCCTTCAATTGTCCTGCTCAAAATGTCTCTCTCTTGATGCTCTATGATCTTTGAGTGAAGTGATTCAGTGATTCGGGAATGTTTGTGCTTGATCAATCTCATAATTTGAAGCTTGATGCGCCATTTGTCTTCAGAGAATCTTGCATGTTCTTTTTTGTCCCTTTTCTTTTTGATTTTGTTCTTTCTTTTTTCCTTTGTTTTCTTCTTTTTTGCTTCTTTTGTTTTTCTTTTTTTTCTTTTTGTTCTGATTGAATCTTCACACTTGGCATTTGGTTCACCTTTCGGTATCTCATATGAATCAATGCATTCACTCATGCGAGCAGATTTGCTCCACCTTGCCCCCTAGTGTGGAGGGTGATCCTTGGTTAGTTTTGAATTAGAAGAAAAATATTATAGGCTCAAAAGGGGACACAAGAGATATAGTTTTTCTCCTGTTGTGAAGGGATAAAGAAAAAAAAGCCGTTTATCATCTCATACATGTAAATCTTCAAAGAAGAGGTATCCCCAGGGGGATAGATTTTCAAGATTAACTTAATTCACATGAAAGCATTATACTTAATGCATGATAGAATTATTTCGAATGAATTATTCTTTTTGCTTCTTGCCCCCAACATGTCTCTGCAAGATGCCCCAAGTTGTGTCTTTAGAAGAATGCTCATGTTCAAATGAACAACTCAATGCCTTGGATTTTAATGGTATAAAAATGTAAATTTTGAGTCTAAAAAGACAATGGTGTGACTTTATTGACTCAAAGAAAGGTATGGGTGTATCAAAAAGATAAAGGCATTGTTAAAAAAAATTCAAATGGAGGTAATGTCAAAATTTTGTCTTTTTGGTAATGACCATGAGTTATTTTGGGTAAAGAATCAAGGTATTTTATTTTGGGGTTTGAGACAGGATAAGAAATGTCTAATCTTTCCATATATCAGAAATCTATAATTCTTGAAGGATTAAAAGAATCCTTAATTCATTTAATATTCGAAGAACTAAAGATTAAAATTTGTTCAATTGTTCCACCTTAGAAAGTAGCATAATTCAATTGTTTAAAAGATTATGCAAAAGATGAAAGATTAGAGACATGTTCAAACAAAACAATCCTCTAAGTGCAAATGATATATGTCATGCCCCCTTCTTCGGTTGTCCATGCCCCTAAATCTATCAGGGTTTGGATCTCGCGCTTTAGTGCCTTATAGTTTTTAGATAGATGTTTGGGGTTTCTTACGTGGCAACTGCAAACAACTTCAATATCGTGGCCCTTAGGATATGTGGACTCTTTTCTTAGATCATCCTGACAGGCTTAGTCATACAAGCAGTTGATCAAGCTCACACTGTATCGATTTCAGTTTTTTCTTTTGATGTTACAATCGTGCTTCCATGTGGTTATAACCACTTCATTGAATCTTCCATGAAGAAATTTCATGTTTATGAAAATGCTTAAAATGAAATGTAGATGCAAAATGCAAAAAATGCATGAGATGTTCGAGGCATTGATCCGAAAACATGTCTGTTATTATAAATAATCTTTATTGGGACAAAAGTGTTTTATCTTTTAAGAGACAAAAACATCAAAGGTATATTCTGACTAAATCCTCTAGACCCGGAACAGGTTGACTAGTCTTTTGCCTTCGTCTGTCATCAGTCGAACGCCCTGTCGAACTGCTCCGGCTTCTCTGGATAAACCGAGTAAGTGACGAGATGCTTTTTGTACATGCTTCAATAAGTCTCGGATGACTGCATCTATTAGAATCCTCCATCAAATGGACTATCTGAAGTTCATTCACTTTTTTCTTGAATTCATCAATAATGACCTCCAATTTCAGCTATCGATTTGCCATCTGGTTCTTGCTTGTAACAACCCGAAAATTTTAAAATAATATTTAATTTGGAATTGAGGTTTTAATTGTGAAAATTGGTGGATTTTTTGGGGACTAAATTGGAAGTTTTTAAAACTTGAAGCTTGTTTTAGAGTTAAAGAAAATTCAAGGACCAAGTCCTGAATTTACCCTAAAATGTTAGGTATGGGTTGTTATATACGTGAATTGGTTTCTGAAAATCAGAAACCAATTCCTCCCAAATTCCCTCTCCCAACCTCAACTTCCGACGACGATCCCGACGCCATCCGAATTCCGATCGTCATTTTAAAACCACCATCGTGTTCATCATCGAGCGATGAACAAACCCTTCAATTTAATTGAAGCGAAACGCTGCCAAACGTTGTGAATTTCAAGTCAAAGCATCGACTTTTTTTAAGCTCAATCGCTTAGAAAATCCTAAATTCATCGCCGATCGTTGCTCCGTTTACGACACCTCCCGCACCATCGTGTTCCCCGTCCGAGTCCGCCGTCATCCTCAATCTCCGTTGACGGCGGCGCGTGGGGAGGTGGATCAGTCAAAGATTCGGCCAAGTCGAAATCGAGCTCTCCGCCGTTCAAAAATTTGAACTGATCTTTGTAAGTATCTCGAAATTGCTCAAAATAATTTTTAGAAATTTTCCGTGATTTTAAAGTCCCGGAGGACGTCGCACGCGCCACACGCGCCGCCGCGGCGAGTGAATGCTGAAAATCGGTTTTGACCGGTTTGACCGGTCACGACCCGTTGACCCGTTGACCCGACCCGACCGTTGACCCGACCCGTTGACCGTTGACCGGTGTTATTTTGGGAATTAATTCGGTTTAGTGCTATTCGGGGAATTAATTCGAAATTGGTGCTATTTTAATAATTCTTTTTGAAAAAATGTGATATTCTGGGAATTAATTCAAAATTGGTGCTATTGTGGGAATTAATTCGAAAAGGGTGCTATTTTGGTAATTATTAAAAAAGTGCTATTTGTGTAAAATGTTTGACAGTTTGTTGACCTCCTTTGACCAGAACTTTGAATGGCTTTGACCAGCTATTAAACGACCTTTGTTTTCGACCAAGAATACCTATCCTGATAGTTTTCGACGTCCCGAATTCGTTTTTGGGGTCCGTTTTGCTAAATTCAAACCCGAAAGTCTCCAAATCGTCAGTCAACCCCATTGACTTTAATTTTGACTAAGAATTCAAAATTTCGGAAGGTCATACTTTATATTTTTCGACGTTCTGAATTTGATTCCGAAGTCCGTTTTGCCAAATTCTGACTCGAAATTCCCGAATCGAGCTTGTAAACCCAAAAGGCTTAATATTTTAATATTTTGATTATTTAAATGAGATTTGGTCAAGGATTTATTCAATAAAATATTTTATAAAGGTACTTGTGTTTCACCTGAGCAAGGATCAATTAGGTCCGGTATTATTTGGTCGTTAGATCAGCCTAAATCACGTACTACGAGAATTACCCGTAGGTTTCCGTATATTATTTAAATAATATTTAGATTATTTATATTAGGATTCCAATATGGATTTTTCCAATTCGTAGGATCTAGCAGCAGAGAACGTGATCGACAGACCCAGTAATAGGCTTCCCTATCTGATTTCTCAGACTGTTACAGGTGTGTTTCCTAACAGTATTATATTACTAATTTAAATAATTTATTTGAATACCGAGTATTTGATATTTGATTTGCTGTATATTCTGATATAATTTCTGAATTAAGGTATTTCATACCGATTTCTGAGATCTGCTTATCTGATATCTGATTATTGATTTGAATTCTGATTTCCGTATTTTTGCATATGGTTTCTAAGTATGAAATATTTGTTATGTTTAAGTGATTAATCATGTTTTTAATTGAATACATTCCATTGTCATTGGGGGTATTGTGAAGGAAGATTATCTGCAGACTTCGGCTTTATGCTCAGGGTCTAAATGGCATGTGCGGTTGGGTGTATGGTTCTGGGGAACCTACACAACTATGATGTGAACGGATGGGGGTAGTGTTCATGTTTAAAAAAAAATAAAAACATGTTGCATAAACCGATTTCATTGAAAGATTTTATCTGTATATTTTTCTTATATACTGTATGGAGCACACTGAGCTTTTTAGCTCATTCTGTAGTTTTTACCCTTTTTCAGATACTAGCAAACAGTAAGCTAGCAGATTTGGCATCATTGGAAATCAACTACTTATTTTGTACGAACATATGTTTTTATATGTTTTTCAGTTATGTTTGGTGACATGTATTTGCTATAATTTTGGACATATCTGTATTATTAATATAATGTATTGTAAGATATTAAAAAAAACCTCTGAATGGGATATGTGACCACTTAGGTTTGGGTCTAACTCATAGACCGGGTCTAGGGGGTTACATTTGTTGGTATCAGAGCTTTCGGTTTTAAACACTCGGACTGTATATGGGTCCTAAACTTTGAATTTTTAAGAAATAAAAAAATGTCACCTTATGTTATGATTTAAAGTTTTTCTCGAGATCCCTGATGCTAATCTGACATATGTTTCAAATTCTTCTGTAGAGCCTTATAGATCCAACGATGAATGCTGCTAGAGGTCGTAGGATAGGACGTGAACGTGGTAGAGGGCGAGTCACTCGACATTCTGTTACGATAGACGATCCGATGTCAGCACGTGATCCTCCTGTTCCGCAAGTAGATCCGACTCTTTCTCATGATGATCAGTTTACTCCTATGAGAGACCCTCCTGTCACTGAAGATGAGGATACTGAGATGAATGAAGACGCCATTATAGAGCTATCTTCCGCATGTTCAGAGAGCTGCTAGAGCCCCTATAACATGACTGCAGTGGAGATTTCAAATTCTCTGGTTGCTGGTGTAGACCATTTGAGGGTATTACGGTGGACCTCCGACAACGCTGAGTATTGGCTGGAGGACACAGAGAGGATTATGGATGAGAGGACCTCAGACCTGAGCAAAAGTTAAAGGGGGCCCTAACATGTTGAAGAAAAAAAGCTTCAGATTGTGGCAATCCATTTCTGGTAGTATTCCGAGGACCAATTAACATGGGATCTTTTCAAGACGCGCTTCCGGAGTCGCTACATCGGAGAGATATCTGCAGGAGCGACGCCAGGAGTTTCAGAACCTGGAGCAAGGTATATGTCTGTTATGGATTACGAGGTGGAGTTCATCCGATTGAGCCGATATACTCCTGGACTTGTGGATACTGAGACAGATCGATGCTTAAGGTTCGAGAATGACTCATGTATGAAATCAGGAGTCGAGTCGCTACCCACCGAGAGAGGAATTTTGATGCTTTGGTTGAGATAACAAGACTGCTGAGGAAATAGAGCGACTGGGTATGGAGCACCGGAGAGATAGTGATCGAGCTCAAACCCGATTCAGGCCTTCTGGTTCTATTAATTCTTCTGCACATCCTAGCAAGAGACAGGGGTGATTCCTTTCAGAGAGGCGGTGCGAGTGTCAGACCTGTTGCTCTGGTGCTTCAACTTTTCAGTCTACTAGACATGGTGGATCTTCTGGGTTGCAACCTTGCAGACATGTGATTAATGTGGGAAACATCATCTTGGGGAATACAGAAGAAAATTTGGCACATGTTTTAGATTGGTTCTAGTGACCATATTATAAGGGATTGCACAGTGTCAGTTTCTACAATTCAGACACCAGCTCGTACTCCCGCCGTACTCAGAGTACTGTTCAGACTCCTGCGGGTGGTCGTACTCATAGAGAGCACCTGGATCAGTTAATAGGGGCCGAGCATCTCAGAGTAGGGGTCAAGTCAGATCTTTTTAGATGTGGTTCTAGTGACCATATTATAAGGGATTGCACAGTGTCAGTTTCTACAATTCAGACACAGCTCGTACTCCGCTCGTACTCAGAGTACTGTTCAGACTCCTGCGGGTGGTCGTACTCAGGAGAGAGCACCTGGATCAGTTAATAGGGGCCGAGCATCTCAGAGTAGGGGTCAAGTCAGATCTGAGGCCAGACAACCTGCATTGGTTTACTGCTAGACTTCGACAAGATCTCGTAATGGGCCTAATGTGACTGCAGGTACTGTTACTATTCATTCAGTTCCATATTTTGCATTATTTGATAGTGGCTCTATAAATTCCTATGTATCACATTCCGTTTCTGAGGGTCTAAATATTCATGTTGAGAATACTGAGCGTTCAGTGATAGTTCAAAGTCCCTTAGGCCAATCCATCGTGTTGGATCGTATTTTTAGAGAGTGCCCTATAGAGATCAATGGGGAGATTTTTCTGGCTGACCTGATGGAGTTACCCTTTAAAGAGTTCGATTTGATTCTCGACGTAGATTGGTTGTACAAACATCGAGTAAATTGATTTGAGACTAAGAGAGCTGTTCTGAAGACCTCAGATAATCGAAAGATTGTAATGATCGGGGAACGACATGGATTTTTGACGAATGTTGTGTCTGCTTTAGTAGCGGAGAAGATGATCAGGAAGGGTTCCGAGGCGTTTCTTGCTTATATTTTGGACACTAGGAGATCGCAATCCGATATTGAAGGCATTCGAATTGTCAAGGAATTTCCCGATGTTTTTCTCGAGGAGTTCTGGATTACCTCCAGATAGAGAAGTCGAGTTTGTGATTGAAGTCTATTCTGGTTCCACCCCGGTTTCAATGGTCCTTATCGTATGGGCCCCAAAGGAGCTTAAAGAACTGAAAATCCAACTCCAGGAGTTGTTGGACAGGGATTTATCCGACCCAGTGTATCACCGTGGGGTGACCAATTTCGAGGGGCTTCTATATCTTTCAAAGATAGACTTAAGATCTGGTTATTATCAACTTAAGTGAAAGATTCAGATATTCCGAAGACTGCTTCCGTACTCAATATGGGCACTATGAGTTTTTAGTGATGTCATTCGGGTTAACTAATGCCCCTGCTGCTTTTATCCGAGCAAAGTGGAGACTATTAAGGAAAAATGTTCCATTTGTCTGGTCTGAGGACCAACAAGCTAGCTTTGAGAAATTAAAGACTGTTCTAACTCAAGCCCCAATGTTGATTCAGCTTGAATATGGGAAGGATTTTTCTGTCTACAGTGATGCTTCTCATTCTGGATTAGGATGTGTTTTGATGCAAGATAGGAAGGTTGTCGCTTATGCGTCACGTCAGTTAAGGCCGCATGAGTGTAACTATCCTAGTCACGATCTGGAATTAGCTGTTGTGGTTTTTGCTTTAAAGATTTGGAGACACTACCTCTACGGAGAAAAGTGTTATATCTATACTGATCATAAGAGTCTAAAGTATCTTCTTACTCAGGAAAAATTAAATTTGAGACAGCGTCGCTGGTTGGAGCTTTTAAAGGACTATGATTTTGAGATAGAATATCATCCAGGGAAGACTAATGTAGTGGCAGACGCCTTAAGCCGTAAGGCGATATCAGATCTCAGAGCCTTATTTGCCAACTTGAGCTTATTTGATGAGAATAGTTTGTTAGCAGAGTTACAAGTTAAACCTACTTTGGCCGAGGAGATTAAGGCTAAACAACTCCTTGATAACTCGTTGCTTCCCATTATTGAACAAGTTAAGCAAGGATCGAGTTCGGAGTATACTGTGGACCAGGATGGTATTTTGTGTTTTCACGGTCATTACTGCGTCCCTAAAGATGATGAGTTGAAACGGGTTATTCTTCAGGAGGCTCATAGTAGTCCTTATGCATCCGGTGGGGACAAAATGTACAATAATCTCAAAGAGCGCTACTTTTGGACTGGTATGAAGAAAACTATTTCAGATTTTGTGGCAAGGTGTTTGACTTGTCAGCAGGTTAAGGCAGAGCACCAGCATCCGTCTGGATTGTTACAGTCAATTAAGATTCCTGACTGGAAATGGGAGCGAATTACGATGGACTTCGTTACTGGTCTTCCTCTAACTCCTTCCAAAAAGGATTCTATCTGGGTGATTGTTGATCGACTCACCAAGTCAGCGCACTTTATTCCTATTCGGGTTAATTATTCTCTGGGCAAACTGGCTAAGTTGTACATTTCTGAGATCGTTAGACTTCATGGTGTTCCGTTGTCTATCATATCTGATCGAGATCCGAGATTCACCTCCAGGTTCTGGAAAGCTTTGCACGAGGCTCTGGGTACTCGTTTGAATTTCAGTACAACTTTTCATCCTCAAACTGATGGACAGTCTGAGCGAGTGATTCAGGTGTTGGAGGATATGTTACGGGGTTGTGTGATTGATTTTCGTGGTAGTTGAGAAGATTTCTTGCCGTTAGCTGAGTTTGCTTATAATAATAGTTACCAGGCGAGTATTCGCATGGCACCGTACGAGGCTCTGTATGGACGTAGATGTCATACTCCTATATGTTGGACATAGTTGCATGATAGAAAAACTTTGGGTCCAGACTTGATTCGAGAGACTGAAGATACTGTCAGACTGATTCGTGATCGCTTAAGAGAGGCATTTGATAGGCAGAAGTCATACGCAGATAAGCGACGTAAGGATATCGAGTTTGAGGTTGGAGATCAGGTTTTTCTCAAGGTATCTCCATGGAAGAAGGTATTGAGATTTGGACGTAAAGGTAAACTGAGTCCGCGATTTATTGGGTCGTATCGTATTCTGAAGAAAGTTGGACCTGTTGCTTATCAGCTTGAGTTACCTTCCCAGCTCAGTCGTATTCATTATGTTTTTCATGTTTCTATGTTGAGGCGATACCGTCCAGATCCAGATCACATCATTCAGGTTGATGAGGTAGAGCTGAGACCTGATTTGTCATATGAGGAGGAGCCTGTTCAGGTTTTAGAGAGGGATGAGCGAGTTCTTCGGAATAGGCGTATTCCAATGGTCAAAGTTCAGTGGAGTAATCGTAGCCCCTCAGAAGCTACTTGGGAGACATTGGAGTCAATGGAGGTTCAATTTCCTCATCTGTTTTCATAAGGTAAATTTCGAGGACGAAATTTCTTGTAGAGGGGGAGAATTGTAACAACCCGAAAATTTTAAAATAATATTTAATTGGGAATTGAGGTTTTAATTGTAAAAATTGGTGGATTTTTTGGGACTAAATTGGAAGTTTTTAAAACTTGAAGCTTGTTTTAGAGTTAAAGAAAATTCAGGGACCAAGCCCTGAATTTACCCTAAAATGTTAGGTATGGGTTGTTATATACGTGAATTGGTTTCTGAAAATCAGAAACCAATTCCTCCCAAATTCCCTCTCCCAACCTCAACTTCCGACGACGATCCTGACGCCGTCCGAATTCCGATCGTCATTTTAAAACCACCATCGTGTTCATCATCGAGCGAGGAACAAACCCTTCAATTTAATTGAAGCGAAACGCTGCCAAACGTTGTGAATTTCAAGTCAAAGCATCGACGTTTTTTTAAGCTCAATCGCTTAGAAAATCCTAAATCCATCGTCGATCGTTGCTCCGTTTACGACACCTCCCGCACCATCGTGTTCCTTGTGCCGTTCCGAGTCCGCCGGTATCATCCTCAATCTCCGTTGACGGCGGCGCGTGGGGAGGTGGATCAGTCAAAGATTCGGCCAAGTCGAAATCGAGCTCTCCGCCATTCAAAAATTTGAACCGATCTTTGTAAGTATCTCGAAATCGCTCAAAATAATTTTTAGAAAATTTTTCCGTGATTTTTAGAGCCCCGTAGGACGTCGCACGCGCCACATCGCAGGCGAGTGAACGCTGAAAACCGGTTTTGACCGGTCACGACCCGTTTACCCGTTGACCCGACTCGACCGTTGACCCGACCCGTTGACCGTTGATCGGTGTTATTTTGGGAATTAATTCGGTTTAGTGCTATACGGGCAATTAATTCGAAATGGGAGCTATTTTGGTATTTTTTTGAAAAAGGTGATATTCTGGGAATTAATTCAAATTGGTGCATTTTGGGAATTAATTCGAAAAGGGTGCTATTTTGGTAATTATTAAAAAAAAGTGCTATTTGTGTAAAATGTTTGATAGTTTGTTGACCTCCCTTGACCAAAACTTTGACTGGCTTTGACCAGCTATTAAACGACCTTTGTTTTCGACCAAGAATACCTATCCTGATAGTTTTCGACGTCTCGAATCCGTTTTTGGGGTCCGTTTTGCTAAATTCAAACCCGAAAGTCTCCAAATCGTCAGTCAACCCCGTTGACTTTAATTTTGACCAAGAATTCAAAATTTCGGAAGGTCATACTTTATATTTTTCGACGTCCTGAATTTGATTCCGAAGTCCGTTTTGCCAAATTCTGACTCGAAATTCCCAAATCGAGCTTGTAAACCCAAAAGGCTTAATATTTTAATATTTTGATTATTTAAATGAGATTTGGTCAAGGATTTATTCAATAAAATATTTTATGAAAGTACTCGTGTTTCACCTGAGCAAGGATCAATTAGGTCCTGTATTATCCGTTCGTTAGATCAGCCTGAACCGCGTACTACGAGAATTACCCGTAGGTTTCCGTATATTATTTAAATAATATTTAGATTATTTATATTAGGATTCCAATATGGATTTTTCCAATTCGTAGGATCTAGCGCTGCAGCAGAACGTGATCGACAGACCTAGTAATAGGCTTCCCTATTTGATTTCTCATACTGTTACAGGTGTGTTTCCTAACAGTATTATATTACTGATTTAAATAATTTATCTGAATACCGAGTATTTGATATTTGATTTGCTGTATATTCTGATATAATTTCTGAATTAAGGTATTTCATACCGATTTCTGAGATCTGCTTATCTGATATCTGAATTATTGATTTGAATTTTGATTTCCGTATTTTTGCATATGGTTTCTAAGTATGAAATATTTGTTATGTTTTAAGTGATTAATCATTGTTTTCAATTGAATACATTCATTGTCATTTGGGGGGGTATTGTTGAAGGAAGATTTTCTGCAGACTTCTCGGCTTTGTGCTCAGGGTCTAAATGGCATGTGCGGTTGGGTGTATGGTTCTGGGGAACCTACACAACTATGATGTGAACGGATGGGGGTAGTGTTCATGTTTAAAAAAAAACATGTTGCATAAACCGATTTCATTGAAAGATTTTATCTGTATATTTTTCTTATATACTGTATGGAGCACACTGAGCTTTTTAGCTCATTCTGTAGTTTTTACCCTTTTTCAGATAGTAGCAGACAGTAAGCTAGCAGATTTGGCATCAGTGGAAATCAACTACTTATTTTGTACGAACATATATTTCTATATGTTTTTCAGTTATGTTTGGTGACATGTATTTGCTATAATTTTGGACATATCTGTATTATTAATATAATGTATTGTAAGATATTAAAAAAAAAACCTCTGAATGGGATATGTGACCACTTAGGTTTGGGTCTAACTCACAGACCGGGTCTAGGGGGTTACATTGTTATCTTTGAAGGGACTCTTCAGGTTAACAACCTTTTTCTTGTCTTGCCCCTGCAACCTTTGCCAAACCATTTTCGAAAAGTGGACTTTTGATGTGCTTGGCGTAAATCTCGGTCTATTCTGAGTCATTCACAATGCAGCAAGTGACATAACCTTTGATTATGGGCACCATGTATTCTTGATCGAACGATCGAACGTGACATAACTGCCTTGCAGAGTGTCTCCATTTTCCTTCTGAGTCTTTTATGACTATAGTCGGGCCTCTGCGTTTTTTATCTCTTGTATTACGTCCCCTTTGTCCATTAATGCAAATTATTTATGTTTAACGAACACATTTTTTTTGGATCAACACCTCTTTTTGAATGAATGATGCAAAAGATGAAAAATAAAATAAAAGATAACAAAAATGACAAGAGGTAGTGAGGTAAATATAATAATCAAAATAATCATGAAAATAAAAAGTCTTACCCCACATGCTTATCATTCCTACTCGGACATGATCTCTATCCCACATGCTAATTTTAAACAAATCCTAACTGCATATTTGTCTAGTTCGCATGCTTTGAACAGAAAGTAAAACAGGAAATAATTCTAGCATCCTAGGGTTTGAAATGAGGTTTTGGGGTGGGCTCTAATTCTCTATAATCTCTCGGTTTAGGTTCTAAAACGGTACCCGAGTTCTCCTTGCCGGTGCCCCCTTGAGCTTGCCAGACCCTTAGTCCTAAGCCCATCACAAGTTTGTGTGGACTAAGTTAAACTCGAGGGGAAACATTCTCTTATGCCCGCACGGTGAATAAATTCACACGAAGACATAAGGTATATGAATCCCGAAGGCTACTTGCTAGGCCCGCACGGTGAATAAATTCACACGAAGGCGTTGCTTTCACCCCCACTTAAAATAGGGTTCAGAGTTCGGGTATAGAGCCAGAGATAGAAAATTTTCAAAAATCTGAAATCATTGAACAAAATGTTAGTACAACTATTTATTTGAAAAATGATCAAAGGTAAATAATTACAATCGAATAAATAAATTTAAATTTTCAATTTTCACTCAAAAAGGCAACCGAAAATTAATTCTGGCCTAACTCACTTACCTGTCCCCAGCAGAGTCGCCAAGCTATCGTAAACGTCTTTCGGTTAAACCCAGAATCGGGCTTCGACTTGAAAAATGTGGATTGGGTTAGAGTCGCCACCGATCATTTAAAAATAAGTTTCAGGTTGATCGGACACCATCTTATCTGATCTGTGTTTTACCAGAAACGTGTCGGGCTCGGGAGTCGGTTACAGTCAAGGAAGGACTAGCACCCTTGAACCGCCCTTTCGGTACCAATTAATTTGTCAGTTGTATTTATTTGCGAAAATTAAAATTTAAAAGTATTCGATTCGAATTGTTTACCTTTGATTGGTTTAAATGAAGACCTTTAAAAGATAGAAACGTTAGACAAAAAATAAATAAATAAATAAATGTTTAAAAATATATATAAAATAAATAAATAATAAATCAAGAGGAAAAGAAAAAAAAAATAAAAAAATTAAATAAAAATTAAATAAATAATAAGAAAAATGAAAAAAAGTCAAAGGAAAGTAAATAAAAATAGAATAAAAAAATCAAAGAACACAAAAAAATAATAATAATTAAAAATGTTTTAAAAAAGTTAAATTTCAAAAGCAACAAAATAAAGAAAAATATGAATAAGAAAAAAAATTAAAAATAATAAAATAAAAAACGTAAAGGATCAAATTAAAACAAATTAAACTTAATGGGTTAAATTAGTATTAGAAATGAACTGCAAAATTAAAAATAAAAAGTTAGGGGGTAAACTAGAATGATTAAAATAATTTTTCATGCAAAAAAAGAAGGGTCACAATGGAATAAGTCAGAACCTTGAAGGGCCAAGATAATAATTTGCTTGAAAATTCCAAAAACAATGGATTACACGTGACCTTTTTCTCCAATAATAGTGAAACCAAATGCAGATTTGATTCATTCTTCCTCTTCTTTCGGCCTTCTCGCTTCAGACCATAGCAACGCCGTTCGTGGAGTTTTTGCAACGTCGCGCCGTCATTCATCATCAAGGTAAGTTCGCGAGCCATTCCTCATGAACCCTTCGCACCCCATTCGCAGCCACCGTCGTTAGAGCGGGTTATCATCAAACCTGCGAGCTTCGGCTAGCCAACCTATCTCTTACGCTACTGTGCTCGGTTATTCGTGGCCATGGTAAGGCGTATCTTCTCCGGGAAAGCACAGTTGACTTGGATTGCGGCTGGACAACACCGGTTGGCCGTGAAACCTTCCCCGTCGATTCTGATTCAGGTATTTCCCCCTTTTTTCATGATTTTCCTGTGCCTAATCGTAGTCCATTTCGTGTAAACTCGGGTGTATGATTCGTGTGTTCCCGTATTTTTCATGTAAGTCTCTAGTGTGCAATAGTAGATTTTTTTGCTTGTGTATCTCCCCCTCTGTTCGATGTACATGATTTTATAGCCAAAGCTATCGGCTATTTTTAGAATCATATACGAATTAAAACACTTGATTTGTTTTTTGTTGGTAATGGGTCGTTGTCGTGCTCTCCTTGCGCCGGAGGATCCGAGAATGGTGGTGTGTTGCGTGAAAAGCGGAGGAGAAGCGTGCGATCGTGGGGGAGTCCTTGCTGAAGAGGAAAATAGCGCTGGATGGGTTCACAGGTTCATTTACTGGGCCACTTGGTCTTGTAAATGGGCTAGGTGTAATGATTTTGGGCCCATGTCTAGGCTTGTAAAAAGAAGGAAAAAATGTAATTAATATATACATATTATATAATATATGCATTATATAATAAGGGAGAAATACGGTGTCTACAAGGAGAAATTGGGTAGTTGATCTGGATTACATACCTAGGGAGGCCAATCGTGTCGCTGATTTCATCGCCAAACAGATGGGGAATCACCATGAAGATACCAATTTGTTTGAAGATTACCCTAAGGAAGTTGAGGAGCTACTTATTGTAGACAAAACGGGTAGATAGGCGAATTTTGTACCTTTCTCAACCAAAAAAAAAGGTTGATATACTTCTATAATTTCACACACATTTAATCATATCGTTCTATCAGCTTTTTGCCCTTACTCTTTCGTAAAATTAAGTTTATTCCAACAAGCACATAGTAAAAGTAGATCTTTTATCTTCTTTTTATATCATGTCTAATTCGAATCTAAAAAACATTAGATCTTAATGTGATGGTAATTTTTATATAAAATTCCACGTTCATGAGCAACTTTCAAATAGCAAACGCTCAGTAAAAGTGTTTCACCAAAACGTTACTTTCTTTATCTTCCATAAGAGAGAGAAAAAGTATGGGCTACAGACCTAGCAAATAGGAATAACGAAATTTGGGGAAGAAAAGTCATATAAAGATTATACACAGGATGGGAGTGGGCAAGGGCAAATGAGAATACGCAAACACTCGTTCAGCTTCTGACAGAAAAATTCAAAGACTACAACAACTACTACCATCATTCTATCCAAGTAATTTTAACTTTTTAGGTTACATGAATCAGCTACCTTAAAATATTGACAACAGCAGCAGCCAATATATGATTTTCCTATTACTTTGTTCCTCCTTGCTTTAAACAAAGCTTTACATGTTGTGATGGGATGGGGTGAACAGTTTTTTCTTCTTAATTTTTTCTGTTGTCTTTAATCCTTTGCTCTGGCGGTACATGCAGTTTCTATATCAGGCACAAATAGATTTGTAAAATCTCGACAAAAGTGGTAATTCGTGTCAAAGATTATCGCATTAAGGCTGTGATGAAACCGACGGCCGCTCGTCTTGTTTCTCGATTTTTATACATCTAGACGGTGGACCAAACATGCTCAACACCACCTGAATGAGAACACTTGGTTAGTGCCTTTCGCTTTGGAAACTAAACTTACCTGGTTCTAGCCTTTCTACATAACGGAAAAAACGGACTCACCGGCAAAAATACAAGCCCGTGTAAGAAACCTAGAAGGACCAACGCTAGGTACATCTGGAAGTAATAGACCTACAAAACCGATGAGGGTAAAGGGTTAAAAATCTACAGGACAAAATGAATGGTCCCATGATTAAAAAGGTCAGTAAAGGAATTGGTACCACAAAAACTTCCGTCTTTGAGAAGCAAAGAACCAGCACCCCTACTAGCTTTGTCAAAGTGATTCCACTGCAAATAATTACATTGGATAACAACGGTAAAGCAAGAATAGATGGCTCAAACATGGTGTTTCTTTCTTCATTTATCACACTCCCGGCGTAAAAAGATGGAAAGGAGTGCGGTGGATGGTGTGCTTATAAGAGAAGGAAACAAACCTGAAGACAGAAGCTCCCATCGTACCCAGAGCTTCCTTTACCCTTTCATCTCTATTCCCGCTGCTTACCTGCACAAGGAACTTGTAATTTTATATCAGCAAAATGATGAATATGGTAAATATCCACACAGCAAATGGGGGTGGATAAACCATATGATTGAACTGAAAGCTGATCGATACTAACCGAAAACGCATGTGTTATATGCACGCAGAACTCAACTGCAATGCCAACTGACATAACAAGATTAACAACCGAGACCGCATTGAGTTGAATTCCGAGAATAGCCATCACACCCTGAACAGTTTAACTTTGTAAGAGGGTATAACATGTGCAAATAGAAAACCGAAGTAAAACCAGTTCAAACGAAAGAAGTATTAAGGTGACGGTCAGAGAATAGATTACCATAAGATCAACGAGAATCATTGCCAACACCAGCATGATGATCGCTGAGGTCCACAAACTATATTTGGGGGGAGAATGTCATAGAGATTAGTAATTATATAGGTAAACCCGATCGTTAAAGACTTTAAATGGAGGGACAAAATTAGGAAGCTAACCTGCATGTAATAACTAAACAAACAATAAATACCGCACCTGAAGGCAATCAAACATAAGAAAATACAATCGAGTGTTAGAAATTACTACAAAATTACAATCCATTGTAATAATGCCTGCTAAATACCAGTCAAATACAAATGTAAAATTCAGTTACAAAAGACGCAGATCAAAATTAAATAACACTTTTGAATTGTTAATGTGTACCAGAAATGCCTTAAAAATAAATAATTTCTGGGAAAATGTGTGTACTAATTTACGACACTTGAGCAGGTTTCTGCAAATTACTAACCAATTGCAATTGCAAGGTTGATGAGAGCTGTCTTCCATATATCAAGGTATTGCTCAAAGAACATATAAAACACGGAATATGGGAAGATTTCCATCTGCACCAGAAAATGTCAGTTAACAAACGCATATCATCGCAACACTAGCATGCATCTAAATTTGCAAATATATTACGAACAATAGACTGCTTGCATGAGAACTTAAATAAGTTCCCATGAAATGCTGGTGTAGGAGAATTAATGAGGACCATAAAGTCGTATAATGAGTAACAATTGTACCACGCAAAAGAAGAGCTACATAAGGATACCCAATTACGTAGGGAAAAATAGGTTTTCTACCGAAGTACAAATATATGAACCGAATCATTTAAGAAAAACAATTAAAATAGGTTTTCTACCGGGCAATTACGATTGATATCTTACCTTTAAAGAATCTGAAACCCTTGAAGCAAATTGTCGAGCAGCCCTCATTGAGTTAACATAATCAATCTAAAACAATTGAAAGACAATTAATGCTGCTGTAAGAAATGAGAGAGAAAATAATTAACAAAAATTGCTGCACTGACTATTACTTCTACCTGCTTATTGAGGGGTGTATGGTAGGTGCGGAATGATGATGCCTTAATAATACCATTTTCATATCCTGATAAAATATAAAACTGGTCATTACCAAATTTAAATTTGAATACATATTATTTAAGGATTCTATCTCAAAGTCCAAAAGGTAAGTGAAAATTGTCAACAAATGGTAAATTGGTGTGGTTGTGAATGGAAAACTTGTTCCAACAAACCTTGAAGTTCCACACTGCTAGTGTAAGCTCCATGTCCACCTTTTGAACAATCAGCAGAAGGTAAAGCATCAAGGAACCATGGAAGTTTCTCCTTAAACTGAGCCGTAGAGGGTCGATCATTATGTAAATCTGAGTGACGGAAACACTGAAACATCCCATAATTGTTAGTCACAATAACTGCTTCATTTCATGTTGTTGAGAAGATACTACTGTAATACCCCCAAAAAAAATCAGGCAGAATATAAGGGTTGTCTATTACCGTGGTGCAGTCTTTGCATACTTCACTCAACCCACAAGTAGAGTCATTGGCAGAGCAACAAGGAGGCTGGAAGAAAGAAAATTTAATTTCAGTGAACTCAAATGTATCCAATTACCATAAACCCAGTTTGGAAAACCTAATTCTGGCGTGATACGAGAAACATTACATTGAACTTATTGATATCTTCTTAGAAATGAAAACTGCTAAGCATAGCTAAGTTCGAACAGGAAAATAGAGATATCTGGTTATTTCACTAAAAAATGGTGCCACCACTACCAAAAAATGCTTACCTGTAAAGCTATCAAAACTCCAGTCTTGAAATTAGATACAGAATTATAGAACCAAATGAGGTTTGATACCTAAGTTCAAGTGAACTTCTTTGCATAAGCAAAATACATGAGGCCCAGCAGATGAAGTCAGGATACATTATTATTGGAAAGAGAAAAACTCCAGGCATATCATAGGATTGCATTAAATCTAACAATAAGTACAAAGAATAATAGGATCATAACCTGATCATCAGGGGGACAATAACTCCCATTAGTAAATTTCCGACAGCAACCGAATGCTTCCGGAGATACCCATACAAGAAAATCATCAAGCCATGAAGCAGCTGGCTTAGCAATATAGCTTGATTCTGGTGTCAAGGATGCTCTAGCTATCTGGAGAGGCAATAAGATAAGGCTGTCAAATCAAATGAAACGGAAACAACACTAGGCAAAGGTTTTTAGATATGCCATCTTAAAAACATAAACATGCTTCAACTAAATAGAAGAGAATGGTTTACTAAGATAAACCTAATATCATGAATGAACACTCAAGAGATACAATCTACTAAACGATTTTACCTCATTTAAAAGAGAGTCTGAGTTACATTGGCTGATGGAGCACAATTTATTCGTATCTATTGATTCTGAACTGAGGATAGAAAAACGTCAGCACGAAAAGGATATTTATCAACTATTCAACTATAAACCAATTAGATGAAAATTTGATAATTCCATCTTTTTTCCTTGATAAGCAATGAAGCTTGACATACTTATCAGAAAGCAAGCACTTCTTAAATGATAAGAGTTTAACACCTGTTATGGAAAATGCATAGAAGAATATTCACATGGAGCTCTAATAGAATCGGCCTAAAATCACAGTTTTCTGCCATTAGTAGTTTCCTTTATAATATCAAAAGAAAGTAAATTGCATCATGGTCTTCTTCAGGTGTTTATAATAATTCCTGATATATTTTAGACAGGAAATTCATAAGCCTTTAGAAGAGACAATACTATGCTCTGTCATTTATGGTATTAAAAATTTTCCATATGCAAGGTTCATCATGTTCATAGTTGATGCTCCAAGAATGAAAAACAACCAATATGTCTCTTCATACTTTGGACCAGGTAATCATCCTTTAAAACACAGAAGCAGGTACCATGTAGTAAACTGAAGAAAAAGAAACTAGAAATAAAATGGAAATACCTATAATTATAGTTCTTCACGACAAAATACAGTGGCGGCCCAATTCTGAGATACTCTGAAACATTATTGAAATAGCCCTGCAAAATAGAATGCAGCAATAACTCAAGGATAAGAATGGATATCATGTGATTCATTTCTCCATTCAGGAAAAAGGAAACAAAAAAACTGAACCTGAAGATATGAGTCTTGGGGAAGAACTATCTTTTGTTCCAAACCAGGCTCGATTCGTGTGGACAATGCCTACAAAAATTTCCAAGCATAAGAAGTTTACTTCAAGTCATAAGCTAAAAGAATAAAATAGATCTTTGAAAAAGTTAAAGCAACTTACAATGCTAGCCAATGAAAAGGCAACAAAAACAGAAACGACTAAAATTTTCACTCCCCAAAGACTGAGAATGGGAGCATGTACCACCTGAAAGTGAAAACAGAAACAAACTGAGAAGCAAAAAAATGAAGCTTGTTTTGAGAAGAAGTACAATCACATTGTTACTTAAGTTCTAAAGTAGACACAATTACCTTCATATACCAAGCAATAGCCCAGGTTTTCTCCCACCAATGCCTGAAGTTTCATAAAAAAAATATCTAGTAAGCCTTCATGACAGCTTCATGATGAGTAAGAAAGGGTTCAAAGTAATAAATAACTAATAAAACTAGTTATATTCTAATGTATGTTCAAAGAATCAAGATATCAAATCAATTACATGATTCATCAATCATATACAACACCGGCTATACCTTTCTCGGATTCAGCATATGTCGATGATGCTTTTATACATGGAAAACAATCAACCCTTCTACCCTCGGCTCGCAAAAAGTCAAACACTATCAGAGAAACAAAAGCAGTGACCTGCAGAAGGAAGTCCAACAAAACGGCCAGTGCTGCAACAGAAAGCATGGATGTGAGGGGAGTGGCATAATTGGCATAAAAGAAGAAAAAAACTGTTTCAATGTATATTACTTATAAAATGTACACAGTAGCATGTATAGACCTGCAAACATGGAAAATACTCGACACGCTGGCATAGGAATGAAACTTCCAACTGCAAACACAAAAACCTCAGATAGACTAGCAAGTGTTATCGATGGTCCCACTTCCACAAGTGCGTTGCTTATTCTTCCTTCTAGAGGTAAGTCCAAAGGTTGCCGCTTAACAGCATGCACCAGTATGCACATATTGTCCACTCCAACCTGTTACAGGATAAAGAGTTCAGAAGGCAAGCCACAACAGAACTTGGCAATGGAGAGATGGAACTTGACAGACAAAATGCTTGATGTAATTGTAATATACATCCTCCAAGTCAAGCACTTGATAGTTTCGAACTTAGAAACATCATATGAATTTGAAATATGCTAAAGGAGCAGGGCACTTACTGCAAGAACAAGAAAAGGAATAACTTCCATAATGATTAGGGTAGATTTTACTCCAACAGCACTGAAAAATCCTACTGATCCAAGAACTGAGAGCATGACAAGCACAACACCAGAAAGGCCAAGCAACACCTGGAATTTAATCAATCATACAGTACCCATCATAGAAGATAAGCAATGGAAAATGTTTCAGACATTCGTCCAACCCTAACAGGTAACTTTTGTTATCTTGTTAACCTATCTATGGCAGTCCAAGAATTCAAGGGACATTTATTTATAGCTCCATCCAAGCATAACCCAAGTCATCCAATAGAGCATAACATGGAAATTTTCAAAACCAAGAGAAGCTCTCATTTATTAGATATAGATACCTGAAAGCATGAATAAGGTACACTTTGTTTTGGTAAAAAGGTCATTTAACTAAGTTTCAGCAAATTGTTAATAGCATATAAAAGTGGTCCAGGAGAAGTCATACAAATGGTTGGATTTCTAATAGGATAACCAATATGTATCATTTGCTTTGTCCTTTCTTTCTGAGATGCATCAAGATGTTAGTCCACTAGACATAAAGTCCCTATTGCTAAAAGCAAAACTAATTAAGGGCTTGAATTTATGACTATTAACCTTGTTAAGTTAAATATGCAAAGGCTTGAATTCCGAAGCACTTGATCAGATAAATTTCAATAACAATGTTACAGAACCTCTCAACAGAAAAGCTTAAGCTACTAGGTGAGTATCCGAGAAATCAAACCCAAAAGGAGAATAGAAGGTAGAGTAATAATAATTTGAAACAAAATATTATTATCTGGAAAGAAGAATCATGAACAAGATACCTTAGATGAAATGTAAAAGGAAGATAATCGAGGCGTATCACCCAAGGTCAGAGATATGTAAGCAAACATCACAAGATAGCTTATCTGCGATAAAATATGGTGGAAGGAAAAAGAAAGCAGTCTGAGAAAATTAAAACAAAAAAATCATATTTACAAGATTAATGATTTTATTTAAAAGAAGCGTGCTGGAAGGCCTCTTAGGAATTCCATTAATTACAAAGGTTAGGCTTCTAAAAGGACTCAAGTGTCATGTTTTCAAGCCATAATAAAGAAAAACACCTACCAATATGGTTATGGCATCTGCAGTGCTTTCTCTTTTCAACTCCTCCTCGATGGAGCTTTCCGAAGAAAACGAAAATGTCAAATTTTTAGATTGCACCATAGGCAACAACTCATCCTGTTCCATAACATGGTATCACAGATCCAAGAAAGGCCAAGACAAGGCAATTGCAAAGACAATAAACACAATGATATGATGCAAGTACTTGTACCACACCTTTGCTAACTGAACAAAGGCCTTCTCCCAAGCCACAGCCTTTTGAGTTGCATTCCCTTCTTTGTCAAGAGCATTGTCTACCGGATAAGTTACTATAAATGCAGAAGCCTGTATGATAAATATCATTTTACGTTACAACATCCAACTAGATATTTATATGATAAAGATCATACATTCAAAGATCTGACTGCATTGGAAGCTCAGAAAAGTAAAATTAATACCTCAGTATAGTTGCTCCCAGAGAAACCTCCTAATACGGTGCTAGGATCAACTGGTGCTTTAAAAGCACTCATACATGATTCTGCAGAGGTATAATGCTGAAAGAATGCACAACTTGAAACATTAAAGGTCAACTCAGGTGACAAGAAGATAGTGAAAAAGAGAAATGTGAGGAAAAAACAAGAAAAGAATCAATAATTTAACTTTATTGTCAAGATCTATAACTTGAACATGCCTTAGAACAAAGGTTGGTCAATAAGTAGAAATGTGAAGAAGGCGATTACCTTTTAACCAAATAAACAAAGAGGTATTAGGATATACCTGAAAACAATAGTTGACATGATCCAGTCGATCATCAGCATCATAACTTGGATCCATTTTGAAATACTATCAAGAGAAACATAGTTAAATAAAATAGTAAAGAAAAAGGATTATAACGAAGAACTTGTAAGGTGCTCTAGAAATTCGATTAGTCTGGTCAAATATAAAACACAATGGAACTTACGACAATGATCATAAATAGTAACCTACAAAGATATCACATCAAATTGTTTTCAATACTAAACCATGCTTGTAAAAGAAGCAACTAAAGTGTATATGAAGAAATATGAAGACCATTGCTTTTCTGCTGAGATTGAACAGTAAATGGTGATAAACAATTCATCAGTTCCACTTCCACGCATTTACATTTCAATTGAAAATTTATGATTCCATATTCTTCATTCATGTGCAGACACAAGCATGCTACCTGTATAACACTTTGTGTGGCACAATCCTCACCCATCGGCTTCATGCAAATATCTGTCAAAGATATCCTTGAGCCAGAATAATTTCCCCGGATTCCATCAACCTGTTAAGTAAACTACAATTGTTCAAGACCATTCTAAGAGAATCTAAATGCACAAACCATAACAAATCCAATCACACTGTGTAATGTTAATCCAGCCTGATAAATTAAAGTAGAACCAATACCTTCTTCTGAATTTCAAATAACAACTTAATGTTTTCTTCGGTCACAATGCTGGGCGATTTACCATCCAAGGGATCTGGAATTGTTGCTAGTATTAGCTGAAAAACATAGGAAACATTGTTATTCCTAAGTAATACGAGAAGATGCGTGCACTATAAAAACAAAAAACAATGCTCAATCCAATAAATAGATTTAAACCAGTGGTTCTCATATAATATCTCATTAGAGAAGAAAACTAAAGAATGTGAGAAAATGATTCCATGAGGAAGAGAATTAAATAGTCAAAGTTGATTTAAATAAATAGGAAAAGATTTAAAATTTGTGAAATGAGGGCTATTAAATAGGAAATTATATTGCACGTTGATCAATCCAATGAAGAGGAATTTAAACTAATGGTTCTTAGATAATATATCATTAGAGAAAACAAGAAAAGAACGCGAGAAAAAAAAGTTTCTATGAGGAAGAGAATTATATAAATAAAGTTTATTTAAATAAAAAGGAAAAAGAGAGATGAAAAGATTTGCAGGAATTACACAAATATGGAAATTATATTGCCGACTAATGGTAGCACCCTAAAGGATATATATACCCAGAAAAAGAATTAGCAAGAATATTTTACTCCAGGAAAGGATGTGAAAATATAATATATTGAAAATTGCTAAGGTATGCCATATAACAAGAAAATATTACTTAGAATATATTGGCCTCAGAATCATTCTATTAATTTTACCCACTTGACCAGCAGCAACAAACAATAGGGGAACCGTATAAAATGGCAAAGAAGGGGGAAAATAGTATAAAACAGGGGGAAACCTGCTCAATTCTGTAAAAAGGAGATAGGTTGCTGTCAAAAAACCGTTTCTCTTCTGCAGCTTTACTCCCAGGTCCTACCCATAGCTGACATTGTTTTGGTAACAGATATTCAGATAATAGAAAATGTATGGAAAGATGCATGTAAGCAGAAGTTTATCAAAATCAATTCGCTGATCTCAAAATGCTTGACAACTGATTGTATACATCCATTCAAAACAACAAAGCAGACACTATATTTGAGCATAGAACAGAAACAATGCAAAAACATCATTAAGGGAATCAATATAGAACATGGCTTGCAAGCATGCCAGTGTCTCAGGTGTCAGTTTCTACAGATTAGCTGGAGAATGCATCTAATCATAATGAAACAGATCATTTAACTTATATCTCATGCAAGTAAACAGAAGCCTGGGATTATTGTCGCTGGATCAACCATGGAAGTTAGGATGTTTTACTCGATATATTTGAAATTATTACACATAGTGAATCCTGAGGATGAATTTTGTACCAAAGTAATCATAATTACTAACCTCTTTGAATGGAAACAGAAATGATTGATGGTTCAGTTTATATAAAGATGCATCTAGCTATTCAGCAGTCAAGTATTACCTTCTCTGGTCGTGTTTCCACCTTGAAACGGACTAGGCCCAAGCAAAGTAGAAGAACCATTCCCACGGACAAACTCAATACAAGGGTTGGATGTCTAGCAACCCATAGTCCATATTTCCTGAAGATAAGTAGTTTAGGACAGGATACGAGACTTAATCATTGCTCAACTGATGTAAGCCATTATACATAGAAAGTTAACCTGTAAAAGTTTGACATGTATCCTTGCACGACAGAAAGTCGAACCGCAGTGCTAATTTGATTGGCATCTTCTAGCCTCTAATATCAAACATGAAGCACAAAGAAGAAGAAGAATGGTACAAAATAGAAAGGTTGTCAAATAATAATTACAATTTCGTAAAGATTTAAGGCAGATGTGAATGCAATAAACTAAACTAAAATATCAAGTGTGGAATAGAATGAGATCAAAGAAAACAAGCACAAAGTTTAAAAAAAAAAAGGCACCTGCATGGGGAGGTTCTCTGCTTTTTGCCTATTAAGAGAATCAGATTGACCACCATCTGTTGTATCCAAAAATGGTTTCATTCGAAAAGATCGACTTCTTTTTCTTGTCTGATGGAACAAGCCCCATCCGAAAAACACAGAAACCAATACAACATAGAGGATTGCTAAAGCTAAATCGACACATTTGGCCTGCAGATTTTCAATGATTATAATAAATTAGAAAAACATGTATTGTGGCACAAATTAGGAAACCAACTGTGCTCTCATATGAATTAGAGAATTCTCATTCGTTACAAAGGATTTTAAAAAATGAAATAAAACAAAAAAAAATCTCACCTTAAGAGATCCAATTCGAACTGAACATTTAGCCCCATTATTGGAAGTAGATATAGCTGTATTAGAACAGACAGGAGATGAAGCGCAATCACCACAAGAACAGCCCAGTGAAACATCTCCACATGAATAAGTGGATACATTCATAGGTTTCATCCCAGATGAATCAGGAACAGTTGGCAGGAATTGAATGGCATATGGTGAACCTGGCAAGTTATTCGGTGCTCGCCTACCAATGAAAGCAAACCACTCTGCCAGAACCAATCAGTCAGATGATGAGATTGAGACATGATGCACAAGTCCTGAAATAAAAAACTTATAACTAGCACTTCACCTTTGAAATTTTTAGCACCAGCACCAATAAATTCCATAGCACGAGTATTCATGGTACCAAACTTGACGTCCTTGCAAGATTCATACAAACCCTCACCAAAATCATCAGTTATGTAAAAGTCAATTCCATCCACAGTCAAATTATTTCTGACCTGAAAAGAGAAATATCAAATAATTTATCATCTTTGATATAAAAATTTGTGCCCCCGAAAGAAGTGCAGGACCATCTGTCCAAAGAAGCATACATAAGACATTGTGTATGTTAGTGGTTAATTCAGATTTCCACCCATAAAATAGCGTTTGAAACAACAATGTGATTGAAGATATCATTCCCAAGTTCATATTGGTCAATAATATTTCCAAGCTTTTATAAGGGAGACACAATTTCATGATCATATAAAAAAAATATCAAGTTGTCTTATAACATGATCAGAGATTCCTGACCTGAGACACAGAAGTCACATTGATGAACAAACTTTGATTTGGAGAGCATGAGAGCTCACAGAACAGATTCAAAAAGTTTCTCAAGCATGCTGGACAGCCTACAAGGAAAGGAATTGCCTGCAGTAATGTATAAATTAAATATATCATGTTATGAAGAGATGAAATTTAGGAGCATGCAGTCAACTAACTCCAATTGATCAAAGCCGGCATAAAATCCATGATGTTCGAATGAAATTCATCACTTAAAATAATTGAAGCTTTCAGGTAAGAAACAAATATTATACTTCTGATAGAACTAGAAGGACAAGCAGGAATAAATGCAATTATAAGTAAAAAAGTGCGTCGTGCAAAATAACAATCTAATAACATCAAAAGCCACATAAGCAAAGCAGTAATCATTCACGTTCTCTAATAATTCAAGCTATCATAACAAAAACAGTAAAGCTGAACAATAAATCTTACTTGCTGGACTTGACTCCGTAGTGTATCAAATTGAGCTTCTGTACAACAAACATTTCCGGTGATTGTTGGGCACAAACTTTGAATCTTGGACGAAAGTAACTCATCAGGCTGAGAAGCATAATAAGATATAAACGTCAAATAATTAGAGTTATAGTTTGTAACAGTTTTTTCCCAAATCTATTCAGAATAAAAAATAAAAAGGAATTTGTGCAAATTGGCTCGAGGAATATAGTTCATATCATACGAGACTGTCAGGACCTGAATTAGTACAAAATTTATGTGAGACAGTTATCAGTAACTTACCTTTACTGCAGGAGAACCAGAAGCACAGTTTACTACTTTGCCATCACTTCGTGCTCCGCAAATGTCATACATTGCACAATATCCTTCAGCATGTCTCTGCCTAGACATAACAAACACAAACAAGAGGGGGGAAACAATTAATAATAATTTACCAATCAAAATTTTCAATCAAGTTGAAATAAATTAGCAATTGTCATCAATTACTGTATAGATTTTCAGAAAGCGCAAATTTAACCAATAATTGTTGGAGCTATTATTTACAGGGAAAAAAATAAAAGCACCAAAAACGTATATACCTAGCTCGCTTCAAAATGACAGCTCAGAACAATAAATTTGAGCTGCACTGAAATTTATTGTTTTTGTGTTTTGTAGCAAAGTTGGCAGAGATAAGCAGGAATAAGTCATACCTTAGTTCATTATTGCTCGGCTGCGAAACGGCCACTTGTATAATCAATAAAACCTGCACAGACAAAACAAAACTGCAGATTCAGCTAAAATGAACAAGGACAATTTAATTGTAATCTCTTTTTTTCCTATTTTAACAAAATCTTCCGCTCAAATGAAAAGTCAGAACCAAAATATGAAACTGCACAACTTCTTAGGCCAAGAATTAAATGCTATTTTGAAGAAAAAAAATCAGTTTCTATGAAAGATTGACCAAAACAAACTTTCAAGAATTAGAAACAGAGCAAACAAAATATAACTTGAATTCTACATTTCAAGCCTCGATTTCATTTTTAAAAAATGGAGAAAAAAAGGAAGTTGATCAAGCAAAGCATTTGACAAGCTTTGACAAAAAAAATAAGAACATGATCAGATATTGTAGATCTCACGGAGTTCAAGCGTAAATAAGGCTCAAAACGACACATGTTTTTCCTTCGAAACAAAAAGTAAACGACTAGAGAAGCCAGAATTAAACATAAAAAGAAAAGTAAAATCCGAACAATGGAAGCAGAGGATGAAAGCGACGGAAACACTTACCTGAAACAAGGAAACGAATGAAAGAAATCCAGAAGGAAGCGCTGATCTCCGGCGAGAGGAGTCCATTCTGTTTAACTGCAGAAAGCCTTCTGCTGCAGCTTTGCTGGTCTGAGTGAGAGCAAAATATATATAAATATAAAAGGGAAAAGAACTGAAGTCGTTAAGCCGAGTGAGGCTGTGAGGGACTGAACGGGAGGATTGCATTTGCCCAAGGAAAAACGGTGTATAACTATATATACATTCGAGCCAAATATACAGCTGCCGGTTTTACGCTTTCCAAGGGGAATTAAATTTAAAAGGAAGAAAACTAAATTCCTGGCACGATTTCGATTGAGGAGATTTATGTATACACTGTATTTACGATGCCACCCTCGTTTTCGGTTTGATTCGTCCGGGTATTTGTTGGGTCGGGTCTCGTTGAGTTCGTTCTCAATTGTGGAAGTGATTTTTACAATTGTGGTCGACATTTTTTTTACTTTTTTATAGAATTAATTACTCAATACATATGCAAACTATATCTAGATTTTTGTCCTCTCAATTTCATGATTTCGTCATGAATAATTTAGACTGATTTACGTCGCACGCCTAATTTTACTAAGTGAGTCTCCCATCAAATTTTTTTTATATACACAAGAAATCTCAAACACGTGACATACTTAAGTGACATCAAATTATTTATCACTTGAACGAATCGTCATTAATTTGTATCTAGATTTTAAATAGTGTTGAATATGTTTAATTTATATATTTAATTTATTATCTTTTTTAAAATAATTTTCTTTATTTAATAAAATTAATAAAAAAATATTAGTTTAAAAATATATATTCAAAGATTCTCACATATAATATAATTATATTAAGATCCATTAATTAGTCGATTGATCAGAAATATTTATGTTAAATAAATTTATATATCAATATTTATCTTGAAAATATAATATATATATATATAACTAATTTTATTCAAAGTGGTAAATATCTTAAATCATGATAAATATTTAAAATCATAATCGTAAATTAAGCACATTATTATGACAATTTTCTATAATCATTGAAACAAAACTAGTGATTTAATATCACATAACTACCATACAATGAAAGATTAAAATATAACCAATAAAACTCGAACAAATATAGATATAAACAAATCTAATCACATCAGCAAACAAACCACGAAATGAGATCAAACTATTGAAATACCATTGACAAACCGAAAATCAAACTCAAACTATGTGAAAAGTTATCCATAAACGTATAACGGGTATCCAAATCCAATTCGATGGTCCAAAACATGGAAGATCTATAGTATAACATATAAGTGTCATATTAATCAGTCGTGGCAATATCAAATCAACCCTTAGAAAAAAGATAAGTGAAAACAACGATCAAATAATCGAAAAACTTGTCAAAAGACAAAAAAATGTTTCATAAAGATATGAAAATGTGTCATACATACAGACTTACTGAAAATAAAAGATAAAAAAATAAAATGGCATTAAAAAATACCAATAATTAACCACCAATATTAAAATTTGTGCCGACACTGATCAACAAAAAAAATTAACTACTTACCAATAAAAGAAATTTAAAACTCTATAATACATGTTTACTTAATAAAAAAAGTAATAATACTACTATATCGGTTTTAAGTAAATTAAAAACTCAATATCAGCTTACAACATCTTCTGTGGACAATTTTTGAAAATTATCCATCTTTGGTGATTTGTACTTTTTTTTCTCCACAGTTGCAAAGTATGTTGCGGGGATGAGGGCGTAATTGGAAACTAATGATGAGACTGAATTACTTTATAAAGATGAATGAGAATGAAGCTCAGTTGAAATGTTACCCAAAAATCATATAAAACAAATTATTTATTAAAATACTACTCCATTTACTATTATTTACAAAATTACCACCCATTTGAATAAAGTATTTGTTAGTATTTATAAAAATGTCACCTATCTAGATATAACGTGTTCTACAAGACGCACCACCTTACGTATACATAACAAAGCATATTATGCAGAAAACATATTATGTTGATTTGGCAGTACTCGTGCAAAACATATTTAATAAAATGTATTTTTTAAAAATTAAAAGAATTATAGGAGCCAAAGATGTAATTTGATACATATTGGCTTCATAAATTAAAAATGCTAATAGTGTTAGGTTATATAGGCACAAATTGAGTGTAGGTTTTGTTTGTTAACAATGTGAAATTAAAAGCTAAAATCAAATTTTTACCTTTTTCTCATATAATCTTTAGTTTTTTTTATTTGATTTAATACATTTTAAGTAATTTATCGACTTTAGCCTCATTTATATTAAAAATAAATAAATATTTTAATATTCTAAAATATTAAACAATTAATCTTATAAATTATGAAACAATTTTTTATTAAAAAATTTGTATAAATATTGAACTATAATAATCTTTCATATTCAATAATAAATTATTACAATATAATTATTTATTCTTTTTTGTTTTTCAGGTATTAAGAATAATATTTCAAAAAAAGGTGATCTAATGAATTTAAATTTTAATAAATTTATTCTTATTAAAAGTCAATTTTCTTTATATTTATTGTGTCAATGTAACAATTCATATTTGTTATATAGGATTCAACTTAAATTATAGATATAATTTTTTTTGTTTATAATTGGATTTACAATGATATATTGTAAACGTAAATAAAATAGAGATAAAAAAAAGTTAGAAGAAATATTATTTTATTCTTTAATCTCACATTGTTATAATAAACAAAGGCTAGCACTCCATTCACTCATATATAAACTAACCTCATTTGCTTTCTAACTCATGGAGCCAAAATTTACTAAATTATGTATTTGCTCCTTATAGTTTTATTTTTAAAAAAAATAAAAGTGTGTTTTATTAAAATTCATTTTGCCATGCATACAAAAAGACGTTTTTTTATAAAAAAAAAAACATTTTTACTTGCCTGAAAATATGTTTTCTACTTATCGCGCTCTTATTGACAAAATAGGTATTAGATTAATAAATAATGATCGATGGATATTAATTTAGTAAATAATTATTTTTAAGTGGTTTTCTATTAAAATTGTCAGTTTAGTGGGGTAAGGTCCCACGGCAAAAGGATTAAAAAAATAATCAGTGTCAGTCACTCTCACACCAGTTCACACTTGTGGGAACTGGCTGACCCTAATTATGTGTGGAAGTTCAGATGAGGTTCCACTGACAAACCAGCGCACAACTGAAAAAAGAAGAAAAAGTCATCGGCCCCGAGCCTTTTACATTTCACAGTTTTTGGACACCTTGGAATTGCAAAATGGATGCTTCGGTTTTAGTGCGTATGGTTGTTGTGTGAAAACAACCCAACCATTATTGCCTTACTTCAAATTTATACAATACGTTTGTCTCTTCACAATATTCCGACAAAAATATATTACATATTTATATTTAATATTTATAACTACTTTTTGATAATATTATTTCGAAATGCTTCCTTAGTTAGATAAACTTCCTAGGCGTGAGAAAATAGGTACAATTGAGTTTAAGGTGGGAACCTTTAGGTGAACACACAAATCAATACTCCGGTCTTATTCTAAGGTGCAACAAATGATTAGGTGATCAGTGTATGAATCATAGTGAAATTTATTATGATTTCAATTTATCATTCCAACTTTTATTTGAGTTTGTTTTTATTTATATTTAAATATTAATTTAATTATATATTCTAATAATTGATTTTACTTATAATTATTTTTAAAAAATTATGATTATATTTATATATGAAACTATATATATTTAAAGTATAAATATTCTTTTAAGAAAATTGTAGTGCCTTAATTCACATTTACCCAACATCTAGTTCTAGATTTCTAGAATGATCAACAATAATTACGCCTTGTCATGTATTGATGTAGTATCCAACAATAATAAGTTTCTTATAGGATGCAATAGGTTTTGGAAACTTGTATAAATTTGTCCAACTAAACTACTCCACGCACATTTTGGCAAACCATTATCGAAAGTGACTTTCGAACACTAGACTATTATCCATCAATATATAAGAAGGGATGGATGGATGGAAATATGTTAGGATGCAGTCGCATATTTAGAAATTTTGATATTTTTTTATATTTTAAATTTTTATATTTTTTATTGATTATCTAATTTCACGCATGTTAAAATTTTATAATTTTGTATGTTTTAAATTTTTTAATACAATTTTTTAAAATTCGCATCTCCTTGACATAAATTTATGCTTTTGATAATGTATACAAGTTTATTATATAATTGTGTATGTTTTTTAATTTTATTTTATTTTAAATAATCTAGGTGATTATAAGGTAGTCTTCGTTTATAATTACTTTAATAATTAGCTGTGTACATACATCATACACATCATGTAATTGCTTGAATTCATAATATCAAGGGCGATTAACACTTCATTTAACAACTAGTTCATTCAATGAATTATATTTTAAATTAATATATAAGTATAAAAAATCTCAAAATTGATGCACAATTTTAATATAACATTTGAAGAAATCAATGAATTTGGTTCGTGTTACGTTGACATTTTAATTAATCAACATAAATATCCGATTTAATATATGCATATATTAATTGGGGGATCAAATATTCAATTTAAAAGATTATCATAACCACATTAGTCTCTTTTCTTTTTTAATTTTGTGATTGGCGTTGGCATCAATCTTGGTTTTGTTTGTCGACCGTCATTATTATTTATTTATTTATTTGTTTTATTATAGCATATCTTTGTTTTTTTCTTGATATTTTTCTTAATAATTATGCTTTTTTGGCACATATTTTCTGCTATATAGAACATTTTCGGTTGTTTTCATTTGTTTTTTTAGGGTTGGATTTGACACCGCTACGATCGAATCAAAATGACACTTATTTGTTATCATTATGATCTTTCCTGTTTGAACCCTCATATTGAATTTGGATATGCGATTTACGTTTGTGGATAACATCGCTCGATCATGATTTACAGTATGTCGGTGGTTTAAAATATCATTATCACAATTAAATCAATGAGCATCGCATTGCAAATATATAACATATCTTGTACGCAACACTGAATTGACTCATCAAATTGAAAGAACCCCACACTTTTATTATTGTTGTTATTCAATCAACTGGTAAATTATTTTTCTCAAGTTTAGCTTGTGAATTAAGCGTTTGATCGGGGTCTAATCTCAATTAAATGGTGATTGTATAAACTCATAATTTTATATCTCTATTAAAAAATAATATATCGAATTTTACAATTAATCAAATTTGATTCCATAATCCTTTTGTGACATAGTAAGATGTTGATCCGAATCATTCTATCACGTGACATACATAAGCCATTAAAGATATTTATTTCTTATTGGAAGTGTATTCATATAACATATTTCAGAAAACTATTAACTATTATTTAATTAATATTATCTTTGGATTATAACTGTTATGTGAGGCAAATAATCCAGCTCAATGCATCTTCCTATTTTGTCTTTAACCAAAGTTTAGACTTCGTAGTGAAGGACAGAGGCGTCTTCTCCGCTTCAAGCTCACATATGTATAAATTTAGGGTAAACTTTTCCCAAGGTCATTAAACTATTGGTTTGATTATATTTTGATCAATGAACAAAATTTTTTCAATCAAACCACTTAACTTTCAACTTGATTTCAATTAAACTACAGATGTTAACTGTTAATAGAATTATTGATGTGATAGTTAAGTGAATTTGTATACTAATATATTAAATTAGATATAATTTAGTATATGAGAAATATAAGCTGCGTTTTGACATTAAATTAATATATTAGAATAAAACACCTATCAAGAAATAGTTGTAACCCATAATTCTAAACATAATTTATGCAAATTTGATTATTCAGTAGATATTTTAATTCAAATAATATCCTGATCTAAATTTAAGAAAATAGCAGGGGCCATTATGGAGAAGTGCATAATTCATTTCTCCTAATTAATTAATCACTTGTAGCTTATTTATGTTCCTTGTACGTTGGATGGAGCCATAAGTCTACTCAAATCAGTCATTGTATAAATAAATATCATTAAATATTCACACCCGCAAAACTTGGGTTTGAGTTTTTGTTGATGGTTATGTTAGATATTTTGGTACGATGAGCCAGTATTTAAGTCATCGTGAGTAATTGGGCAGTTGGGTAGGTGTGGGAGTAATGATAACGATATGATACTGCACAGGAATTCAGAAATTTAAAATAAAATTTATTTTTTTTATATATTTTATTAAAAATAATAAATGTACAAAAAAATTAATATTTTTTTAAAATGATAGGAATGCACTTGATCTCTTAATAGCCTTAATGCATCTATCCCTGTTATGATGGGGACGACTTTACTCTTTGATCAAGAGAGATATATTTAGATTTATCAAAAATAAAATAAAATTTGATAATCGAATAAATAAATATTATATTTATTTTTAGACTGTATAAAATAAAATAAAATGTATAATTGAACAAAATTGATACTTGAACAAAACATACATCCATAGTTCAGGATTTAAATATGTTAGAACTTATTTTTACAACTCAAAATTAATACGTTTATCTGTGAGATTATTAAATATTATATTGTTTAAATATAAGTTATTTTAAATGTTTATATGACTTCTTAAATATAGCATAAGGTTTATGTATGTACTGTACATATTTTTTTCTTAAAAACAAAACAAAACAATTATTTTTGTCCCTTTTTTTAACTTTCTTTCATTTTGATCTAATATTTTACAATCACACCACTAAATAGATAAAAGCATGACATAATTTTACTTTACCTTACAAAAAGTATCAATTCAAAAATAATTTAATATATATTAATCTTGTAAATCATTCTTGATTAATGATATTTCAAATTAAAGAACATAAATTTATCGTTATTATAATTAGTCTCATCCACGTTATTGTGTTTTACATCACCTATAAATGTTTTAACGTGGTCCAAAGAATTATAAAAGTTTTTTTAAAATAATTATAAAATAATATTTATTTAGATAATTTTTTAATCGATTAACAACATAATATACTTCATATTATATACATAGATGTTTAAATATATATAATCTAAATAAAATAATGATTTTTCTTTATTATTAAATTCCCTCAATATATTTGGTGAAAGAAAGGTTAAAAATCCGTTGCAGTCACAAATGTTGTTGGGAAATCGTCTCACCAAGGGCACAGTGGGCAGGAGAGAAGCGGCTACTTTTGGAAACCATTTGGAGTAATGATTGATATTCATCTGACGAAATCATGACCCTCGGCGCCACGCCTCGATCATGCATACTTTTTACACACACCACATGCCACATGGACACCGGGCGACGCCTCTTCGCCTCTTCCTAATTAGTCCTTGCATCACAACTCACAGCTAAAAGCAGATTTCTCACTAATAAAAAAAAACAGAATGTCTTTTTCACACAGGGAAGGTCAAATAAGTACCAGCTGCCAGGTGGATTTGTGTACGAAATTCTTTTGTTTATTTTGGCCCTTTCCGAAGTTAATTTCCCATGCGGATCGTCAATTGCGTTGCGTATGTGTGCGAGCGCTGCTATTGCGCTGGTTATCCGGCGCCCGTGACATTTGTGTTAGATACGGCCATATACCGATGTACGTTTTCTATTTCATTAATATTTAGATTTAATAAAAAAATAAATATTCCAATTATATATCTTATTAATTTTAAATATTTAAATTTTTATTACTGAAAGTGTTTAATATTTTAAAATTACTATTTAAAGTGTTTAACTTGTAACGGAGTTAAAAAAATATTATTAAATTAGTGTTTGTCACGTAATATATTTTTTAAGTTTATTTTTTAAAATTAAATTATTAATTTTTAAAAAATATTCTAAAATATCTAAAATATCTCTAAATCTATTATGTCATCAGTGAACAGTCACTACTTATCACCTTTTTTATCGTTAAATTCCTACTAATAAGTTGTATCCTTATTGTCACACTTCGTCTTAAATCTCGTAAAAAACATATTTTTCATCTCAATCATTGTTTATTCATCGTCATCAATGAGACTACACCACAAACCGAATCTTTTTGACTGTCGCTCGTCATCTAATCTTCCATCTTTAAGGGAATTTAAAAATTTGGTATTTGAGGAGAGTTTAAGAAATTAAAAAGAAAATTAGAATTTTCTACGAAATTAAAAATTCGTATCACATGTCAAGTAACAATTGATTAATAGATTTTTTTTAACAATCTTTGACTAAACTACCTTAAAATTATAATAGAATGAAACTTTAAAACCCTTAAATAGTAAATAAAAAAACATTAGACACCTATATTAATGAGAGAGAAAAACTTATTTAGAGTGAACAGAAAATGTAATTTAAACCTATATTTTTTTAATTGGACTCAGGGCCCCCAAAGAAGTTACAAATCCGTTCATAAAACATTGCGGTTGCATGTTATGAATGAGGAGGAATCAGGCTCTCAAGAGCTATAGGAGCAGTCTTTCTTCGTTTCCAAGCGTTCAGCTCCTTTGCAGCAGCACACTTGATAATCACTTCATCAATGCCGCCTATGACTTTTGGGTTACTTTGAAAGTTGAACCCAACTGGACCCCTTGTAATTTCTCTCGATCTTTGTCCCATGAAATGAGAAGAAAATAACATATAATAAGATTCTTATATGGAACCCAAATTGTTGCATGATGCAGTGAAGTCATAATATTAAAGTAAATTAGTAGTAATGATAGTGTTGCTATAATTGCTATTTTATGGTCCCATGGAAGTTTAGCTGTGTGAGATGGATCAGTGAAACGTGCAATGTAATATATCAGAAATGGTTCAATGGTTAGAGGCTAGTTGCAAGCAGACCTAATCATTGCCTGGATAAATAGGGATGGCGTGGTCCTCCTTATAGAGCTCAAATAGACTGTTTACTGAAAAAAAAAGGGTCTGCATGCAGTTTCTAGAGATCAAGTACTGGGATCTTGTGCTTGTCAAAAGTTTTTGAGCCTTGAAACTTTTTATCCGCAAAAGAAGCGTCTGTGTTCATAGACTCTCATCATATTAGGGTAAACTATCAATAGGTTACTTTTATTTTGATTTCCGAAATTAAAAAATATATATATTCTTTTATCATTTACGTTATCGATTTGTTACAATTTGATCATTGAACAGTTACTTTCTATTACGTAATTAATTTGTTACGATTTGAGACTTACTCATCTAACCTAAAGAAACAAAACCTAACTGAATCGCCCTTCATTGTCCACTACAACAACTTCATCACCATCATCCATTCACCACCACAATCGAACCTGTATAAACAAGTCCAAAATCAAACAACAACAACAAAAGAAAAAAAAACTTTCAGCCTTGGGTAGTTCTCGGTTGTCGGAATACTACATTCCAAATCCCAAAGGTGAAAAGTTTGTTTGACTCGAGAAGAGGAACACATCTCAGAATTGTAATGATCTAATGACCGGATGTAGAGACCGGTGAAGAAGAAGGTGTAAAGTTTGTTTTGCCATCATCGAAGCGATGATGATAGTGGAAGAAAGAGCTTTGCTCCGATGCCATCACTTGTCAGAAAGGTGGTCGAAGGGACATTGATAATAAATGACAATAGTTTGAGTTAAGAAAGAGATTAACCAAACTTAGAAGTTAGATTGATATTTTATTTAAATTTTAAAGATTTAATTAAAAAATAATTATTTTTTCTAACCTGTCTTGTCATCAATATAACAAGAATTAACATCTCAATAACCAAATCATTATAAATCTATAAATATTCAAAACATATTTTTTATTAAAAAAATCAATCACGATAATTGATCCTTATATTTATAGTCAAGTTGAATCACATCTTATTCTTATCGTATTATGTGGGCTGAATACCAAAAATACTTATAAAATTGTGTTACGTAAATGCTTGGGGTGTAATCATGTTTATAGGGTCATCATCATAAGATCTAAAATAATTTTTTTAGAAAACTCATTTGAAGAAAGAAACTTTTTTTTGTAATGACAACAATGATGCATTTGACATCATATCGTTTGATGAAAGAGGCTATATGCATCTGTTTCATGAAATATTACGACAGTTCGAAAAGTAAACTTAGAATGATCCTTGATTACATTTAAATAATATATCATGTGGAAATATAATAATAATAAGAGGGACTAGGGCATCAATAGTGGATGATAACATCATGATTAGAGTGGAATGCGCCGCCCAGTGTATAGAGCCAACGGGTCCACATCATCCCGGCAGAGCACTAAGAAGAATCATCAATGTTTCAACGTTCAAATATTCAAACATATACCATCCGCATCAGATCACATCACACATATATTGTAAACAAGAAAAAAAGAAAGGTTGTCGGCAATGGAGAGCGTGCTGCATGTGGAATCATATTCCCTAAACCCTCATCAACCTCTTTTAATCATAATCAACTTCCTATAATCATCTATCTCTCATTTTGCAGTTATTTTTTTGCATGCATGATCATTGTCCACCTACAACAACAACAATAAAACCTATTTCCATATGCATTGGGGTAAGAGGGAGGTAGGATAGTAGGTTGACCCCAACGCCAGGTTGAGAGTAACTTCCGTGGAAGACCTCTGGCAGTAAGAAAATTAAAAATAAAATAAAAATGCAATGCATGTATAAATAAATAAATACATAGTCGAACATGACCATCCTTTATATACATAGTTTCCTTCTTCATTTACCAAAAGTGGACATACAAAAATGCATGGGCCATTAGCCATGGGAATTGCCAATTCTTTGGGCCCAACTTTGTCTACTCAAAGAGGTCAATACTCGAAAGCTCAGCCATGAACACCGATCAAGTCTTCGAACAACACTCACATTGATCACCCCTAAGTGCACAACCAGAGGCGGCGGGACCATCACTGCACCGTAACGACACCATCAGTATTAGCTTTAACTCAACGATTGTTTCCGCGTCAATATACTTCTTTCTCTACATACTTCATT
Source organism: Hibiscus syriacus (assembly GCF_006381635.1). Lineage (NCBI taxonomy): Eukaryota > Viridiplantae > Streptophyta > Magnoliopsida > Malvales > Malvaceae > Hibiscus > Hibiscus syriacus. The sequence goes on from NW_024063078.1 coordinate 4,369,615, forward strand.
CCTAACCTGCTCCAACAGCACACACCTTCAACACATTGTCCTTCAACCTCAAGCTTCTATCCATACAATTGTCTAACTTGATAAAATGATCATCGAACAACATTCTATTCTGTTTTCCTCAAAGCTCCCAACAAATAACACATCCCAAACCTTCCCCTTGTTGGCAAAAGATTCCGATATTTTTATATTAATAGTTTATTATTTACCAATTACCATATATATATATATATATTATCGATTTTAATCAAGTATAAAACTTGGTTTAATGATAATGAGCGTCTATACCACAACAATCCTTCAACTGTAGTTTTATTTTCATTAATTGTTATTAATAAGATTAATAAAAGAATGTTATCAATCATTAACCTTGAGTTGAATTTCAGTCAATGATTAAAGCTCATAACCCTCTTTTACCATGTTTGATTTCCCTTATTCCTTCCATGGTTGGTTCTGATAAAATAGTGACACATATCATCATATAATTTAAGAATTAAATTAATTAAATTAAATTAAAACTAAATTAATGATTCCCCTTGGGATTTTCAAAGTGATTATGATTCAATTTCCACATCCATAACTCCGATAACATCATCCATGTGACCAATATTAATGTTTCCCTGCTTGGTTCCGAATCTCAATGGCTAAACTCCAAACTCGGGGGGTGTTAAGAAGGCGACAAACACTCATCTACTCTTTAATGTCTATAATCTATATGGTATTCTATACATCTTTAATGTCTATAATCTATATGGTATTCTATACTCATCTATAAGTATGTGTTCTCAAATTTTTGGTCTAATTACATTTTAAGTCATTAGAAGTTTAAATATTAGACAAATTAGATGTTATCTTTTGAGTTTTGAGTTTTTTTTTAATTTAGATGAATACATAGTAATATATGTACAAAGACTTCAACTATTTGGCATGAACGCTTATACCCCTATATACGTGATTGAAGTCGAGACCTCAAGAATAACAACAATCTCTTAATTACTAAGGTCGCTTGATTCATACTGAATTTCGAATTTAAATACCTAATAAGTCTTTATATTTTTCTTAATAGTCTAATATTTCGATTCTTGCCAATATTTAATTATGGCTCCGTCCCTGCGTACATGTAATATATGTACTCACTTGTCGGTAAATATTATGTTCGATCATGTCGACCTTTGGGTAACAACTTATACCGATGTGTTTCGTTCTTGTGACATCGAGAAAGAAGAGATCATTCTAAACTAGGCTATATTCTGAAATTAAAAAATGAGCTGCACCTTACTTGATCAAAGTTTACTGAATAACTTCAAACAGCGATCAAACTCCTGGGGTTGGATCGACGAGGGGTCCCTTTCTCTGGTTGCATCGGTGAGGACTGTGAGCTATTGCAAACCTCGACATTCTGTGATTAAGGAGCCCAATTCTGACTCTGAGAAGCCAAATATTCAAGTGCGACTAGGATATCGCCGATAAGTGGTCGGAAGTTGGCTTCTTCATTGAGACACATGGCAGTAATTGCAATTGCATAGTTCAAGCAGCGGCGAGGATAACATCCTCGAATTAGAGGGTCAACCAGTAGGCTAAACTTCTTCTGGTCTTTTAAATATGGACGGGACTGCAACACAAAAGGCATAAATTACATACCAGAGAGAACATAGCAATTAGCCAAGCAAACCCCAGGTCACAACAGGTGACGTGAAACAAAGAACGTAAACACGAGATACATCGACTAGAAACAAAGGGGGCAGTGAAAAGGATCGGAACAAAGTCGAACAGGATCAAACAATAAATAAATAAATCGAAGACTTATTTACCCTTGACACCAAGTTCTGATCTCCATGCTTCTTAGTGGAATCTATTGCCTTCCGTCCGGTTATCAACTCCAATAGCACCACACCAAAACAATATGTGTCAGATTTAAGAGTTAGCTTTCCACTCATGGCATACTCGGGGGCACAATATCCGTATGTTCCCATCACCCTGGTTGAAACATGGGTATTGTCCCCCACAGGTCCCAACTTTGCTAAGCCGAAATCTGAGAGTTTAGGGTTGAAATCATTATCCAGCAAAATATTTGCAGACTTCAAGTCACGATAAATGACGGGTGGATTGGCCTTGCAATGTAGATATTCGATTCCTCGGGCAGCACGACGGCTATCTTTATACGATTGTTCCAGCTCAGAGGCTCTTGTCCTGGTTCTAAATCTGTAGAAACACATTTGATTAGTGGCTTATGAGGAAACGTTGCAACAATCAGAAGAACTATTATTGCTTTTACACAACTATACGAAACAATCCCTTTACATATGAAAATGATCTGATTAAAAACTACATAGAATCGATGAATAAAAGGCAGCACATGAGCAAGCATCCAACTGGGAAGACAAGGTAAAAATACATCCCATTTGGGGCCAAATTTTAAATATTTGCATCCTCAAGTGCAAGGGATATTAAATAGCGAATATGATTGCACAATGAACGGCCATGTAAAGCACACATTCTAAGGCTATTCTACCAGATTTGGATGTTATGCACTCTTGCTTCAAGACGAATACTGAAATTGGTTGAAGGGTAAAATGCCTGTACAAATAATGGAAGCTTTACACATAATGCCCACAAATTAAAGAAAAATTCAGCAACACAAACATTATTAGTAGACTCAAAACTAAATTTCTCCTCACATGGCTCCAAAATCAATAGCGAAAATCTCGAATGAGACCGAGAGTTCTGCATTATTAAATTACAGTACACACTAGCAAAAGGCCTCCAAACGTAATAAGGGACACTAAGAAAAGTAGCAAGAAACAATGGATGATCTTCCAAACTGCCCATTGGCATGTATTCGTAAACCAAGAGCCTCTGATCCCCGGCAGTGCAATAGCCGATCAAAGTGACCAGATTAACATGGTGCAACAAGCTGAGCATAAGAACCTCAACAATGAATTCCTGATAGCCTTGAAGACCATTGTGATTAAGTTGTTTCACCGCTACGATCTGGTCAGTTACAAGAACATAAATGATCCAATTCAAACTTTAAAAGCTACTAATATGTATAATAGACAACAGATTCTGGAAATATGCCAAACAGATACATGAATTTGAATTGAAAAGCATCAATTTTTACCTCCCCGGTTTCCAATCGACCTTTGAAAACCTTTCCGAATCCTCCTTCCCCAAGCACATCGGCTTCTCTGAAATTCTTTGTTGCTGTTGCCAACTCTCGGAATGTGAACCTACGTGCTCCACTGCCTTTGGAGCCTTTTCCCTGATCAAGTCCATTCTTATGATCTGTTACCAAAATTTCAAAAAAAAAAAATACTAATCAAATCCACTGAAATAACACGAAATTTGGTGTTAAAATCCTGGACATTACCTTCTGGACTTGCTTTCCTTCTCTTAGCGCAGGAAACTGGTTAGAAAATATGAAGAACAAATGAACCGAGATAAGCAAATTTTATACGGAAAAAAGAATGAGAGATAGGGAAATGGAAAAGAACCTGAGGAATCGGCGGAATGACGAGAAGTAGTTCGACTTCCATTGTCAATGTCGATCCTTGCATCTTTAGAGCGAGGATTGAAGCAAGGGAAACAACTCACCTTCTCTCTGCTTACTTCCACAACCAGTGCAGTTGAACAACAAAGATTTGAACTTTGAACAATCACAATATTAACCAAAATCTTCCATCGGTTCTTTCCTTGAATCAAATCCACCTTTCAGCATGTAAAAGAAACGTTTTTTGTAGTTGGAAAAAGGAACCCAAAAGGGGAGAACGAAGAACAAATAAAATTTCGGCGCAGCTGAATGCTTTTGGGAATCAAAACGGCGAAAAAGCAGCGCAATGAACTGGGAATCTGTGAATGAAAGGGGACCAAAAAGACGGTAACCACGAAAAATCAACCAATAATTGCAAAAACAGAGAGCATAAATCCAGGAAACGACGAAAGATTATAAAGGAAGGAAAACGAACAAAAATGGTAATAATGAAGTGGATTGGAACAAGAAAATTACAACTACAACATAAGAGAAAAGCGGGGAAGGGTAAAAGAGACAAAATGAAAATAAAGGACTCGGGTGGAGCTATAAAGTTTAGGTATTCAAATGTGCCAATTGAGTGTAAGTTTGTAAATTAAGTTGGAATTCTTTAAACTTTAAATGATAAAAAAAGAGATATTCAATTGTTAATTTAACCGTCAACTTAATTGAATGGTTAAAATTAAATTAATTAATATTTTAACTATTAATTGAAACAATTGTTTCTAAAAATTATTAATCAAACATAATAAAATTAGGTTAATTCAGTATTTTTTTAGTTAAATTGATTTAATTTTAATAGACTTATATTTTTATTTTAATTAATATTTATTTAAGTCTTAAAAATTTAATAAGTTTGATATAATTAAAAAATAATTAAATCTTAATTTTTAATAGATTTGAATTTAAAATATATATGTAATATACATAATTTAAATTTAATTAATTAATTTCATTAAAACTAAAAAACGAACACTCTACTGGATTTATCACTGTAATAATGGGGTTGCTTTTTTGTTTTCTACTTTTATTTTCTATAAAATTTTAATTAAATTTCACTGAAAGCCGGAAGGCACTAAAAAAAAGTAAAAAGGTCAAATGTTGTAAAAAGTCCCTGTACTATGCATTTTAATTAAGCTTTATTATAATTTCGTCCTTTCCAACAGTGCCACGTAACTTCGAAGACAACCGAGCCTATCAACAAGTTCCAAATTTGATGATTGAGAATCCCTCGCTTTATATATATATAGTATTAGGATCCATTTATATACGTACATTTTTTTAGGACAATTAGTTGAAGAAAATTAAGGTTGATATTAACTCTTTATTTTTTATGATTACATTCTCATTTTTTACTGTTAATCTCAATATTTGATTTCGCTAAACCAACGGTCCTATAAAAGTATGAACAATTACAAGATCCTATCCTTATATATGTGTGTGTGAGAGAGGTAGAATTCAATTACACGATCTAAAACTAAAAAATATATTGATTTAGGATTGTTTGATGAGTGAAAATAAATGGTTTGTGATTAACAATAAGAAATGATAATATATTTACTGGAAAAAAAACACAGTCGTCTATTTCAACTCATCTAACAATCTTAAATTAATGTAAAACTTTTTTTTGCATTGTGTAATTATATCCTAACCCTATATATACCTCATATTTGACACATTTACATAATTTTTTTTTTTGAAAAATGTATAAACAATTATATAATTTATAAGAAAAAATCTATATATATAACATTAACATATGCTTAAAAAATCACTTAAAATTGTGTAATAAAATTAAAGAGAAAAACTTAACATTTAGAATTATAATAGGAAGTAATATTTATGTTCAAATATTCCATTAATATTAATCCTAGATTTAAAGTCAGCTTACTAGAAAAATATTTTGATTCTTATAGGTTTGGAAATTAAATATTTGAGTCTAAAATTTTAAAATTATAATTAATCAATTTAAATATTTTGATTTAAACACCTTTAAATCCCAATCAATTTTGAAATTTAGGTTGAGTTTAGGTTGTTTGGAAATGGGACCGACCGTTAGATGGGGCATACGCGTTTTTACTATAAGCAAACGGTCCTGATTCATTCCTTCAACCACCCGCATGGTGACCCCTTGTCTTAATTAAATATATCCACATTTAGTTTTTTTTATTAAGTATGGCCATAATTATATATGATACGAATATAATTAAAAAAATCATTATAAAATGAAATTAAATTGATAGTGAACATATAGTCAGAATTAGATTAAAATAAGTTTATAAAAAGTACACACACGATGAGATTTATATTATATTAAAATACAAAAATTGTTTTATTAAATCTGAAATTAAATAATTTTTTAATAGAGCATAATAACTTCTAGTATTATGTTAATTTAAAATACCATAATTTTTAAAGATGTAAATTATAAATTTATTATTTCTAAAGATTAAAATAAATTTTATTATTGTATTAATTGATTTGTTGTCTCTCATGTTGATGTACACAGGGATGGATCGAAGGAGCCTGAAAATTTTAAATTATCAAATAATTTTGATTTTCTATTAATGATATATTTTCACCTTCTAAAGTTTTATAAAGTTTTTATATTTAAAATTTTAGAAATGCGTACTCTAACATAAAACATTGCAATCATCCATTGATGTAGACATGATTTATACAAATGAAAATTAAATATAAATATTCATATGATGAGATGAGATTTAGTTAATTGATTAATGAATTATATTAGTGCTAGTAGTTGATTAAAGGACAAATCATTTAGTGGTTGTGGGGTTGGGAAGAAGAAGGAAGACTATCCCTCTCATTGTCTAAATCTATAAAACAAATGCTTAAAAGTAGACTTTTTGGGGAGTTGGATATTTTCTCAATTTTAGGAACTTCATAAGAAAAAACAATATTAATATGATTTTGTGTCAGAAAAGGACAATAATGCATCATGCAAGTCCACGTGATGTTTCTAAATAAGACAAAATGTTTCCCTTGTATATTACATCAAACTTAGCGACTAAAATGAAAGCAACCTAACAATTTGGTGACTATTTTTGGAGTTTACCCCTTATTAATTAAAATTTGCACACATATATTTTGAATAGTTGATAATATACATATGACGTAATTATTCGGATTTAAATCTTTCAAAATAAATTATAATTTTTTACCATTAAAAACAGTCAATATATTATTGCGTATATTTGTTTTATATAAAAATGTTTGGTTTAACAAAATCTAATGACTAATAAAATTTTCGTCTTCTAACTTTTAGCCTTAGGGAGCGTTTGGTTCACGGAATGTAAGATTATCATTGGGAATAAAAGATTACCAAGGAATAAGATTACTGGAATGTTGTATTTTGTGTTTGGTTTAATTAGCAGGAATGTAGATTACCGTGTTTGGTTAAATGAATAAAAGATTATTGAAATGTATATTTGACCAAATTGTCCTTATTATATATTTGTTTTTTTAAAAGTTGAAAATATTTATATATTTTCTTTAAAAAATTTAAATTCATAAAATTTATATATATTTTTTTTACAAAATTGAAAATACCTAAGGAAAGGGAGGTAATGATATTCCCGATAATATACTCAAAAAAATCCACTATTGATAATGTAAGATTACCGAGAATGACATTCCCGGCCAACCAAACGAGAATGTAAATTTCATTCCATGAAAATCTCACATTCTCCCAACCAAACACCCTTAATGTAGTAAGTCTTTGATTTATTCCTAATTAAGGGTTCGAATCTGCCCACTCAAGAAAATGGTCCAACTTCAAATGGGCCTGATCTGTAATTCAGTTTGTATTGAGCTTCTGTTGGATTTTAGATTTCCTTGTTGTGAAGCCTTCATTAGTTTTTTTTTAATAGTGGAATGCTTATAAGAATATTTTATAAATATAATAAATTGGTCTCTTTTATTATTAAAATCATTCAATAAGTTCGAAGTCTTCATTAATAGATAAGGATTTGGGCCATGCCATGTCATACTGAACGAAGCTTCCAACCCCCTCTCCCACACCGCACCACACCCAACTTTGGGGTTCATATTAACCTATAACGTTAATCGATAAAATATTACATTTTATAGGTTAAGGCTAAACGGTTTAGGTGAACCTCACCGTAAAAGTGTTTATTAACGATTACAATTATAAATTTGATAAATGATTAACCATTTGTTAATCGTTAATAAATTATAAATAATAAATTATATTTTAAAAAAATATAATTGAAAAAAATTCTAAATCATACGTACATAAGTTTTTAAACTAAAAATTGAATATATAATAATATATTTGTTTTATAAAAATAAAATACATTTATAAATATATATATTGCGATCATCGAAATTTTTATGAAAATTTTGAAACTTTCATGTTGTTGTGTTGTCTTTAAAAAATTATAATAGATTAATCTATAATCAAATTATTAATAATGATTAAATGTTTCTTAATGATTAAGCTATAGTTAAAAATTTAATAACCGTTATAACGGTTAACTGACCGTTCAGTTTAAACGGTATGGTTAATCGATCATGAACACCCATACCCAACTTTAAATTTATTTGAAAATTTGAAAATTTTAATTTATATTTAATTTTATTATAAACTTTATCTGGTAATTATAGAAAAGGTAAAATAACATTTTGAGTCCTCCATCTTTATCATACTTATCAATTTGACCCTTAAAAACTATAAGTATAAATTATTAAAATTATATAATTCAGTTCATAACAATTTACTTATTTACTTTATAATAAAAAAAGGTACTGTAAACGTGGAAAATTTAAAATATATATTTTTTATTTTTGTCATGTCATACATTAATGGTAAAAAAACTAGAAATTAGAAGAAAATCCAATATTATTTAAAAAAAAAACTAATACAAAGTTTAATTTTACAAATTTAAAATAGGTAAATTAATTTTAAATTTTAAAATAATATGAATAACTTATATTGAAATATTTAATTTAATAAATTAATAATAAAGAAATGTGATTGGGGCGCTTTCCTGGATCAGATTCATAATACATACTATATAGAAAGGGAAAAGCAAGGGGCGAGTTAACTTTTGAAGCAATCGAAGGATATATAATTCGCTTAAGATATTCAACATATAAAGGTGCTGTGAAACATTAACAGACTCTGGATTTTATACGGATATATATATTAATTTCAATATGTAAAATTAAATTATTAATAAAATATAAACAAATAAAAATATATGAAAATGTGAATTTTTCAAAAAAAAAAATCAATTACCTTTAGTACTCCCTCAGTCTATTCGTGTTGATAAAAGTAAATAAATATGGTGTGAAGTCGCACATTTAGTATATATATTGTATAACAGGATTTTATCTTTATATGAGTTAAGATCTATTTATAATGTAAAAAAAATTAGTTTTACACAGATTTAGGATCGTTGGATGAGTGAAAATATATGACTGATATTAACACATTATTTTTTTTCTAGTTAATATCTTCTCATTTTTTACTGTTAATCACATCAATTTTTATTCATCTAACGGTCCTAAATTTATAAAATTACAAAAATTTTACATTGTGTAGTAGGATTTTGTCCCTATATATATACACGCAATAGAATGAGAAGCTAAGAGAATACAAAAGTAGGCAATGTGAAGGTTAATGTTAGAGATGAGGAAAGTAATTAACAGAGAATTAAGAAGATATTATTTAGCAAACAAACTCTGGCAATGAGCGAAAGGATTTTTTTTTTGGTGTTAAACGAGATAGACTGTGGTGACTAAGCATAAAATAAAACTCTTCTCCTTTTCAGCAATTATAAACAAGGCTAAAGGTGATGGGGATATTTGAAAAAAATGAGAAATTATAAAGTTTTTGAGTAAATTAAATATAAAATTTTTATTTAAGGATCTATTTGATGTTTTAAAAGTAGTTTAGAGGTAAAACTAAACATTAACTTTTTGTAAATATGTTATGTCATCAATTTGATGAGGATGACAGTGGAGTGATCATATTATTATAAACCGATAATATTAGTGACCAATATGTTACTTATAAATTTTCAATGACAAAAACGAAAATATATTTAAATATTAATGACTATTTGTATAGTTTACCCTTAATATCAATACTTTTTGGAGAGAGAAAGAATGATAGGTAAACAAAAGTGGATAATTAGTGAAAGAATGATGACGTTAGGATTGGGAATTTAGTTGACAATATAAAAATCCTAACAAAATGCTTGAACTCCCACTACTTTTCAGCCAAACAATGCCTCGTAAAGCTCCCACCACCATCACCGTCTTCCTTATTCTCCTCTGCCTCGCTTTCTATTCTCTCCTCCTCTCTCGCTCCGCCATATCTTCCTTCCCCTCCGACCTCCGCTTCCTCCCCCAGAACCTCACCGCTCTGTACAAGGACTCGGATTCTTTCAACCATGTTATTAGAGAAGATATAAACGAGCTCACTCGCCGAACTCGACTCGTCACCTCGATCAAAGGTCCCGTTGATTCGTTTTCTGTTCTATTGCCCAACTGGGAAGTCCTTGTTCTGGTCTATAATGAAACCCCATTGATGTTGAATCCCGGCGATGGTGGTTTATATTGTATTTTCCCAAGAAACGAGTCTTCTCCGGCGAATTTCTCCGGGATGTTGACTTTAAGCGGCGCCTTCACGTTCAAGTGCATTCTGCCGAACAGGAACCGAAGACTTCATCCGTTTCGCCAGCCTGTCCTGGCGAGGTTTCTGGAGAAGGAACCGAACGCCACCTCTGCTTCGCCGGTGATGCCGCGGTGGGACTACTTGGCGTACGAGTGCTTCTCCGCCGAGGCCGACGTGGTTGTTTTCGTTAAGGGCGTTAACCACCGCCAAGGAATCAATAAGTCCCCAGAGGAATTCAGTTGCGTTTTCGGCGACGACATCAAGAACGCCGTCAGAACCGCCGTTACCAGCTCCAAGCAGGAGGTATTCAGGTGCCACCATCCCGTGATCGCCTCCGCCGAAAGAATCAAAGTCTCCATCGAAATCCGAAGCCAAAAGCTGGTCGTCCCTTCGGTTGCATACTACACTACTCCCCCGAGGCGCACCCCATCAAACCCGAAGCCGAAATCGCTATTGTGCGCCACCACCATGGTTTACAACGTGGCGAAGTTCTTAAGGGAATGGGTCATGTACTATTCCGTGATCGGCGTCGACAAGTTCATCTTATACGACAATGGAAGCGACGACAATCTCCAGAGAGTCGTGAAAGTGCTCAACGAAGAAGGAGATTACAACATCGAAAGGACTTTCTGGGTTTGGCCTAAAACCCAAGAAGCTGGATTCTCTCACAGTGCAGTTTATTTCAAAGATTCATGCGCATGGATGATGTATGTCGATGTCGACGAGTTCATATTCTCACCATCATGGCTTAAGAATTCATATCGACCATCGAAAACAATGCTTAAATCTCTGTTATCAACACCATCCGATCGATCAACCGGTCAAGTTTCGATCAAGTGCAACGATTTCGGGCCGTCGGATCAAAAGAACCACCCAGAAACGGGAGTAATGCAGGGATACAACTGTCGACGACAAACCGAGCAACGCCACAAATCGATCATTCTACTGGAGGCGGTCGACCATTCGTTGCTTAACGTGATCCATCACTTTGATTTGAACGACAGTTATTACAGTTGGAAAGAGTTGCCGTTGGAGGCGGCGGTGATCAATCATTATAAGTACCAAGCGTGGCCCGAGTTCATGAACAAGTTCCGAAGGAGGGTATCGGCTTTCGTTGCGGATTGGAGGACGAGGGTTAACCCGATGTCAAAGGACCGGACCCCCGGGTTAGGGTTCCAACCCATTAAACCGGACGGTTGGGAGAAGATGTTCTGTGATGTAAAAGATGAAAGGTTGAAAATTCTGAGTCAAAAATGGTTCGGTTCTGAAACAGCGGAAGGGTTCAAAATGGCTTGGCAGAGATGAACAATGCGAAGGTGTAGGTACATAACTCAGCTTAACAAAACTTTTTACCAGACGAGTCGATACTTTTTTTTTCATTTTAAAATACAGTACGTTAATATTCTTTACAGTTGTTTTCTTTTATTCCTTTCTATGCAAGTAGAGAAAGGAATTTTTGTGTGTGTGTTTGAGATCAACTTTATTTTGTTACTTTTACGGATCCATTGTTTGGAACATATGAAAAGAATTTGTTTTGTTGAGGGTATTGCTTTACTCACATTGCCTTTATTCCCTTCTGATTCAAATATTAATAATTGAATAATAGAATCTAATCTACTCATTCTTGTTGATTAAGCTTTAACGATATGATATTATTAAAAGTGATCACAAAAACGAATACGAAAGATGTTGAACATATAATATTCAATCCAACAAGACATGGTATACGTTAGCAAAGGCTGAAATATGTTGGTTACTATCTCTGGATATGAGAAATATGTATGTTTGCTTACATGGAGAAGGGAAGAATCTCGAGTCTAGTGAATTCATTTTAAGAATGGATCCAAAGAAGGTTGGGTGGGAGTAATCCCTCCCCTCAAATATTCAATTTAATATATATTTTAGATAATAATTTGTTTTTGCCTCTTTAGATTTTTACAAGTTCTCACCCTTCGAAAATTTTATATATTCATCCTAACCTAAAATCTTACTATCGTTCTTGATTCGTATGTTTACACCGTTGGGAGAGAAAGGAATGTTGTTTTGCAGGGTGGTGTTCAAAGTGGAGTAACTCAAGTATGTTAAAGTAGATGCTTCTATACTTAAACTCGTACGTTTGAAATCCATAGTTTTTTTTTTTTTGGGGTTGAGATAGGAATAGAACGATAAATAAGACAAGATAGATTGTAAGTAATTCAAGTTCGAATCGGTTAAAGTTTGGTTAACATTTAAATTGACTGAATTCTACTCGAACTCGAGTTCTTAATGAGCCGAAGCGAGCTATTTGATACTCGACTCGAAAAGCTCGAGAACAATTCGAAATAATATATTAATTTTTTTATTTTTAAATTAAATTATTAATAATATTAAAATTTATATATTACAATTTTTAAAAATCAATACAATATAAGATTTTTATGTATTCAAGGTTCGGGTTCGAGGTTGAGCTTCAATTGAGCTAAGTCTGAGAACATTTCGAGTTCAATTTTTTGTTGAGTTTGAATCAAACTTGAAAATTTTAAGCTCTTCAGCTTTCGAGCTCGGTACCAAATAGCTCGTGAGTTTTTTTTTAAATGTATAAGCTTGCGAACTTACGAGTCTAGTCAAACTTCAATTTTTTATTTCGAATTTGAATTAAGCTTGATAATTTTAAGCTCACGAACTTACAAGTCTAGTTAAGTTCATCTTTATACTTTTCGAGTGAGTTAAATTCAATAATACTAGACTCAACTCATTTACAGCTAGGGCCTGAGTTGAGTTTATATTGTACCAATTTAATTCCTTACTTTTTGATTAAAGATAGAGTTAAAATTATAAATAAATAAAATCCCAAAGATCAGAAGAATATTTCCTTAATTCTAACCAACTGCTAAGAAATGCATATTACGCAAAATTAAGAAGAAAACGTTTTATTTCTATTTTAATATTTTATTGTTTGATAATATTAATATTAATATTTTATTTTTAAATAATTTTATTTGAATGAACTTATTAAAAAAAGTAAAAGACTAAGTCAAATTTAATATGAGTTATATAAAAATATAATTACTTATTAATTAATTTTCTAAAATGAAATGAGAAAATAATTTGATTTAATTTTGAGGAGTGGTAAAATTTAAGTTAAATATTAGTTTCATATATTTAATTATAAAAATGAAATGTGTGAACCTCTCTCTAAATAAATAATCTAGAGTGATTATAAAGTAATATTTATTTAGAATTTTTTTAGTCATTGACAATACATATACCCGCTTCAACTAGAAACTCTAAGAAAAAAAATAATACTCCCTATAACTACTAAAATCACTTGATGAATTCGTAAAATGTGTAAACTTATTTAATATACATATAATTATATATTTACTTCCATAAAATTATTTTAAAAACGTGTAAGAAAGGAAAAGAGGAAATTATATATGGATATAATTTTAAACAAGTGAAAGAATCAAAATTCATACAAGACGTAACATTTTCTATTATTTGTTAATTTCTAACGTCGTTCTTTTAATAATCTAAGTGATTATAAGATAATATTTATTCATAATTTTTCTTAGCTGTTGATAACGTGCACACACTCATAAACACTTATAATAAGTTTATTAAAACTTATAATTAACTTGTACTACCATCGAATCAAAGTGCAATAGTTGTTTTGTAAGAGTAAGATTACCACACATTGAGAGTTTATGCTGAGATGCTAAGGTTGGCGAGGCGCTTACCCAATGATTCTTTCCGTGATTCAAATTTATTATTTAAGAATGAACAGATACATGTATCAATAACATAAATCTTTTGGATGTGATTATAATAAATAATAATAAAAAAAAAGAATACGGATTTCAGAAGGAACACTTACCCATAGAAAATATAATTACATCCGTCGGTGCTGGCCCTTATTACGTTAAATACACCAGCGAGAACATTGTTAACTACATGAACTACGACTGTCCACCGCGCCTATAACCAATCTCTTTGGGTCCTCAACAAGGTGCCTTTCTCTCTCTGAAATCAACATTTTCTCATATCAAAAAGTTCATCTTTTTCGTGATTGCTGTAGTCGGTGGATGAATCAGCTCAGCTGCGCAGAAGTTGAAGCACCTTTGTTTTTCGTGATATGCACAAAGATGTATTTGGTCAAGCTAGGTATAAATCATTTCGGGTGTACATTATTTTGATTTCATGTCATTCAAGTTCGTTTGTCGGTTTTTCTTTAAAGTCCAGTCATTTTAATTTCATACCATTTTCGATCACTGTTTTTTATTATTTAATTCAAATCAATTTGAGTTTTGATCAAGTTAAACTCAATTTGTTAATTTTTGCGATTTAATCATGTTTATTCAAATTAGTTAAGTTGATTTAATCACGACTTTCATGATAAAGACACAAAAGGTATAGTTCAATAATAATCACAAACCATATAGTATACGGAAATCATCGAATAGGAACTATAAATGAACAGGTTAAATCTGAAATATAAATCTGTAAATTCTTTTACTTGTGGAAAAAAAAAATCACATATCAATCTGTACAAAATGCTCCCTACAATTTGATCTTAAGAACAACTGCTACTCAATGAACCTTCCAATGAAGAATGTGGTAAGTTCCATTGAAACTTATCCGGGGAACGAGGACCTAATACTGCAATTACCTTTACGTCAAATCATTCGGAAATAATGGATTTGTGGCTAATTGTATCAGAGTTGCAATGCTAAATCTGGGCGCTGGGGTGAACCAATTGGCAAACTAGAACTAGGTGAACCCGGTGCTGGGAATCTCACATTAAGATCGGGCGGAAATGGCAGGAAGTCTTGTTCGTTATCGGGTTTCTGCTGAAGCCCGGCATTAGTAGCCCCATGTGACACCATATCCATTGCATTTGCAGAACTATCAGCAAATTTAGTCTGTTTTGGCATCGGCCATATGGTGGAGCTGCTACCTGAAACCATGCCCTGTGGTTGAGAAGGCACTGAAGTATTTTCTGACATGGGCTGCACTACCAATCTGGGTTGAGGGGAATGATCACTAATAGAACCTTTGATACCTGAGTGCAGTAAAGATCTTTGCTGGAACTGATGAGCTGGTGCGGATGTCAAGTCGTTTTGAGAGCTTGGTCCTCCGACTGTTTCTTCATCTTCTTTACCTTGCAAAGGAGATCTACTTGCAGCAATAGAGTTTGAACCAGAAGCAATTAGAAGTAAAAGTCTGCTGGAATAGTTATCAGATAGAGTTTGAAGATATCTGTTTATCGGAAAACGAAAACCGCAGCTGCTCAATCTTGTTTTCTCCTACCCATCCGGGACCAAACTTCACTCCTCTAGGTAAAACACTTTCGATTTTCTTTGAAGCTATTTTCCAAACAACAGGTCCAAGATCTGCAGCAAAACGTGCCAAGCTTGTAGCATAACCATTTTCAGCACTCAAGCCCACCTGATACACATTGGAAAAGGGACAATTGATACATAAAATTTACCCATCCGGATTGTTTCCTATTTTTCTTTTATAAATGCCCCTATTGGTTAGATGTACGAATATATACTAAGATGTAATTTACCGGCACAAATCAAGCTATTCTTACAGCAGAAAACTTTATATTGCTTAGCATGCAAGAAAGTAATTTTAGGATTCTCAGGCCCGTGCTTAACAAATTTAAAATTGATCAAACATGCCATTTATACATTTAATTAGATTTATCTTTTAACTGACGCATTAATTGCTGTTATTCAAACATACACACACCGGAATTAGTTGTTTTAGTTCTCCATCCAAGATGGGAAAGATTGGCTGCTCATGTCCAGAAGCGCATGAAAGTTTGTAGGTATCACGCCTGTTCTCATCTACTGCAAAATGTTTCTTCCCATACTTCGTCACAGCCCTCACAACAGAAGCTGCAACGTGAGAAAAGTAGCTCAATACAAATATGAAAATATGTTTAAAAGAATTAACTTTAAAAAAGTTTTAAAAAACAAGGATATATACAGTTCAGACTATGAAACATCAAACCTGGAAATTCGTTCTCCAATTCGGACAACCAGCTGGAATAATTGTCATTGCTATGAGAACCCCAGGAGGGCCTGATATATGGATCAGCAAAGCGGGGCTTGTGTGAACTTGGTACTTTCCTCAAATTGTAAGTGTTATGTCTGGAAGCATCTGGTCCAGTAGCTAGAGTAGCATCAGAGGAAAACTCAGAACCAACACGATCAAAAGACAATGACTCCAATGACTTTTGGAGGCTCTTTCCAGGTGGCCTTCCTCTCCTCACAACTTTCGTTTGTGGTTCTCCTTCATCACTATCTTGCCTCAAATTCTCAAAGTCCTTCTTAGCTAGCTCTTGCATAGAACGTGCCTAACCAAGAAGTCCAAATTTTTAAAATAACATAAACCAGAGTATCATAATAACAAAGGAATTAATATATTTATTGAGATCTAAGCCAAACCTGTTTAAAGTAAATTGTATCTGATGCATTATATTCCATTGCATTTGAGCATATCAGGAAAATGTCTTTCTGCATGAAACAAACTCACAAGTTACAATTCCAGACATAGCAACATCATATGTCACATATGCAGGAAACTAAATCCCCCTTAACAAAATTTATACAGTGTTTCCAAAATCTATAGACTCTTCCCCACAAGATAAGTCAAGAGCACTCATACAGACTTCAAAATCATTTCAACATGATGTCCACTTCTCAGATAACCTAAACAAGAAAAAAACAACTCACAGCATATAAAGTTGTCTGCTAGGGAAGAATAAGCTGTTGTGATGCCAAACTAAACAGAACAAGTTCTGCAATCAAATTCCACAGATCATTGACAATAATTGGCAGTGCCAATTAACTTCTTTATCATATAAACTTTAAAAGAATGTAAAAAGGCTGGGGAGAACAATGATCCATATCCTCAATCCAAATAAAAAGAATCACTCAGACATTAACAGACCAAAATTGTATACACAACTGGACTTAAGACGAAGAACTAAAACATCATCATCATAGTCAACATCACTACAGTATTCTCAAAACGCATAGTATGCCTGCCTATTCAACAAGGGCTTGCTCATGGCAGCAAAAACTTCGCTTGGCGTGTACAATATTTTCTAGGAGAACACACAAATCAACCAGATGAACCCAGGTAGCTTCATATCAAATTAAAAATCATCAAAGAAACACAGACAAACAACTTAATGAGCCTGTCTTGTCCCAGGAAGAAAGAAATGAAGATTGTTGTCCATATGATCAACTCAGCAAAGAGAAGGATTGCCACAGCACCAAAAGAGAAAAAATAATGAAGAAGAGAAGGCTTGCAAAACAAACCTCAAATTGTTCCAAGGTTGTATAAGCTCCCTCATCAAGCTTTTTCCTGACTGTCGAAAAGTCCATTGGATGTGCAATGATCTCATGGTAATCAGGAAGCTGCATCAAGATCAATCCAATGTTATGTCATGAACTGGAAATCCACTCATCAATAAGCTACATTTATACAAGAATGAAAAAGAAAATGCACCTCTTCAGGATTCACCGGCTCAGAGAAAACCGCATAGGTGTCCTTCCTGAAAGTAGATTAACAAACAATAAAAACCCACTGAAAATATGACAGGATAAAAAAAGAGAGGAAAAAAATCCAGTGAACCCAAAATAACACATACTTTTGAAGCCTGTCAAGAATGAACACCAACAACTTTTTGTCTGGCAAAGGTGTCGTGGGGCCAGACTCCACCGGCGACCCTGTTCACATATAAATTACAAATAATAATTTTAGTTTAATTGTCAAAAACCAATTAACCCAACACTTTTTTAAGACTTCCCAGAAATTCCTTTTCATGAAATTTGAGATTGGTTTCATACCATGAAGAGCGTCTGTCGCTTTCGATACCCTCTCTCCCTGCCTCTCTCCCTGCAAGCATGAAAACTATCTTATCAATCAAAAACACACACATATATATATATATTTATATATATTTAACTACAAAGATAAAACCTATAGCTAGAGATATTTGCCTTGGTCATCGAAGAATCAGAGAGTAAAGTTACATTAAAAAGCTACAACACAAAGAAAGTACAAGAGCACCAAAAGAAAACACACACACACACACAAACATTGAATTATTATTTATTAAAGAAAAGAAAAGACAAATTGAAGCTTTTCAGACATGATTGGTCTGCGTATCTATTATTTTTGCACATATATAAAGGTCAGATTAAATACAAAGACAAGAAAGAATAAAATAATCATGGAAAATTCGTAAATTAGGAAATAAAGAGAAAAAAAACTGTGTTCAACACTATTTCCAGTTTTCCAAATATCAAAAAGTTGAACTAAATTTCCAGTGACAAAAAAAAAAGCTCATGACTTAGTCAAAACTCATCCATTCATCTTCGATCCAACAATAAAAATTCAATTGACGCGCGAAACCCAAAAGTTCAATTTCAAAATAAAATAAAATGGAAATAAATATCCAAACAATATGGGCAAAATCTTTTCTTTTTCTGTTTCAAAAAAAACATCACTCCCGAAAACCCCACGAAAACCTATTTCAACGCCCAACATTTTATATATTAATGTATAATTAGTCACCATTTGATCAGATCCGGGCCCGATGGTGGCGACTTTGTGACGCTTGAGTGACGCCTCCTGATCTTCACCATCGGCATTCGAATCGGACCTGCAGGAGGCCGAATCGGGCGTGGATGGGATGGAATAATGCTGTTGGTTACGAGAAGAATTGAGGCCGAGCAACAGCTTATGCTTCTTCTGTTGGCGCTCGTCGTCGTCGTCTCCTCCGTCAGTCGAGTCAGGAACAGGGTATCCGCCGTCTAGATTGTGGTCCCGGCGAGTGGACCGGCGGGTTGAATTGAGGGGGGAATTAGGGTTTACGAGATTAGGGGTTTTGTGTTGCGGAATCGATTGGTGGTGGCTCCGCCCCTGGAGTTTCTGTTGTTTGAGGGAGCGTTTTTGGAGTTCTAAAAGAGAGGGTCTCCCCTTCTTCTTCTTCTTCGTCATTGCTGTCTCCCCTGCTCCTCTCTCACCTCCCATTGCCTTTTTTATTTTCCGCTAAACTTTATTTTTTTAACAGTAATATATTTGGGAATGCAGCGTGGCGGGGAAGTCACGTGAAACCGATGGATGTGCTCGGCTCCCATTTGGTTTAACACGTGACACTAATTTATCCCATATATAATGCTTAATCATCTAAAATTAAGTCCCAGCTTACCAATACATTTTTAAAAAGTATTTCCGAAAAGTAATTTGATAATTATCTTGAAATTTAATTATTTAAAACTGTGATTAAAAATACATTTAATTTTATAAATATATTATTATATATTATATATGTTAAAATTATTATTTCATTAAATTAATTAAATAATATAATTGTTTATATTAATATATTTTTAATACGTTAATACAATTCAAAAATTAACTTTCATGATAAGTAAAATATAAAATTATTTATTATTTTTTAAAATTTGATATATATTTCTAATAATTTACCTAATTAGATAAAAAATAAAAAATAATTATTTATCTAATTATACAATCTTTAAGTTAATATTTTTTAACTTTTAATTTAATATTTTAAAAATTAAATGTTTAATACTATACTTAAAAAATAAATCAAATATTTGTTTTAAATATTATTTTTTTAATCAAAGAAAATAATTGATGATGTATATGAGAAAAAATAAATAATTTGATTAAAAAACATTTTTGACAAAAAATATAAATTTCAGGTTTTGAAAATAATTTTAAAAAAGTTGTTCAAAAACACATATGGCATGAAAATGTTACTTTTTATGCGTTTTATTTATCTAGGGGTGTCTAAAATTTTCAAATCTTATTATTCGACCCATCGACCTAATATCAAAATCAAGATTTTTAAAAAGAAAATGAAATTGAGGGTCAAGTATCTGACATGGGTTCACGAATTGTGGCCAAGCCAAAATATTAGTTCGGATTAGGGATGGCAAAAAAATCGAATCCGACGGGAAAAATCGAAAATTGAATTAAACAGATCGGATTCGGGGATGATAAACGGGGACGGGGAAAAATCGTTTATGTTAAACGGGAACGGGGACGGGTTTGGTAATCCCCGCCCCGATTACCCGGCCCGATAAATATTAAAAATTATTATATATATATATATATATATATTAATAAATTTAATTTAATTTAAAATATTTATATAATATTTATATATTTAATTTAAATATATATATACCCGGCCTGATACCCGTTTAAATAATCATTTATGCTAAACGGGGATACCCGTTTCCCCGCGGTTTTCCCCGATTACCCGATGGGGATCCCGTTTAAATCCCCGCGATTTTTTAAGCTGGGACGAGTACGAGTTTTTTAAACGGAGACAAGGACGAGGGACCAATACCCGGCCCGAACCCGGCCCGTTGCCATCCCTAGCTTGGATCAGATATTCTAAACTCGATTCCTTATTTTTAATTTAGATTAAATTATTTCATAATCGAGTATTTAATTTCATGTTAGTATTAGAATATTTAAAT
Organism: Hibiscus syriacus; assembly: GCF_006381635.1. Classification (NCBI taxonomy): domain Eukaryota; kingdom Viridiplantae; phylum Streptophyta; class Magnoliopsida; order Malvales; family Malvaceae; genus Hibiscus; species Hibiscus syriacus. The sequence continues at coordinate 4,390,325 of NW_024063078.1, forward strand.
ATGCACATGTAATTAATCATTTTATTCAATTTGGGTATCTAAAATCAACGATCGAATCAAATTAATCATTTAAACTAAATAAATTGAATTAATCGTATATGAACCTATGCATTTTTATTTGATAATATATTTACCTACATAGACACATGTATTTTTATTTTTTAATACAATTTAAACTTTTAAATTATATGAAAAATATTTTTAAAATTTTATGTTTGCACAATTGTTTTTAATGAACCTAAATAATTTTTAGTAGTATTTTTTTGGATTTTTAAATTTATTCTTTAGATTATATAATTTAGATTTTTAAAATCTATATTTATATTATGTAATTTAAATTCTTAAGTTTTTAAATCTTAAATTTAAATCTTTCTAAAATTTATGACTCGAAAAAAATTACAAATTTATATCAAATATTCTATAATTTGATTAACGAATATTCAATTTTTATGAGTATTCTATCGTTACAAGTCAAAACACATACAAACTTTTGTATTACCTAAAGAATAGATACTCGGAACTTCGAGTACCCATTTATAAACATCCTTAATCTATAGACAATTAGTTGGTATAGTTAGACTAGTCACTAGATTCCTTAAGCAAGATTAGATGTTCGGATCTTGACGTTTGTGAATGGAGCAAATTAAATTGAGAGGGTCGCCCTCGCCTCTGTAGTACCCGATCTGGATTAGTCGATAAATAGATTAGATATCAGTGATTAATTTAAAAAAAAATCTCCTTAATCTCAATTGCTTTTGGTTTGAAAGTAAATTTAAAGTAACGGTGAACAATACATAAATATTTTGATAATAAAGGTAAATTTATATTGACAGCATTATTTATTTTATTATTGGATAAAGTACACATACATGCACTTTATTCTTTTCTTGTACAAAGCCAAATTCATATTTTCCCTTTACACTTTATTTTAAAACATAAAATTCAATTAAGGAACTATAAACTAATTATCTATTATAAGTTTAATGAAAATAAATGCTTAAATTATGCATTTTTATTAACTTTGAGTGTTTATTTTTTTTTCGTTCGAAGAAGGTGTTAACTTTTTAATATTATTTTTTAAGTGTCTATATTATAACGAGTGTTAAAAAATTATTATTTTTTGACTCAGGTCGCGTTTTTACTATTTTGAAGTTTTTATTTTTTAAGAATAAAACCATTAATTCAAAAAAACTTCAAATTTTTTTTCTAAAATTTTAAAAAAATCAATCATACCTTTTAAAAAATTTATTCCAAACTCTATATTATCACAGTCGGTCATCATAAATCACTATTTATCACCGTCAAATAGTTATTCATTTGTCGTTATCTATCTAACAATCGATTGTCACCTATGTTGTCACTTTAATCCCTAAAATTTTAAAATCTCAAACCCTTAAAGTGTCTAATGTGAAACCCTTATATTAATGGTGGAATGAAAAGGTTGGTGCTATGCAATTCCCAATTTATAAAATTAAGACCCAAATTTCTAGGTGTTAGATAATGTTCAAGCCTGGTTTTTATTACCGGAAGTTTATTCAACACTAATTAATGTTGGGATTGTTGGGAAATTCTCCACCCACAGACAGGCATTTTAAATTTAGCGAAACCTTTATTTTATTTATGTGTAAAATACACGAATGATCAATAATTTATATTAAATTATCTTTATAGTCATTAAAATTTTAAAAAGTAATAAAATTATTATCAAATTTTACAAAATGTTCATTTAATGATTCTATTATAATCTTATTTAACACCTCCCTCTTAGTCTTATCTTTCAAAAAAAGTAAACTACCTTATTAGTATTTAAATTATTATTTTTGTTCCGTTTTGGTATCTACACTTTATTTTCTTTTCGAGACTATACCTAACTTTTAGTTTAGGTTTATTTTGATACTCATTATTAAAAACTTAACAACATTGTTGATGTGACATTTAAAAAAATCAATCGTGATGTGACATTACCTTATGGTGTCACGTCAATAGTTATGTTACATTTTTAACGACGAGATACCAAAATGAAACATAAACTAAACATTAGGTATAATTTTAAAAAATAAAGTTTAGATACTAAAATAAACAAGTGATAGTTTAGGTACTATACGTGTAGTTTACCCAAAAAAACTTCCTTTATGCCTTGGTTTATATAAAATAAATACGTAATACTTTTTTCTAGGCTTGTAAACAAACCGAATCAACATGAAGGTATGTTAATGTTTGTTCATTTAACTTTAATCGAACAAACGATCGAACATGAACAACTAAACGAATACTTTTTTTTTTTGTTCGTTAAGAAATGTAGTTTGTTTGTGTTTGTTCGTTAAAATGACTAATGAACACAAACAAACGTAAACAAGCGTAAAACGAACATAAATTTAAACGATTCAGGGTATTTCCCCCCATCTATCGTGAAGTGAAAGGAAATACAGATGTGTATGAATTTAAACAAATAGATTACCGAACATTCACGAACATAAATGAACGAACAAGACATTTGTTCGTGTTCATTCATGTAGTTAAACAAACATAAAATCTTGTTCAAATTCGTTCATTTAATAAATAAACGAATATAAATGAACTTCCTGCCGAACAGTTCACGAATGATTTGCCGAACGTTTGGTTCGTTTACAGACCTACTTTTTTCTCTAATGATTCGAATATATATATATATTATCATGTGCCTTTAACATGTGTTTATGTTTTTTTTATCAAAAAGTATTTTTATAGAATTATTTTAATAATCAAAATTCATTTCAAACGACTCTTGTCATAATTTAATTTTTAAAAAATCAGATACAATTGTTGAGAAAATGTGGGAGTGATTTCAAAATGTTTATTTTCTTTTGGACAAATTTTTTTCTTAAATTTCATATAAAAGGCATCCTCGTCATACAATTTTCACACATACCAAAAATAAATATATTTTCTTAATTTTTTTTTCTGATAAAATAGTGTCAACTCAATTTCATATTCCTTATTTGGATATACGAATATAAAATAATTTATAATCTTTTAGTGTCAATAGATAATATTAATACAAATTCTATTATTATAGATATGATCCAAAGAATTTACTCCCTAAAGTGTTTCATGAACATGTGGTTCATATGAGTGTCGGTAAACAATGTGTTGAGTCATATCAATGAAATTTGTTGTATTATTTATGATTATAACTTTTTATATTTATTCATTTGTACAAGCTACGATTTATTAAATACTTTGAAGATAAATATCATACCTTTCTATTGTAATTTTGCATAAAATATTAGAAAGTGTTTTGATATCTCATAATCTTGAAACGATACTGATTTTTATTAAAATAAAAGAAGATACAATCTTAATAATAAAACAAATAACATAGAAAATTTTAAGGACTATGTCCACAATTAAACTTAACCGTAAAATAAAATAAAATAAAAAACTAAAGTATTTTGGGCTTTAAGTTATAAAGTATGATTAAATCAAAATATATATAGTTTAGAAAACAAAGAGTACGACCAAAAATACAAAGAGAACACAAATATGTTATACGTGTAGAGATAACAAAGAGTACAAATATGTATCATAAAATTCGATGTATCCCAAAAACTGTTATATCATAATATTTCTATAAAATTTATCTCAACAACATAAATACTAAATTGTTATAAGATCATAAAAAGATTACTCCTCTCTAAAATAGTTCTTTCATAATCCTAAAAGTTAATTCACTATATATTATATATATATAGAAAAAACAAACTTAGTCCCTCGAAATTCTTTAAATAAACTTAATCATCAAATAATATTTAACCACTAAAATTATAAAAAAAAAAAACTCAATCTAATTACCAATTAAAATTTAAATCAATATATTACATAACATGCCATTTACATAACCTTTAAATGAAATGCAAAGATATTAAATAATGTGATATTCTAAGATTATACTACGTGATAAGTTTAAAGAGCTACCTTGTCAAAATGGATCAAAATCCAAATTGATAAACGATTTCATGGATGAAAATAAAAAGGCAAAAGGGTTATCTTTATTTATGTGATAGTCTCAATTTATTATTTTTGTTCCTATCATACTTTCGTATCAATTTAGTCCTCAAAATTGTTTAAATGCATCATTCTATACTTTACCTCTAACTTAAAAACCTAAATTGATAACCCTAAACCATAACCCCATAAACATATAAACTCTAAACCTTAATCTATAACTTAAAACCCTAAACTATACATATAAAATGATACTATTGAGCAACTTTGAGGGTTAAATTAATGCAAAAATACGATATTAACAGAAATAATAAATTAATCTACTACAGGGACAAAGATGATCATTTTGTCAAATAAAAAAACTTATCGAATTCGAAGACTAAAGGTACTTTATCCCAAAAGTACAACACTAAGGGCTATGGTGGTGAATGGTGATATCTACTTATATAGTAGGAGTGGCTCTTTTGCCGGAGTGGGAGGGCATCTACAATCACAATTTTAATTAGAAAAAGCCTCAAAATTGGTTGGGCCTAAGAAATCCGGTTAATTATTTGGCCGCAAAATAATGCCTATGTAATTTGATAAATAAATATTTATATAAATTTATATGATTTTTTGAATAATCGGGATAGATTACAAGATAATATTTATTAATATTTTTCTTAATCATTGACAACGCATATACACTGAAGACCAAGTTGCTCGAACCCAAGACCTCGAGGGAGAATAACATTCCCTTTAACCACAGAAGACAATAAATTTAAGTTCCATGAAAAATTTAAAAAGAAAGTATAGAAGCATGATAAAACTTTAAATTTACAAAATATAATTTTAAATTGTTAATTTGGGTGAATTAAGCCTATAATTTGTTATTTTGCTTAATACATACGTCAGGCTTTTATCAACTTCGTTTGGCAAATCTTAATTGTCGTAATTTATAGGTTTATAATATAAGTATTAAATTTGATGAATATGTGGGTAAGACATCACTATCAAAGCCAAACTCTGCATATGGAATCAACTTAAAATAAATTCATTCTTTTTAATGTGTTGAAATATAGCATTTTATATGGACCAAATTAAAATTAATTATAAATGTTGTACTAATATCGAAATTTTTGGATTGTCTTGTAGCAAGATATACTTTAAATTATATTCAAGTCGCCAAAGCTATAAAGCACATATTTATCTACAATTTGATAAATTGTTTTAATACACTCAAAGATGATAATAAATCGGATAACTACAATTTTTATAAAATCTAAATATGAATCCACAATATACTTTAAAACCCAAGTTCATATGTTATTCGCATTAAATCCAAATATTACTATCTAAATCTGAATTAATTAAATTATCCACTAAACATATTTAGTAAATATAAAAAATTAAATAAAAATTTATAGAGAAAATCGAATTATGGATTCACAACCATCTTTATATATACTCCATGTTAGATTTAAACTAACATTTAACACATGAATTTACAACTAGTTGATGGAAGGACCTAATTGACATGATTACTCATACTTTTTAGGATTTAATTAAAAGATAGTTTTAAGGACTAATTTAAAATCTAGACGATAGTTTGAGACAGATTGGTTAAATTAACCACAAATAAAACATACTCGTTACTTTTGAAAACGGCGGCCGGCCGGAGGCGTTATCGAAGTTAATATAAATACGACTGCTTTGGCCCACCCGGCGTTTTACGCTTAGCTTTAGAGTTGCAGCCGCTACTTACTCTATTAAACGCGCTGATAATTTCTTCTTCTTCTTTTTTCCAGGTATTTATTCTTAGGCCAAAATATGTATTTAGTCATCTAATTTTTAACAAGTTTCTATTTTGATCACTTAACTTTTATTCTTTTAGGTTACTCTATCGTTAAGTCTTTACTGTCGTTTATTTTTTACGTTAATTTGTGTAAAAACCCTAAAATTTTCTTTCAAATTCGAACGATGAGTCAAGAAGGAGAAGAAAATCAATATATCTAGAATTCACACTGATCAGACGATGAAACCGTTGATCAAACAAATATGACATTGAACATTGATTTGAGTTTTGTTGGTTTCAAAGAAAACAAAATTGAGAAGAAGGAAAAGGGGACAAATGATATTATTTTGGTATTAGTTACATCGCAAAGGATGGTTAATTGCAGTTAAATGATGGCGGAGAAGGATGTTGACCGTAGAGAAAAAGAAGGTTAAAAGTTTAGGCCAATTTAACAACAACAAAAAAATTCAAAATGTACCATTTTAGTGCTATCGTTAAACACTTAACGGTCTAATGATTAAAAAGAGCGAAATTTGAGAGTTTAATGATAAAAGTAAGAACTTTAGAAATTTGGTGATAAAAAACAGAAACACACTAAAAAATGGGTGATTAAACAAGTAATAATACCCTTATTCTTTTCTACTTATTGAATTCATCTTCTAAATGACATGCGCTGTGGAATTTGATTAATCATATCATTATTCATTCCTTCCTCTTCACACTTTGCTGGATGTCATTTTAATATCAATTTTCACTAAGAACATCTTTTATGAGCCAATAAAAGTTGGTTGAGTTAATAAAAAGTGGAATACTTCACTTACAGATTCTAATTTAAAATTAAACACAATTTATTAAATATTAAAAAGAGAGCATTTTCCATTAAGAGTAGAAGTAGCAGTCATTGTAAAACAATCAAATAAAAAGATATACGATAATAATGATAAAAGAAAGGGTCGGGGTAATTAATTTCATAATATATAGTTCGGTCCGACCCTGACTAATATGCATGCAAGAACAAGAAGAAATTGCATTATTTCCTTGTCTAATCTGCTATTCTCTTCTCATTCTCCTAGAACCATGTGTATTGGTGCATTTATTTGGCAAGCTCATCCACTCTATCCTCTTCTTCTGATACAAAACAGAGATGAATACCACAACAGGTATCTTCTTCTTCTTCTTCTTCTTCCTCCTCCTCCTCGAATATCTTGTTAATCTGTGGGTGGTATGGCATTGAAGGCCTACTAAGTCATTGGCATGGTGGAACGTTGATGGTTGCGAGATACTGGGAGGAAGAGATGAAGTTGCAGGAGGGACATGGCTGGCATGCACGAGACAAGGCAAAGTAGCTTTTCTCACCAATGTGTTGGAGCTTCATCCCCACCCCGACGCCAAGACCCGAGGCGATCTGCCTCTACTTTTCTTGGAGGTAAAATTGATTTCTTCTTTCATTTTGTTGAACCAAACCTCACAGCTAACAACGATGGCTGTTGTTGAAAACAGAGCACCAAGAGCCCCATGGAATTTGCCCACCAACTGGCCGCGGATGCTCATCGATACAATGGATTTAACCTCATAGTGGCTGATATTCCTTCCAAATCAATGGTTTACATCTCCAACAGGCCAACGGGGGAGCCCATTGCCATCCAACAGGTTTCTCCGGGCCTTCATGTGCTCTCAAACGACAAGCTCGACTCACCCTGGCACAAGGCTCAGCGGCTAGGTAAAGGCTTCAAACAAATGCTGAACCAATATGGTAAAAACGAAGTAATGATAAAGGAAATGGTTGAGAAACTTATGAAGGACAAAGTGAAAGCAGATAAAAGCAAGTTGCCCGGCATTTGTGCTCTCGACTGGGAGTTCAGCCTTAGCTCTGTCTTCGTTGAAGTGGACACCCCACTGGTAAAATCCCCACTTCCTAATAAACAATGCCAGTAAACAAACTGTCCTCCAATTATATGATGCTGTTTTGTTCAGTTCATTGACTATTAAAAATTACAAAATAGTCACTTGATTATTCATATATTCTAAGTTCGTCATTTTTTGGTAAAAAATTAACCCTCGTATGAGTTGGACGTTAACATGTTGACTGAGATATGATATTCATTTAAGATTTTGGGATCAGATTTTAGCATATCTCAGTCGACATGTTAATGTCCAACTCAAACTGACGTCAATATTTAACGGAGTCTGAATCATTTGAATAATCAGGTGGATCATTTTGTAGCTTTCGATAGTCGATGGACTCAACAAAGCAACGCCTTATAATTAAAGGATCATTTTGTAATTTTTAATAGTTAGAGGACTTAACAAAGCAACATCCTATAGTCGATGGACCATTTGTATATTTTACCCAATATTTTAAACGTGCAATACTTGTGATAAAATCGGAAAAATACTCTGTAGATATCTTTTTATCTCCCTATCTCACGTCTATAAAAAGGGATTTTCAAAAAATAAAATTAAAAAGGGATGTTCATTTGTAGTCATTTTTACTCTTTCTATCGTAATCTCTTTTCACTAATAATCATATTTTTGAGTCTCGGTTATCATTTTTACCACTAGAAAAAACAATAAACTAAATTTTAATTTTTTTCTTTCGAATGTACGAATTAAGAAATATTATATTAATCTTGAGAAACAATCATTTACTTTTACAATTATACCGGTGGAGATGAATTCATGATGTTGAAGGTGATAAAAAGTGTGGTTGTTTCCACCTGCACAGGGGCTTTACGGCACGAGGAGTACGGCGGCATTGGCGATACGTGCCGGTGGGGAGGTTAGCTTTTATGAGAAATATCTTGAAAAGGGTGTGTGGTTTGAGAGAACCATTAACTATACCATCAAGTAGATTCAATACATGTCGCCCAAGCAAGGAATTCGAGTGCTCAAACTTATATATTTATTTGTGTATTTTATAAGAATTTTAAAGTTTATAGTGATGAACTGATGTATTATTATTGTCTGTCTGCTTGCTTAATCCAATATCAATACAAGAAATGGAAGCAAACGTATTATTACAATTAGGGTTAATGTACCTTTTGCCCCATGAATTTGGCTTTATCTATAATTTGACCCCCGACTATCTGTTAAAAGCAATTTGGTTCCTGAATTTGGTTTTGATCTATAATTTAGTCCCTACCTTTTTTAACATAGATTTATCTTTAGTTAAATATTTGGATTTATTTAAAAAAATTAAAATATATATCTTAACACTTTAAATAATTTTTAATTTATAAATAAAAACTTAATTATTATTTAAAATTAAAAAAATATTCAAGAACCAAATTGCATATCAAAATTAAAGTCAACGCCAAATTGCACTAAAAAAGGGATCCAAATTGCATATAAAAATTAAAGTCGGTGCCAAATTGCATTAAAAAATAGGGTCCAAATTGCAAAGTTAGGAGCCAAACATATCAATAAATCCTATCTCCTCGTATAAATGACAGATCTAATAAAAACCGAGTAAAATGTTTTTTTATTAATCTAGTGTGGTTACAAATTTATTTAAAAGAACAATTATCCTCTTAATCACATAGATGACTTGACTTGTATATGTGCGTATAGTTTTTAACCATCTTTATCTAATACAAAGAAATAATACAATAATTTTTTAAAAAAAGATAATGCACTTCAAACTTCCAAACGTTTGATGTAATTATTGCTTTGAATCATTCGTCAATTATTGTGATGGCTTTTTATTACTTGTTACAATCCTATTCTTTCAAAACAATACAAATTGCAGATTTTTCTCCTCTTGTCTGCTCTTTCCTTGTTTCGTTGCATGCTCTTATCTCTCTTTATAGAGTTGAACCAATTCACTCAAACCCAAACAATTGAATACCATGTGTATTGCTGCTTTTGTTTGGCAAGCTCATCCACGCTATCCTCTTCTTCTGCTACATAATCGAGATGAATACCACAACAGGTATCTTCTTCTTCTTCTTCTTCTTCTTCTTCCTCAAATATCTTATTAATCTATGGGTGGTATGGTATTGAAGGCCTACAAAGGCATTGGCATGGTGGGATGTTGATGGTTGCGAGATATTGGGAGGAAGAGATGAAGTTGCAGGAGGGACATGGATGGCATGCTCCAGACAAGGCAGAGTAGTTTTTCTCACCAATGTGTTGGAGCTTCATCATCTTCACCAAGCCAATACCCGCGGGGAACTCCCTCTACTTTTCTTCAAGGTAAATAAATCTCTATCTTCTTTCTTTCCAATGATGCTGGTTCATTAAAACTATTGATGTTGATAAAGAGCACAAAGAGCCCCATGGAATTTGCCCACCAACTGGCTGCCGATGCTCATCGATACAATGGATTTAACCTCATTGTAGCTGATATTCCTTCCAAATCAATGGTTTTTATCTCCAACAGGCCAATGGGGGAGCCCATTGCCATCCAACAGGTTTCTCCAGGTCTTCATGTGCTCTCAAATGCCAAGCTTGACTCACCCTGGCCCAAGGTAAAACACAAAAGGAAAAATGAATTCTTCCATTCTTCTTCACTTTTCACTAATGGAAGATTAATCATTTCACACCATGCAGGCTCAAAGACTAGGTAAAAGCTTCAAACAAGTACTGAACAAATATGGTAAAAACGAAGTAATGGTGAAAGAAATGGTTGAGAAACTTACGAAGGACAAAGTGAAAGCTGATAAAAGCAAATTACCCGGCATTTGTGCTCTCGACTGGGAGTTCAACCATAGCTCTATATTTGTTGAAATGGATACCCCAAGAGTAAAATTTACTTTCTTTTTTCTTTTCTTTAATAGTCTAGGTGATTATAATATAATATTTATTTAGATTTTTTCTTGACCTATTGATATGGTTACTCGAACTCGAATATTTTAAGGAAAATAACATTCATTTGTCTGTGGGAAACAGGGGCTTTGTGGCACAAGGAGTAGTGCAGCATTGATCATAGGTGCAGGTGGGGAAGTAAGCTTTTATGATAAATATCTGGATGAGGGTGTGTGGTTTGAGAGAACCATCGACTATCATCTCCACAAGCTCAAGTAGATTTTGCTGCTCACGTTTTTTAATTATTCGTTGGTCGTTATCGATTTCCTTATTTAGATCATTTACTAGTGAGATAAAGGTGAAGCTTAAAAGATTTGATATTTCATCAAATCATATTATTCAAGCCCTTGCCTTAAATAATCCGAGTATTAAGAATGTAGATTTGTCTGCTTGACGAGACTAATTACTATGATTTTATGAGTTGTTTTTGATTAACTGGCTTCGAAGATCCACCACCCAACCTGCCAACTTAATAATTGTTGACATGAATGCTTGTTGCCTCCTATGCCCACATAATAACCCCCTATATGAAGATTTGATCGAAATAAGCACAATATCTTTTTATTTTATATTATTCATAGTATTCACATCTTTATCGGACAAAAAAACGACATCAAATAAATTTATTGGTATTGATAGCTATTATAATGAAATATGATATGTTGTTTTGTATGATTTTTTACACATGTAATTCCTGTTTCTACTTTCTCTCGAATGAAGTGATATAGAACTCGAATGTATTTCTTTTAGATCCCTCATAAGATGTAAAGTTCCCTAAGATGTATTTCTTTCTTTGAAAGCGAAATCTTCATATTATTTCTGTCCCAATAAATTTACTTAAATATAATTTTATTTGTTGATCCTAAGTCATCCATTCCAAAATTCCAAGTCAATTGTGCATTTAATTCTTCAATATAATTTTGTTAATGTTTACAGCTAACATGTCATCTACTATACATAACAAAAATATAAAAAATCATTTTCATCAAACTTTTTAAAATAAGCACAAAGATTTGTATTGAATTTGTTGTATCCAAAACACACGATGAAATAATCAAATCTCTTATACTATCATACTGGCACATGCTTTGGACTGCATAAATTTGTTTAACATGAAAATCAAATTCCTTTTTATATATTCTAAACCTTAAGGCTCGAGCATATAAATTCCTTCATAACAGGCTCGCTCATATAAGTTATGGGCAATAAACCAAACCAATAGAAATAGGCCCATGTTTACAATTTTAATGCAGGCCTAAAGCCTCATGCGAAAAGATAACCCCAAAATTAAAATTAATAATGAGACCTGTCCTTTTAAAGTTCCTTTAACTCATACTAATGGAATAATTGGTACGTGCCCCTTTCGAATTGATTAACTTATCTCATTTGAATAAATACAAATAAATGATGTCACTTGAAGTGCGTATAGATAATTCCAATAACCACAAATGTCCAATCTTATTACAATTTTCAGCTAGAGGCGTGATCTTTTTAAATTGCATCTCACGACATGATGTTGATAAGTACCAAATTTAAGTTGAGAATAAGTGATTAACGTAAACCGAAGCCGTTTCATCTCCATACTTCAAAATCTCGAACCCTCTTTTGCATTCCGACGCTCAACACGTGTCCTAACATCAGTATCCTCTGTGGGGCCTACACACCGACAATCGCACTCCAACCAGGTCCCACCAGAGACAAACTTATCCCCATGTGTCATCATTTTAGTGGTCGTCTGGTACACACTGATTTAATTTTTACCTTTATGGCGTTTGACTGTCATTTTCCCACCAGCGCATCTCATAGAATAGCTTAAATACTCGCTGTCTTAAGCTGGCAACTTACAGATGTCGGGTGGATAAAGGGAGTGAGATACAGTCAAGTAGCTTGAGAGAGTAAGATAGTTTTAAAACATATTTATTATACAAAGTTTAACGCAGAGGTCGGTTACACTTTAAGGGATGGCGCTCGATTTGCAAACTCGTTTAGCTTCCTTCCGTTTATTTTTTTTTTAAATTACTTAACTGCGTTAGATCCGTGTTCAGTGAGTCGATTGACGCTTTTCACGTACTATATAACCCCATTCTTTCTTCTCTCAGAACCATCAATTTGCAGCCAACTTTGAATTAAGTGAAGTGATACATTAGCCAACTTTGATCGTTTATATTTCTTGTGGTTTAGTTTCTGGTTGATCTGAAAATGGCGGAGCATACCAACGTTGGCGGTGAGCAAGGAGAAGTGGAGAGCAAGGACAGAGGGATATTTGATTTCTTGGGGAAGAAAGAGGAGGAGAAGGCTGAAACTCAACCGGAAACGATGGCCACTGAGTTCGAGAAAGTTAAGATAGAAGAAACAAAGGCAGAGGAGGGACACAAGGGAGACGAGAAGAAGCCCAGTCTCCTCGAGAAGCTTCACCGATCGGATAGCAGCTCCAGCTCTGTAAGTATTTTCATTGTCTTTAATGTTCTAGAAGTTTCCTATATTTGGATATATCATAACATGCTTATGTTTTGTAAATGTGCAGTCTAGTGACGAGGAAGAAGGTGAAGGCGGAGAGAAGAAGAAGCAGAAGGAGAAGAAAGGATTCAAGGAGAAGATCAAAGAAAAAATCGGTGGTGAAAAGAAAGAAGATGACACGGCGGTCCCGGTGGAGAAGTGCGACTCAGAGACGCCGGAGAAGGGTTTCATGGAAAAGATCAAAGAGAAGCTCCCCGTGCAACATAAGAAAGATGAAGAGGTTACCGCACCGCCACCAGCTGCGGCTGTACCAGCCGAGAAAGTAACGGTGGTGCACCATGAAGAAGATTCGAAAGAGAAGGGATTTTTGGAGAAAATCAAGGAGAAGATTCCCGGTTACCATTCCAAAACTGAGGAGAAAGATACCGCTGCTTCCCATTAAAGAGTCGGTACTTCTTATTTGAAGCAAAAAAATGTCTATGGGATTGCCTGTTCTTTTTTGTTTTGGTTACATATTTCATGTTTGTGTCCTTTTTTTATTCTGTTTGCAAGTAAAAAAAGTGTGTTACTCTAGTTAAAAAATAGTAATAATATGTGTAAGAAATTATTATGTATTTCCTTTCTTTTTTAATTATTTTGGATTTGTTTCGCAATGGGCATAAATTAGGTTTATAAACATCTGAATTTAAACGACATTAGTTTATTAAAACATATAGACAATGATGCAAACTCGTACATTTTAAAGGGCAAACTCAGATACTTTATGACAATATAAACGGGACACGAGTGAAAGCCCTGTTATTATTTAGTGAAAGCGTGTATAAATCACTCATTTGTCCATCCATATCACGCATCGGATGCACTTTCCTCCCAGAAGTAATTCAAAGGCTTTGTTGATGTCTTCAAACCTTATATCATGTGTCACAAATTCATCCACCACTAATTCCTGCATTACAATATAACCACTTAAAAAAATAACTAACACTATTTCCGTTCATTCAATGATCTTAAAAAGATATAAAATTAATAGAAACGATCATATAATATATATCATATCTACCTTGTCAGTGTAACGTTTTAGCAGAAGTGGGAGATCAGATTTGGTTTTGACTCCTCCATACAAGGAACCAGTGAGGATTTTCCCAGAATGAAGAACTTCAAAAGAGCTTAAGTTCAACTGTGCACCTGGCTTGTCCACTCCCAAAACAATAGTCTTTCCCCAACCCTGCAATTGCACACAATTGAAGTATATTGTATACATATCTTGCTTGGTGTTAGCAACATTATTACATGTCCACCCAGAGATGAAACAAGGGTAGATCTTAAAATTTCCAAGCCAGAACCTAAACTGATGATAATCTGGGAACATATGCTTTTGCAAAATGTTTAAAGGTATGTGTAGGGACGTATGTGATTGTGACTTTGTCAGAGACATAAAGGAATACCTTTCGACAGCTTGCAAAGGCTTCTTGTACCAAGGATGCTATCCCAACACATTCAAAGCAGTAATCTGCACCTCCTGCAGTCATCTCCATGAGAACCTGCTCAATGTTAAAATGGAAAAGAAAAAAAAGAAGGTAAAATCTACAAGTTGGTAAATTAACCAGTTACTCATGAAGGTTACATGTTCCTCAAAATCTGCTTCTTTTGCTGCACATTTTATTTCAAAACAAATGATTCACAAAAATATTTCTGCTCCATCAAAACTGCTCAAAATGAACCGAAAACTTCAAAATTAACTGAATTCTAAGGCATAAGCAACAACAACAAGACCTGGCTTAAAGATTTGTCCCCACATTCTTTTGAATTGATAAACTCGGTGACTCCAAATTTTTTTGCTGTATATATATGTGAAAGAAGAAACATCAACTAACAAAACCATACAAAACAAGCCATCATTATCATATGCAACTATCACTACTCATATAAGGAGATTTTGGCTGTTTTCAAATAATGAATTACTCACCAACTTCAAATTTATCGGGGTTCACATCCACTCCTATAATCCTACTTGCACCACATAATTTTGATCCCTTTGCAACCTGGGAAACAAAGCAGGCTGTGAATCAGTCTTTCCAGCTTGCAAGCATGGATAGGTATCGTATTGCCAGTGAAACATCAGATCGAGATTATACTGCTAGTCCGATCGATCCGAGCCCGAAGATGACAACAGTTGATCCTGCCTCAACATTTGCTGTTTTGCAAGCCGCACCAACCCCTTAAAAACCAATAAGGAGCTCTTTGTCAGATTTTTTTATCAAACACTTTGCAAACAGGAAATGCCAGCAAGATCAAAGCACAATTACCTGTAGCTACACAACAGCCAAAGAGGCATGCCCTATTTGGAGGGATTGAAGGATCAATCTTGACTACATGGCACACATCAACCACCGTGTACTCAGAGAAACTCGAAACGAATAGGAAATGATATAAAGTCTGTCCTTTAAGGTCAGTGAACCTGCTAGACTCGTATCTAGGCATCCATGGATGGACCTTGAATGGGAATTTTGAGCATAAATTGCTCTGTTTGGAACAACAATCATCACACTCTCCACATTCTGACAAGAAAGTTGGAATGACGATATCCCCTGCTGCTACCTCGTTTACATTCTCACCCACACTCTCCACCACACTGAAACATAATGTCCAAGTTGTAAATTAAATGAAGAATGAATTTTTCCCTTGATTTTGTTAGCAGTATTGTAATATAATCTAAATTATATATTATGAAAAAAAATCACATTACAAAGAATTTAACTGTAAAACTGAATTGAATTATATCTGTTACTATTATATCGAACACGATAGAATTCTTTCCCTTGGGTTTAAATCATAAAGACTGGTTAAATAAAAGTCAAGGTTTTGATGTGATGCAGAGAAATAGCAGGCAAATGTAAAATGCAAGGAAAAAACAGAAAGGTCAAAGAAGAAAACAGGTTCACCCGACCGCCTCGTGGCCTAGGATTCTGGGGAAACAAGCAGGAGGCACCTTCAAAGGATAATTAAATTTCAGGTAAGCAAAAAGAAGGACGAAACTTATAAAAAAAAAGAGCAGAATTCCGTTGAGAAACCTTCAGTTTCCAGAACATGATGTCGCTGTAACAGAGAGATGTGCAGATGATCCGAATTCGAACTTCGTACGGACTCGGAGGAGCCACCATGATTTCCTCTATCACTAGAGGCTCGCCTGCTTCGCGAGAAATTGCAGCTGAAACGGAGAGCAACACTCGGTTTCATGCTTTAACAAAGCAAAGCAAAGCAAAAAAGAAAGGAAAAAGAAAAACTGGGAAAAGTTCGTTGAGAGTTTACCTTTGCACCGAATTGGTTTTCCGGATGTTTCGCTTGGCGATTTGACGTCCGCCATAGTCAGGGAAATACAAAGGCGATGATTGGTTGGTGGAACGGACTGTGCAAGAAGTGAAGCGGCCACTTGACTATTTTTATAGGGTCAAGAAAGTTTGAAACGAGACGAAATCTATTTATAAATTGAATATGTTGATTTATTCTCTTCGCCGATGGTATTTGATATGTGTACTAACAAAACTAATTCTAAAAAGGGTAACTTTTAATAAATTAATTAATTAAATTTTTAATAAATTAAAATTATTATAAAATAGTATATGTTTGAAAAAATTTAACCAATTGCTAACACATTATGCGCAACTCCTCTAACTGATTAGGGGTAAGCAAAACTTGAGTCGATTCGAAAAATTTGATTTTTTTTATATAACTTGAAGAATTTTTAGTAATGGATTGATTTTTAAGTTTGAATTGAATCCTCTACTCTGTATGATACATATATATCACATATGGAAAAAAATGAAGAAATATATATGTATGTATATGATTATAAAACTATTTAAATTTAAATCAAATAATATCGTAATATTATAAATATTTACAATTAAATTTATATAAAAACTCAAAAATAGACCCAACTCGAATTTTATAAACTCAATTTGAATTGAAAAATTCAAGTCAACTCGAGTTATAAAATAGACTCATCAAGTTAAATAACTCAAAATTTTTTACTATACTCGATCAAATGCTCACCTCTGCGTATGACTTCTAAGGAGACTATCATTTTTTCTAAATTGAAACCACTTTATATGTCAAGAAATCGATTTTCTTTATTTTGAAAATGATAATGCACAAATATTAATTAAATAAAATATATCATAAAAGTATAGAAAAATATGGTTTAAATATATCTAGAATCTTAGTCTTTTTCCTAGTTTTGTTTCGATTTTAATGTTAATTGTTGATCTAACATATATAGAAAAAAGGATAATTTTAATTTTAAAATTTCTAATTTTTTTTATTAATTTGATTTTAAGTCTTTAAAAATTGTACGAATCAAAAGGATAATTTAATTTTAAAATTTTAAAATTTTTATTTATTTTATTTTAAGTTTTTTAAAAATTGTATGAATCAACTAATTTCAATAATTAAAGGATTTGTTGTTACCTTTTAAGGTCTCATGTCCAAACACCACATGTGCCACGAGCATGAATATTCATTGTCAAAACACTGAAATATATATTATCTTGTATTTATCTCATATTTATTAAAATAATAAAGATTGAAGTTATCATTAATTAAACAATATAATTTTTCAATTATTTACATTTATTAAAATTGATAAAAAAGTTATTTTATACGTGTAGGAATAAAAAAGTATTTTTCTTTAAGTTAATTGTTTGTTTGATGCATGTATTATAATGAATTTTTTTTAGGTAGTCCTTTCAGTTCCAAGGTTTTATCTTAATCAAATAGGATCAACCCGCGACACACACATAGTTTTGGTAGATGAATCTCTCAACATAGATTTTTTACACACATAAAAATTCAAACTCAAAACCTTACTTCAACAATATTAAATTTCTTACCAATTGAAGCAACATATGTTGATATTATAATGAATATTTCAATTTCATATAAATTATTTTTTCTCTTAATTTTGTACATGAAATTTGTAATCGTAATTATTTATCTACTTTTATCACAAAATCTGATGTGATAGTGACATAGCGTGCCAATAAAAAACATACATGTGACATTTTTTGAAAAATATATATAAGAATTGAATATTTATTTTCTAAAAAATATAAAAAAATATTCATATCAACAAATGAATTTACACAATAAATTTACATAAATGAATTTACATAAATATTTTATTGATTTATCAATTTCACCCTTAATATTAATCACATGGAAAATATTGATTCGTTACACAATATAAACTTAAAAATTTACAATTACGAATAAAGAAACAATAACATAAGGATCAAGATTAATAACCTACTAGGAATTAACCTCACTATATTTATTCCTTCGATTAATAACCTTCGATTAATAACAACATGAAGATTCTTTTACCAAAACCACTCACGGGTCTTCGTCTGTGTGTAGTAAGGAACCAACTGGAATTTACCAAAAGCTCCCATCATATGCAGCTGGAAATTTACACGAAGCTAATGTCCAAAAATTCCCAATCTTTGTCGTGTACTCTTTCATTTGATTTGATATTTTTATATTTGACGTAAAAATTATATGATAAAATATGGATCATTAATTCGATTAATTTAAAATTATTTAATTTGAATAATTCGATTAATTAGAATATTCACTTCTAATTTCTCATGCTCTTAATTCCTTTACCATTTTAAATTCATTTTTTATTAAATTTGAATTATATGTTTTTAACGTTAAAATATCTATGTAACTTTAATTTCTATATGATATTTATCTAACTTCAATTTCTATTGTAACAATAAATTTATGTTTTATAATTTAGTCCATTATTTTACATTTTATTTAATTTAGCTTTTTGCTATAAATTTTTTCTTTTCATCCTTTCTTTACTCTTCTATAATCTTGTCAATCTTTCCCCAAAGTATCTTCTTTTTTAAAATAAAACTATAAATATATTTTATAATTTTAGATGATATTTGATATATTAAAAACATCACAATATTAAAAATATGAATAAATATTTTTTTTGTAGCGTTAAAAAATCAATAAATAAGATCAATCTATACCAAAATATTATAAATATTTATAATTAAAATATCTTAAGTTCAGACTTACTCAATTTTTAATCAAACTTTTAGACCCAAATGTTTTCTTCTCTTTTTTTTCCCAGGTCGTTTCCGCTCAATTCCCATATGAATTTGTCATCTTCAACCTCAAAAGTCTGCGAATTTACATCTATTCCTTTTGTTTCAACAATCTTTACGAAAGAAGACACTGTGAAGAAAAAATAAGGGTACAATTGAAAAATCAATAAAATTCTTAGTGAAATTGAAAAATCAATTAAGAATAAAATTGTGAATTTTTTATTAAATAATAACGGTGAATTGAAAAATGAATTAAGCTTTCAGGATTAATTTTATTACTTTTAAAGTTAATGATTTTTTAAACTATATCGTGTTTATCGTTGATTGATTAGAATACTTTTATATATTTTTCAAAAATATTTATTTATTTTTATACATAATTTGATTTTAAAATGATTAGAACTGAAAATGAATATTTTTATTTTTAAAATGAATAATTTGATATTAAGAATTAAATTTTATGATTTTTTATTAAAAAAACATAAAATAACTTGATATATAAATGCAAAACCTACTAATTATGGGAACTTCCATTTTGTCTGCCTAGGTAACGTCCGATCTTTCTTTCTTTATTGGAATGGGTTGCCTATCGCAAAATTCTGCAAGAATTTCTGGGTTACAGTTTTTTTCGGTTTCATATGGTCTATTTGGATTTCAAGAAACGATGTTTTGTTCAATGATAAGTCTCTATGCAAAGATCAAATTTATGCATCGGCCTTGGCAAATTTTGGTTTCTGGTGCAAATGTATTTGGCTAGATGCTCGGTTCTCTATTCAGGATCTATTCTTCTGCCCGAATGGAATTATGGTGTTCGTTTAGTCTCGAGTGTACATGTGCTGAATGTTGGAGTGTAGTCTATTGTGGAGCAACTGTTGTGTCTCTCGTCCCGTTGTGTGCAGATTGGTTTCATTGTCTTTCATCTGTGCTGGAGTCTATAGCAGATTGCCGTGGAGGCTCTGCCTCGAGTTTTGCATTTTTGCTTTGGCTGCCTCGTTTGTTGTTGGTCTGGTTAGGTGTTATTTGCATACATTTCACTGAACGACCGTTCATTGTGCTGGGTGTTAGTTGCCCAGGTGATAAGTATAGGCATTACGGTGGTTTCTTCTTTTCTCGTCTCGTCGGTTTGTGCCTACTACTGTTTCTCTGAGGTTCTGTTGGGATGTGCTTGACATTGGGTGTCGCCTTGGTGTTCACCGTTTACTGTTGGGTTGGGTGTGGTTTTCCAGTAACCTGTGCTTAGGTGGGTGGTGTCTGTCTTGGGCTTGGTGATCTGCCGCGTTTGAATGTGTGCTGTTGCTGCAGCTGTCTTGTGTGTGCTTTGGCTAGTTAAGAGTCGACTGTTCTCCTCTCTCGATTGGGGCCTGGTTGACTCCAGTGATGGGTGGCTGTTTCTATTTCGTGGGCAATCTGAGTGGTGCTTATCTCAGTATGGAATGCTGCAGTCGTTGGTGGTGGTAGAAGCTGCCCATGATTTTGGCGCTGCTAGTAGATGCTCTCTAGTGTCCGCTCCTGTGTTTGTGTAATGCTTTGCCGTTTTTGTGTTCTGATTTATGTCGGGTCCTATGCAGTTTGGGGAGCTGGCTGGCGTGTGATTGCTGCCCTTGTAGTTGGGTGTTGGAATGGGGAGGCAGGGTCTGTGCTGCTGTTTCCATGGTATTGGGTGCGTTGTGATTTCAACGTTTTGCGTATTGCACGAGGTTAACAAGTTGTGCTGTGTATATATGAGCATAGACACTCTTTCTCCTCCCTTTAGATTTAGGTAAGTTTTCTATTGAGGTCCATGCTTGTATCCGATTTTGTATTTGTCTCGACTATTAAATACAAAATCAACCCTTTTCAAAATAAAAATAAAAATAAAAACTATTAAATAGTAAAATAATAATAATTATATAACAATAAATGATATATTTTATTAACTAAATTGATATATTTTACTTGCTATCAACTGTACAAAAAGGAAATTAATTGGCAAATTTGGTGATGGTTGGCGTAATGGAAGTTTTCAATTAATGATCTCTTTTGTAGAAGTTTCCATAGGTTGGTTTAAGATTATTTATGGTAATGATATACACTTATTAATTTTTTTTTTTACTAATTCGTTGTTTGGTTCACCAGAAAATTAGAAGCATGAACAAGAAAATTGAAAGGGATATAATTTTAGAAAATTATACAAAAACGCTTTTTTAATTCACCTTTTTCTTTTTAATTGGATTATTTAAAAAATGATTATTTTTATTTTTCGGTTATGATAATCATTTAAAATACACCAAGAGTCAATTTGATTCATTCATGTACCTATCATTTAATGATATGTATATAGGAAGATAAAATTACTGGTCCACATTAAAGAAGAAGAAAAACTGAATCATATGATTTTATTGTAAAAATATAAAATCATTTTAATTTAATTCAGACAAATTATAATTTTCTTAACAATAATTTTATTTTGGATACCATATCTAACATCGTTGATTAAATATTATTATTACTTGATATACAGATGTGAATGCAAGATTTAATGTTAAGAGAGGCGAACTTCTAACATAATATAGGGAGGCGAACTTATAAAATTTTAAGGGACGAGATAGATTATTGATAAAAATACAAATAAATTATCTAAAATATATGATAATATGAAATTTCTAGGAAGCAACTATCCTCACTTGCTCTTCAGTCTCCCCGATCCATCCCTATTGACGCATTATGACTTTAATTGAACTATTTAATCTTTAATGTTAATTGTTACCTTTCGTAATATTCAATTCTTTTAGACATGTAAATGTATCAGTTAAAATATGAGAATTATATGTTTTTTCAAACAATTAGAATATAGATAAATTTCAAATACGAAAGTAATAATGGACAATACATTGTGTCATTCTCCCTATACGACTATGATAGCATTCTTGAATGGTAAATGAAAAAAATAACCTACGAACATGAGTTTCATATAATGTTTCTTTACAACTTCTAAAATATATTTTTAAAATAACTTTCAACACAATAATAAAGTAACGGTGAATTGTAACAATTACTCTATAATATTATGATCCAATTATTCGAAATCTCATACCATAACAAATTATATAAAAAATATGATAATTTATTTTCTAACACTCATTGATCTTATCGACTTCAACAAATTATTCATGGTAAAGATATTACACAACTAGAAAAAATGATATTCATAAAGTTAATGCGAAAACAACACCACTCACTATTATATTATAAATAATGTTATGATCTATCTATAAAATGATAATAATAATTTATAAATATTTAAACTCTGGGATACATAATAGCCAAATAGAGACCGTGATGAATATTTCACGTTTCTCTTCATTTGGACATTGCTGTCTTCATTCATCAACCAACTTTGTTTTAAAATGGACAATTGAAAGATGCTAAGAATGAAGTATTGATTTATATACATACAAAGTATTTTTTTTTTGTACAACACTACTAGAAAGATTAATGCAGCTTTAAATATCTGCTAAAAAAAGAGATGGTTTATGATTATCATTTGTAGTTTATAATTTAATTTAAACATACTACCAAAAAATTAAATGAATCAACTGATCATGTCTCAACCAACAATCATTAGATAAATTACTTACACTTATGTATTTTTTTATGAATTTTTTTAATGAATGAGTGAGTGTTTTTCGTATTATGTATTTAAAATTTTATTTTAGTGTATCTATTTTATTCTGAGTTATATATTGTATTGAAAAACGTTAAACTGAAATTAAATTTTGATTAAGTTTATGTTGCGTGGAATTACTTCTTTTGACAAGCAACAATAATTTACAGTGTTTAGGTTTTTATTCAATAACTTTCAAAGTTTTTTTTACATGAAGCTTTTATATTTTAACTAAAACTATGTCTTCAAATTGACTAGAAAGTGAATATTATAAGATAAGATAATATTTTATGCGGATAAACCATTATAAAATAAGCGTTTTTTTTTCAATTGATATGTTGCAATATATCGATTAAGTTTAATTTAGTTGATATCGTTATAAATATATTATATAAGCCATATAAAAGGACACATGATTAAATATTTTTAATGAGAACATTGTACAAAGTTGGCATCTCTATGGCTACGGGGCTTTCGTCGAGATAGTGTTTCAGAATAATGAGAACATTGTACAAAGTTGGCATCTCGACGGTTACAACATCTTTGTTGTCAGGAAAGCACAATTGTTTCACATCGATAATCCAAAAGACATATGCTTGGGTTTGTGCTGAATGATATTAGTTTCTGAACTATTCCGGAATGCAGTATGGATGGAGGACAATGGACACCTGCTAGTAGGCGGGGAGACAATATCCACGACACGGTTCACGATGTACGACTCAGGTAAAATCGTCACATTTCTCCATTTAGCTCAGCTTAAAACTCATTTTCCCGCCAAAGAACAAGATGTGATATCTGATTTAATGGTGAATGCATTATGCAGGTGTACCCAAGTCTTGGACGACAGCTTTGGGCAAGACAATATCTGGGAAAACAGCTTTTTTTGCGTGTATAAACGACATCAACTTCATTAAGGGATTGATTCCTGATCCCCAATAATGCACTGTTCTGGTCCCGACCAAGCGGCCATCTCACCAGGCCGCTCTAAGCGAGCATAGAGTAAAATATCCAGGTTTCCGCAGAGAAAGTTCTCCGGCTTAGAATTAAATAGATCATTAATGGTGCTAATGTGAACTATGAACTAGTATGCTTATAAGTTTAAATTATTTGATCTCAGCTCGAGGTCGCATTTTTCTTCTCACGACTGGTGTTCTTATATTGTATGATTACCAATCTATGGACCTTAGCTACAGGCCGATACCGATAGCGGCATGTGTATATCTTAGTGGTGCAGACAGGGATAGAATGGCTCATATAATCATATGGCAAATGGTGAAAGTATTTTCTTTATAATCCAGTAAAAAAAAATGAAAGCAATCTCTTTTGTGATCAATAATTCCTCAATGAACAAGGGAAAGGGCAAACTTATCTTTCCTTGATCCCCACCGTAAAGGAATGAGATAAAAAGTAAATAAAATTCTAACTTTTCCATCACATCAAGCTACTCAATCCAAGATGCACCCAACATCTTGGCCATGAATCCATATCGGTCACCAGCTTCATCAATCTGCATAACACAAAATGAATAGAAAGAATATGAACATTGCTGAACCCATCTGTTCCTTAAGATGAATACCTATCATTTCTATGATAATGAAGTCTAAAAACTGCATAGGCGAAGTTATTAGCGTGACATATATATGAACACTGGTTGGCAAAACCCATAACATAAAATGTCTTTGTTAAGAATGATTAAATTATTTTGCATTTGATGTACTACTGTTACTAACCTCGATCCGTACTAGTACTTGTTTACGAAACAAGAAATCAAAAATAAAAGCATACCATTTTCTGCGTTGGGCGTCCAGCTCCATGTCCAGCCTTGCATTCGATACGGCCTATAATCAGGTTGGTCTGGGGGCTCTTCTCTAAGCTTGTGCACAAAACATATTGCAGTGTCTGATAAAATAAGAAAACACACACAAAAAAATTAATGGACCAGCCTTACTCGGTTACAATACAGGAGCAAAGTGAGAAATTATATTTGGGAGCTTCTTAGTTTGTGCGCTATGTAGATGGGTGAAAAATATGACAGGTGATGGATGATTCAAGGACTCACTGCCAAGAATTTCAAAGAGTGTAATGGCACGACTCGATCATCATGATCGGCAGTCAATAGTAAAGTAGGCGGGTACTGCAATGATTGATCAGGATACTGTTCCCATGGTCTTCGTACATTATGCAGCGGCGAGTACCTTGCAAAAGAATAAGATAAATTGGAAATTATGTTTGTAAATAACCAACTAGTGTTTATGCCATTTGGCATTTTATGCTTTGTTTCTCCCTCGGGTGCAGAAGACAACCTTTTACATCTATGTTTGACATCAGATCAGATATTTGATAGCATAAGTCTGATTTATATTATTGTATTGCAGAGCTACGGATTTGAATTAAATGAAGGTTTTATACAACAGAAATTCACTCACTTGATTAGCCAGTGAAACTCTTCCTCCTTGTCAGAACATCCATAATCTGACGTCCATGCATGGCCTTCAAACAGAATCTTGATCAACATATATGTATATATATAACACTAAAACAAGTATACCATAAAGCTAAAAGATGCAAAGCAAACTAACCAATGGTGAACTTGTGAAATCGCAGCATGTCCATCACACCAACATGAGCCAAAGCACAACCAAAAAGATCCGGTCTCTGCCAAAAACAAATTAGCTCAATAATGAAAATGGAAAGATAATGATACAAGGTTTATGCAAATTTCAGTCAACCTGGTTTATGCAAGCCCCAACGAGAAGCCCACCATTGCTTCCACCTTCAATACACAACTTTTCAGACCTAGTATAGCCAGCAGATATAAGATACTCAGCAGCAGAAATAAAGTCATCAAAGCAATTTTGCTTCTTGGAAAGAGCACCAGCTTTATGCCATTCCTCTCCGTATTCTCCCCCACCTCTGATGTTGGCAATGCAGTAAAAAGCACCCAAATGCCTTGTAAGTACAATACGACTCACACTGAATGTTGGTGTGAGACTAATGTTAAATCCACCATATCCATACAGCAAGCAAGGTGTGACCCATCCAAATTAGTGTTCTTCCTACCCACAATGAACATTGGGATCTTGGTACCATCCTTACTTGTGACAAATACCTGAAACAGAAACAAAAGAATAAGAGAACATACTAAATGCATGCCATCGGAAGTTTGAAGTCGCCATATTGATAAATTAACAACCTGATTGACTTCAAACTCTGAGCGGTCAAATCCAGGCACACTAATTTCACGGAATATCTTCATCTCTGGTACCTCGGTGCCTAGATTGCACCGGTATACTATACCCGGAGTAAGAAAACTGGTAAAACCGATAAAAGCCACACTGTCTTCTCTCCGTGCCGAAATCCCATAAACAGTTCCAATGTCGATTGGCAACTGATGCAGCACTGATCCTGATTTCAAATCCCTTACTTGCAGCACATACTTCACATCACTCAGGTAACTGACGATCATTTGATTAACATTTACAGCATATGCTGATTCAAGCACATCCTTCTCAGCCTCTGGGATGACATCAAACCAGTTACTTGGTTCCTTCAGATCTACTCGAACAACCTTATATTTGGGGGCATTTTTATTGGTAAGGAAAGTAAAAACTGTGTCATCATTAGCAATAGCTTCATATTGTGCATCAAATGTATCGATTAACTTAACAAATGGGAGAGGACCATTCTTTTTCCTGAAACCCTCAAAACCTTCATTTAGCGAGGACATATCGCAGTAGTATAGTTTATTGACAGGGTCACAGCTCTCCCCAATAGTTAGGAGAAGATACTGCACATCAAAATTTAAAAGGGAAAAAATGAGAAACAAAAAATTTGCTTTCTCCTGGCATTTGATCTCCAGGTTCTCTAACTGTTAACATTATGAATTAGTGTAGTTTCGTTAATACAATATGATATAAGATATAACTCTTCAGAAACATGAAAATACAGTGAAATTAGGTTAAAAGAAGCAGCTTAATCTAGATATACATTCCCATGTCGCAAACATGACACCCTTTTACCTTTCCATCATCTGTGACACTACCTGCCACAAAGTGCTTAGGATTTTCACGATCTTTCCAGCATAAAATATCTTCACTTTGTTCTGTACCAAGAAAATGATAGTACAGCTCTTGATTAAGGTTAGAATCGGTCTCCGTTCCAGCATCGACACTTCCCCCTCTCTACATAATAAATATACCATAACCTCATTTCGATTTTCAAAATCTATGAAGTATCTACTCTAATCAAAACATCATTTTTACTTACTTGGGTGCCGGATAACGACTATAGAAAAATCCTTTGCTATCATGGGTCCAACTTATACCTGAAAACTTCACCTGTGAACCAAATTGATTTGCAGGGTAAGCCGAATAATCATCAACAAGCACTTGTAACAATTAAGACTAAAAGTTCTATTAGCTCACCCATGATAAAGTATCAGGCTCAGATGATTTATCCTCAACGCGCATCACTTTAATTGTCACCCAATCACTGCCACTGGAACTAAGCCCATATGCCAAGTACTTAGCATCCTCACTCACAGACAAGGAGCTCAACGACACAGTTCCATCCTCACTAAGCGAATTCGGGTCAAGTAATACCTCAGCTTCTCCATCCAAACTATCCTGGAAAAAAGAACAAAAACCCCACACCAGGTCAGTTCTTGAATTCCTTAATACAAAAAAGAAAAAAAAACCTTTCGAATAGAATCTTTGGATTACGAACCTGAACGTAAAGGACATTTTGGGCTTGAAGACCAGTGTTATGGTGATAGAAATACTTTTTGCCTCGCTTGAAGGGGACCTCATACCGTGGGTGATCAAAAAGCTTGGTGATTTTATCGCGAAGCTTATCCTTTACCTCGCACTTTTCAAACACCGATTCAGTTAATTTCACCTGTTTCTGAACAAAATCCTTCACTTCCTCAGCGTCAGGATCTTCAAGCCTAGAAAGGGAAATAATCGAATAGCATATTCAACAAAATCGATCTGAAATTTGAATAAAACGAAAAACAAATACGAAGGAAATTTCAATGAAAACAAACAGGGATTACCATCGATAAGGGTCAGCAACCTTAACGCCATGGTAATCGTCAACGACGGATTCATCTCGTCGAGCAATTGGATAATCTAAAGGGTCTTTCAACGCAGAAAGTGAACCCATGAGTCTAGCAGTGGAGAACAAAGACGGTTTTTGAAGCTTTGAAGAAGAAGGGTAGAGGAAATGGAAGATGTTTGGCCGTGCTGAGACTTTCACTAGTAATTGGGACCTAGGTTTCCGTGACGGCACGTAAAATGGGGGACTCTGATAAGGAGTGAGTGGCTCGCGTGTCGAATCATCTACAACTATATATACAAGAAACAATTAAAAAAGCACTTCACTAGGTTAAGTCCGCCTCTCTGTAGTTTACATGCAATCTGAAGTGTTGCCATTTTTGCTACAATATGTATTATTTGAAGGGTCTTCTTCGGAAAATAATGTTTTTTTAGGATTTATATTATTTTGTAAATATATTGTTCATTGATTAAAAAAAAATTAAACAGATACAAATCTAATAACTTTAAATCATTTAAAAAAAAAGACAATATTACCTTTTTTTTCTGTCCTTTATGTTCCCAAAGTTTCGACTTGAGTAATTCGGATTGATTCAGGTCGCACACCTGATTCTAGTGGATTAGTCTTCCAACGGGAACTGTTTGCATACATAAGAGTTGAACTCAAAAACTTATTTAAATGATATCAAGTTGCTTACCACTTGAATGAATCCCTATTAATAGATATTATTACTTTTTACTTCTATTATATTCACAATTTTATACCAAAATATCACTTAAAAAGATTTTATTTCTTATAATGACACTCATTTTGATCATATAGAATGAAGATTTATCGTTCAAAGATGCTTAAATATATACTCGTTGAGTGATTGAAGATAATATCTATATACTTATATCTCCGCATCCATCCAATCACTTGTGCAATTACGTGTCCTCGACACGTACTGTATGTATTAATTTTTTTGAATAAATTCGTACATTTTTTCATCCATCATTTTTCATTTCTTTCATTTTAATATTGATTGAAGTCAATATAAGAAAAATCATTGGATATCACTCACGTGGGTAAGAGTGTCTTTTTCTCGTCTTATGTGATCAAAATGAATGACATTTTGAGAAATATTTTTTTTGAATATTATTTTAGTCATTTGAGGCTTAAAAACAATATCAATATCGACATTTGTTGAAAAACTAAATCTTCATCTTTTGGTAAGTTTTTAATTCTATTATATGCTTATCAAATAAAACAAATAAATTAATATAACATCCTTAATAATCAAAACAGTATAAGTCACATTCTCAATCATATAATTAAATAAAGAAATGTATTATTCTAGTAACTAAACAAAGTATAATTTTACATCATCAAATAACGTTAAATAATATATATGTGTTATTAAATTACAGCATCATGTTATGGCTTTAGATATGCAATGTGTCGTAACCGGTTTTCGTCCGGGCACGAAATATTATAATTTGGAGGGGAAATTGATGTTAATAAATAATTTTGAAATAATTGGGTGAGTCGCCATCGACCTTTTGAATCAGGTAGGTCACCTAAAAATTTTCTTTTAAAATAGTTTTTAAGAAACCATATTTAAAAGATGAACTGATCTGCGTTTAACGCCTTAGCCATGAAGCTGTACCGGGCAGCATCCTCATCGATCTGAAGCAGAAACCGCCGTAAGGTCAAAACTCGATGCGTCCAATGATCGGGTTACAAAGGACATGTTGCATCATCCGAAAAAGAACAGAGAACTTACTGCCAACATCTTCATGAATGTAACAGAACGACACGATCATCGTCATCTGCTATCAATAGCATGGTGGATGGATATTGTGACAGTCCACCGGGATTTCTCCCATGATCTCCTTGGCACAGTTACTATTCAATGGGCAAATTATGCAGCATGGAACCTGTTTCCAAATTCCCTTGGAGAACATAGGCATCGCTCAAATAACTCACAATCATCGGATTGTCATTCACAACACATGCCGACTCAAGCACATCTTTTCCATTCTCTGTTATAACATCAATCAATTTACTTGGTTTCCTTGGTTACAATTTGACCTAAATTATAATTAGTAATCGTCATTACACATTAAGATATGTAGCATCGAACTCATCTATTAACTTAACCAACAGGAGCAAGATGTTTCGGTATAATCAAATTTATCACCTAACAACCATATTTGTTCTACTAGCTTATGAATAACAATTCTTCAACTTATGAATAATCAATTCTACCAACTTACGAATAATCATCCTTATCCTAAATCTGTCATCAAAACTAAGGGTCAATATAACAACCATGCAGATTGATGAAAGGATTTTTTTTTCTTCTTCTTTCTCTCGAGCTCTCTCTAGACAATTGTTCATCATCATATTCAGTCTCTCTTCTCTTTATTTCCCCTCCACCAAACACAAGGTTGTGACTTTCATCCAAACCGAAAAAGGATAAATCATAGAAGACCACCCCAGCACATTCCCCTCTCAACACCTACAGCACTTAAAAAGTAAAAACATTTTGGGATATATCAATCATGAGCCGAAGTACAAGCACTTGGGAGAGTAAAAATAATGTATATCATATGCTAAGGATAGTTGCATCAGTACTCTACAATTGAAGCCATTAACATATCATTCTTCTTTGATTGCAATATCCAATGATCAACATGATTTCTAAAAATAGTATATTTGATCTGATAATCAACATGATTGTATGTACAATAGTATAGCGCTAGTATACTTGAATTAGATGCATTTATTTCAAGAACTAAACCATTCATCTTTACAAATAGTTTCAAATGTTAATCATTTCATTCATCTTTCATGATACAGATACATGCAAAATTAGAAGCTAATGGTAGTTGTTGTTGTTGTTATTTTTTTCTCTGTATTTTCTTTCTGTTTCTTTCTCTCTTGCTCTCTCCTTTTTTTTTTTTCAGGTGGGTGGTGGCTTTTATAGCCACACCGGTGCGTCATCGGACCGGTCCGAAGAGAGGGCTTTGGTGAGTCACCAGACTACCAGTGGTGACTCACCCCGTAGCCTTGGCGTGGACGGCCGGCGTTGATCTTCTGGAGCCTTCATTCGGGAACGTGGCAGCGGCGGAGGCGTCGGCAGTGGGCCATTGGACACTTGGCAGTGAGCGGCGGCTGGGATCTGGAAGATCAGAGGCGGCTGGGTGTGGCTAGGGTTTTAGAAACCCTAGCTGAAACCTTACTAATTGTTTAGGGTTTCTGGTTGGCTGGACGGTTCTAGTTGGCTGTAACTGGGCGGTCCAGTTGTAATTATTTTATAAATAATAATAATATAATAATAATAATAATATAATAAATAATAAATACTAATAAAATAATAATAATAATGAAATAATAATATTAATAATAATAATAATAATGCTAATAATAATACTATATAATAATAATAATAATAATAATATTATTAATAATAATAATAATAAAATGGATAAAAAATAGTATCTTCAGTGCCCCTCTTTGCTCATTCTTGTGTTAACAAGAATAGGGCAAAGATGAAAAGATAATAAAATTTTTATCCATTGACTTTCTTTGATTATAATGGAGATATTGAGTAAATTCTTCTCTCTCCAAATAAGTTCTTCTTATTATGAACTCTGCTGGGGATGAGATGACCTCCTTTCTGTGATAGAGTCATTCAAAAGGTTGAATAAAACTTGATGAGTTCTTCTTATTATGAACTTTCTCTTCTTTCTTCAGATGATATCAAACAAAGGTTGAACAAGCTCTTCTCATTATGAACTTCTTCTTCCTTCTTCAGATGAGTTCTTCTTATTCATGAACTTTCTTTGGCCATGTGATCCATCAAATGATGAATTTAAACAAAAAGTTGAACAAGTTCTTCTCATTATGAACTTCTTCTTCCTTCTTCAGATGAGTTCTTCTATTCATGAATTTTCTCTGGAAAAGAGATCCACCAAATGATGGATTCAGGTAAAAGGTTGAAATTCTTCTCATTATGAACTTCTTCTTCCTTCTTCAGATGAGTTTTCTTATTATGAACTTTCTCTGGAAAGATGATCCACCAAATGATGGATTCAGGCAAAAGGTTGAACAAGTTCTTATCATTATGAACTTCTTCTTCCTTCTTCAGATGAGTTTCTTATTATGAACTCTTCTTCTGGAAAAGAATGATCCATCAAGTGTGGATTCAGGCAAAAGGTTGAACAAGTTCTTCTCATTATGAACTTCTTCTTCCTCTTCAGATGAGTTCTTCTTATTATGAACTCTTCTTCTGGAAAAGAATGATCCATCAAGTGATGAATTCAAGCAAAAGTTTGAACAAGTTCTTCTCATTATGAACTTCTTCTTTCTTCTTCAGATGATGAGTTCTTCATTATGAACTCTTTCTGAAATGTTGATCCATCAAGTGATGAATTCAAGCAAAAGGTTTGAACAGTTCTTCTCATTATGAACTTCTTCTTCCTTCTTCAGATGAGTTCTTCTCATTATGAACCTTCTTGGTAATGATGATCCATCAAATGATGAATTTGAATCTTTGCTAAAATCTTTGAAATTCCTGTTAAATTCAACAAGAATAAAATGAATGAAAATGCACTATTTTTGTAAACACCTAAAATATGATGCATGAATGTTAAGTTATTTGATTTCAGATTGGTGAACTGAATATTTTTCAGTTGTAGAAACCCAATAATCTTTCTTCTTCAAATCAGAGAATCTATCCTCTTTGACAAATGAGTAGATAATGTCACAAAAATTTCTTGAGAATAAAACTCAATTGTGTAGGCTCTTGAAAAGCTTGCATTCAAGCAACATGTTGATTATGATAACAGCTCATCTGATTATGAAATGGCTTTTCAAGATGATTTCACAGATTCAATAGTTCTTCTAATACCAAAAATCTTGACTTCTGATTCTGATGAGGAGATAAACTGTTATACTTGACAAAATGGGATTCTCAAAGGCTGAAGCTTCAATAGCCATG
The DNA here is from genome assembly GCF_006381635.1 of Hibiscus syriacus. Lineage (NCBI taxonomy): Eukaryota > Viridiplantae > Streptophyta > Magnoliopsida > Malvales > Malvaceae > Hibiscus > Hibiscus syriacus. Next base: position 4,423,153 of record NW_024063078.1, read on the forward strand.
TAGAAATATGGCCAAACTCATCAATGTAAAATTGATAAATTTTATTGTGCTGCTCAAATAACTAAGGCTGATGATGCACTTCTTCGGATCAAATAACTCAAAGAACACTTCCAGAAGATGCTATGTTATGATCAAACAGATCAGATAACTCAAAGACACTTCCAGAAGATGCTATGTTCTGTCAATCAGATCAGATACTCAAAACACTTCCAGAAGATGCTATGTTCTGTCCAACCAGATCAGATAACTCAAAGAACACTTCCAGATGCTATGTTATGTCCAACCAGATCAGATAACTCAAAGAATACTTCCAGAAGATGCTATGTTCTGTCAATTCAGATCAGATAACTCAAAGAACACTTCCAGAAGATGCTATGTTCTGTCCAACCAGATCAGATAACTCAAAGAATACTTCCAGAAGATGCTATGTTCTGTCCAATCAGATCAGATAACTCAAAGAACACTTCCAGAAGATGCTATGTTCTGTCCAATCAGATCAGATAACTCAAAGAACACTTCCAGAAGATGCTATGTTCTTCTAACCAGATCAGATAACTCAAAGAACACTTCCAGAAGATGCTATGTTCTGTCTAACCAGATCAGATAACTCAAAGAACACTTCCAGAAGATGCTATGTTCTGTCCAACCAGATCAGATAACTCAAAGAACACTTCCAGAAAATGCTATGTTCTGTCCAACCAGATCAGATAACTCAAAGAACACTTCCAGAAGATGCTATTGAGCACATATCAAAGGTTGAATTGTTTATAAACATGTTCAGGAAGTGCCGAATTGACAGAAAGGATCTGTAAGGCTTTTGAAGCTTATGACAATGAGTCACCTTCGAGTGTCCAGAAGTATGTTCTTGATGAGTGCTGAAAATGGAATCTAGTATGGGTTGGAAGGAATAAAGTTACTCCACTTGAACCTGATGAGGTGGAAATGCTTTTAGGTTTCCTTAAAAACTATATACAAGGATCTGTATAGAAACATGTTTCCCATTGATATCAATGTCTTGTTTCTTTTTGTTGGAATCAATGCTTCAAAGGTTGACTTTTATTGTCTTAGTATATTTTTTCAAACAGATGTGCAAGAACTGAATGGTGATCAGTTGGAACAATTGATGAGTAGATTTGGCGGATTCGACCTTGTTGTCGGTAGCACCACTTGTAACAATCTTGATGTTCATGACTTTAAGCTAGTGATGATTTGCTTACTTTGTATTCCATGTATTCAAAAATATTAACATAAAGTGATATTCAGAAATCTTTAAATTATTTCAAAATTATGTTAATTCAATAGAAAAGAATAAATTGAATTTCCAAAAATAAATTGAATCTCAAATAAATTGAACTTGAAATAGATAGAATTGTATTCAAAGTTCTGGCAATCATAAGAATAAAAATTCAAATGTCTAAGCATAAGTATTTCTAAATTAATCAAGTTGACACAATTTAGAGATGATGTAAGCCTTTGTCTGGAAGATCTCAATCGTTGTCAAAATGCTTGTAGATGTGAAATTTCCTCCAAACTGTCAAAATCTTAAGAAAGTTCAATTGCCAGATGCCTAATATCAACTTGCATTTGAGCCGCCTTTTCAGGTTTTCAACTCAAATCCTTCCTTTGGTTACAAGATGCCCTTTGCGGGTTTTCACCTTGACCCCTTTTTTTTCTTCTTTTTCTCTTTCTTCTTTTCCCCTTTTTTTCTTTCTTTTCTTTCTCTTCTTTTTCTTTTCTTTTTTTTTTTTTTTTTTTTCAAGCATAATATTTTTTTGACAGAATCCGAGTTTATTGGATTTTTCAGAATTTTTCCATCCATTTCTGCCAAGATCAATGCTCCTCCGGAAAAGGCCTTTTTCACAACGTATGGTCCTTCCCAATTAGGCATCCATTTCCCACGGAAATCTTTATGTAGGCAAGATCTTTTTAGTACTAGATCACCCTCTTGGAATTCTCTTGGATGTACTTTTTTGTCATGAGACTTCATCATCCGTTTCTGATACATCTGTCCATGGCAAATAGCTTTCAATCTTTTCTCCTCAATAAGGTTCAATTGATCAACTCTAGCTTGGATCCATTCAGATTCATCCAATTTTATTTCTCTCAATATTCGGAGCGATGGAATCTCAACTTCAATTGGTAAGACTGCTTCCATCCCGTAGACTAAATGATTCTCTTGATGTTCTTATTTGCTGCTTCACTGCCCCATTCATCTTTGGACGATATGCCACTGAATTTGCATGTTTGATCTTAAACTGTGCACAAAGTTCGGTCATCATTTTGTTGTTCAGGTTCAGAGCATTGTCTGTAATATCCTTTCTGGTAGACCATACCGGCAAACTATCTCTTTCTTTATGAACTTGCAGAATGTGGATCTCTTAATATTGGTATATGAAGCACTTCAACCCATTTGGTAAAATAATCAATTGCCACAAGGATGAGCAATGTCCATTGATGCTTTTTGGTGTGATTGCCCCAATGACATATTCCCCACATAGAAAAGGCCAGGGCGCTGTCATTACATGTAAAGGAGATGGGGGTATATGAATCTTGTCTGCATATATCTGGCATTTATGACATTTCCTTGCATAATCAATGCAATCTGTGTACATGGTAGCCCATAATATCCATATCTCATTTTTTCTGGCCATGAAAGACCATTTGCATGTGTTCCACATTCCACTGTGTATTCTTCATGACTTTTCGAGCTTCGCTAGTATTTAACATCTCAATAGCATTTGATCACGCTTTCTTCTATACATAATCTCTCCATCAAGAAAATATCCAGCAGCCATTCTTCTCAAGTTCTTTTATCAATTTCTGATGCATTTGGTGGATAACTTTGATTTTTGATATTGCAGGATATCATATACCATGGTTTACCATCTACCTCTTCTTCCACACTATAACAATGTGCAGGAATTTCATATACTTGCATTTTGATTGGCATCATATCAACCTTCTTAGTTGCTTGAAACATAGCAGCTAATGTAGCCAAAGCATCTGCTTTGATTTCTTCTCGAGGAGATAATTGAAGGTAACTTTCTCAAATTCTTTCACTAATTCGAGTGTAAAATTTCGGTATTCCAATAATTTGGGATCTTTTGTTTCCATTCTCCTCGCAATTGATACACCACTAACGATGAATCTCCATATATCTTGAGAAATTTGATTTTTCTTTCTATAGCTGCTTTCAATCCCATGACACAAGCTTCAATTCCGCCATATTATTGGTACAAAAGAACTCCAGTCTGCTTGTAAAGGGATAATAAATATTTTCTGGAAAATCAACACTGCCCCGATTCCTCGTCCCAAAGCATTAGATGCTCCATCAAAATAAAGCTTCCAAGTTGCAAATTCATCATTTTTCTGACTTCTTCATCATGGATATGCACAACAGATCTTCATCGGGAAAATTGAAGTTCAAAGGCTGATAATCATTGATACACGACTGGCGAGAAATCAGCTATGACACTTCCTTTTATCGCTTTTTGGTTGACATAGATAATATCAAACTCAGATAATAACATCTGCCATCTAGCCATTCTGCCATGTCAAAGCTGGTGATTCCATTAAGAACTTTAAAGGATCAAGTTTTGATATCAACCAAGTAGTATGGTATAACATATTGTCTGAGTCTTCGAGTAGTCCACACCAAAGCACAACATAATTTTTGTATTGGTGGATATCGAACTTCACAATCAGTAAATTTCTGCTCAGATAATAAATAGCTTTTTCTTTCCTTCCTGATTCATCATGCTGTCCTAGTACACATCCATCGAATTTCGAAGACAGTCAAATAGAGAATTAATGGTCTATCAGGCATTGGTGATACTAAAATTGGGGCATTGGATAATATTTCTTAATAATCCAAAGTTTCCTGACATTCTTCATTCCAGACTTCAGGATTATTCTTTCGAAGTAATTTGAACACTGGATCACATTTGTCAGTCAATTGAGAAATGAACCGAGATATAATTTAATCTTCCCAAAAAGCCTCGAACTTCTTTTTTTGTGTTGGGTGGTGGAAGATCTTGAATTGCTTTTACTTTATCTGGATCAATCTCGATTCCTTTTTTGCTGATCACAAATCCCAAAAGTTTCCCAGAAGTTACCCCAAAAGTGCATTTAGCAGGGTTAGCTTTATTGATACTTCCTCAATCTCTGGAAAAGCTTTCCTCAGATTTTGAATATGTTCTTCTTCAGTTCTGGATTTGGCAATCATGTCATCTACATATACTTCAATCTCTTTGTGCATCATGTCATGAAACAAAGTTACCATAGCTCTTTGATATGTTGCCCCTGCATTTTTCAATCCAAATGGCATCACTTTATAACAGAATGTGCCCCACATGGTTATAAATGTTGTTTTCTCCATGTCTTCAGGATTCATTTTTATCTGATTATATCCTGAAAAGCCATCCATAAATGAAAACCATACGTGTCCTGCAGTATTGTCCACCAATGTATCTATGTGGGGTAATGGAAAACTATCTTTCGGACTAGCTTTGTTGAGATCTCTGTAATCCACACACATTCGAACCTTCCCATTCTTTTTTGGTACGGGAACAATGTTGGCTACCCATTCTGGGTATTTAGATGCCTGTAGGAACCTGCATTGATTTGTTTCATCACTTCTTCTTTGATTTGCAACAACATTTCTGGGCCTCATTCTCTGAGCTTTTGTTGAATCGGTTTATATTCTGGATTGATTGGAAGTTTGTGTATCACTATATCTGTGCTCAAACCAGGCATATCTTGATAAGACCATGCAAAGATATCTTTGAACTCTTGAAGGAGATTTATCAATTCTTGTTTTATCTGGACTGTCAGAGTGGTACCAATTTTCACCTCTTTTCTGTCTCATCTTTCCCAAATTCACAGTCTCAACCCTTTCCTTATGGGGTAGAATTTGTTTGTCTTCTTTTCTACCAATCTTAATAGTTCAGTAGGAATATCACATTCCAGTCATCTTCACAACCATTGATTCTTCCAGACATATAGGCTGCTCTAAATTTATCACTGGATTAAATTAGGAATACACATGCTATTAACACAGTGACACCTGCAATTTAAATCGGACATATTTACGAAAGAATATAATAAATTTATGAAATGTAAAAATGTAATAAAATGTAAAGAATGATTGCCATCTGAAAATTTTAAAGAAAGTTCCTTATATTTAACATAATTTCTTTTACAAGATAACGAAAGTTTCATATTTTTGATCTAAACATAAAGATTAGTTCTGAATATTACTCTGCATTAATATTAAAAACTATAGGAAGATCTTCAGTGGTCCAATTGGTGAGTGTTTCTCCAGGAAGACATGGTCGAATCCTATCCAAGTACTTGCCAGTCTTGTTGTCATTCATGATCATGTTGATAAATAATCCACTCATAGATTCTTCAACTATGTCTTGATCTTTCATCAACTTTTCTTTTTAAAGGCTTCAACAAGCTGCTGTTCCACATTAATTGTTCCCCTGATGAATGTTGTCTTCAACTGTGGGAAAGACATGTGTTTCCAAAAGATTGCTCCCCCTTTCAATTTTGTCTTTCTGTCTTCACATCTTCTTTTCATCTCTTTATTCTTTTGCTGAAAATTAGGCTTAAACCCTAGCCCAAAACGGTCTTTTTTCATCTGTATACTGATAGGAACTGAAATCCCTTGAAGATTCTTTCCTATACCTCTCCCAGTTTTAGCTCCGATGCCTAAAGTTTGTTGTACTGTCATCTTAGTGCAATCAGACAATCTGGGATATGGAATTTTCCTTCCTTCTGCAACAAAGGTTGTATTTACAAATTCAAGAGCTCGAAAAGAGCATTCAAGAGCTTCATCATTGGTGTCGATATATGGAACATCGTTTGTTACAGACGCAATGATTTCTTCTTCAGCACTGACGCATATGAGTTGTCCATCAACAACAAATTTCAATTTCTGATGTAATGAAGAAGGAACGGCTCCTGCTGAATGAATCCATGGCCTCCCTAATAGACAATTATATGTGGGGTGGATGTCCATCACCACAAAATCAATATTGTACACGACTGGGCCAATTAACAAAGGTATTTCCATTTTCCCAAGCACTTCTTTTTGGGTACCATCAAAGGCTCGTACCACATTCTGATAACTTTTCATGTGTGATTGATCCAGAGGCATTCTTTGAAGTGTAACTAGAGGCATCAAATTGAGGGCAGACCCATTGTCAATCAATACTCCTGGCAACACATGACCATGACAATGTGTCGTGATGTTTAAAGCTTTTACTGACCCCATTCCGCCTTCTGGTATTTCATCATCTGTGAAGGTTATGTAATTGTCGGCGGCTATATGTCCCACAATTCTGTCAAGTTTATTGAGGGATATATCTTCGGGGATAAATGTCTGATTGAGGATTTTCATTAAAGCATTCCTATGCGCTTCTGAATTCATCAAAAGATCAAGAATAGAAATTCTCGCCTGTTGTTTGTGTAGTTGTTCAACCACACTATACTCACTATGTTTTAGGAATTTCAAAAATTCTTGAGCTTGCTTTTCTGTCACAGGTTCATTGAATGCTGGAAGGGATTTATCCTCAAATACCTTCTGAGGTATTGCCACAGCTTTTCCTTTTGCTTTCACTTGTTCTGAAGCATTAGATGTTTCGGGAGAGTAACATCTTCCACTTCTCGTAAAGAAACCGACTTCGCTTACTGCTTCAGATGTCGATGTAGTATTCAGACTTTGTATTTTCTCTTCTGTTTTTTCTAAAGAAAAAGGTTCTCCTACCATTGAAACATTGGTAGTATAATTCCAAGGTACCCTACGGGTATCTTTGTATGGAAATGGTAGAGGAGTGGTAATAACTACTTTTGGCCTTATTGGTGCCGGAATCACCGTGGATGATTTCACATTAATGATCACAGGATCATTTATTCTTTGATTTGGTTTAGAATCCTCTGATGAGCAAACATCATTTTCTTTTTTCCCGGGTTCTTCTTCAAAGAATTCTATTTCTCTATTGTTCATCAATTTTTGCACCAAGTTTCTAAACTCAGGACATAGTTGAATTTTATGCCCTTTCTCCTGATGATATTCACAATAATTCTTGCCTTCATTCTGCTCTGGCCTGAATTGTTGTGGAATTATACCGGCTAAAGAAAGTTGTTGGAAAATCCAAACAAACGGAGATTTAATTTCAGAAATGTCAGTCTTTGCTTTCTTTCTGTTCTCTTCCTGAATTGCATTCACGTTTTTATCTCCATGATTTGGCAATGGATGACTTGATGCGGATGGTGTATTGAATTCCAACTTCCCAGTGTTGATCAAATTTTGAACCACCCTTTTGAATGCTAGACAGTTTTCAATAGAATGTCCTGTAATTCCTTCATGGTAAACACAGTGTGCCTTTGTATCATACCAAGGAGGGAATGGTGGTTGCATGGGAACCAAAGGATAGGGCCTTATAACTCTTTTAACAGCGAATCATAGATCTCTGCATATGGTACTGTAAAGGTGTAAAAGACAACCTTTCATTTTCTTTTCGAGATCCTCTGGACTCTGCTCGATTAGTGTTTGTTTCCTCTTTCTTAACCCTTGGCTGGGTTATTGTAACACTTTTCGATGAATCTTTGCTGTAAGAATTGGCATTGTTGACCTCATTCTCCTTTTTCCGGTATGTAGGTCTTTTGGAACTAGATCCATCATTTGATTCAATCTTGCCACTTTTCAAGACATTTTCAATTAATTCTCCAGAAATGACCAAATCTGCAAAATTTCTGGTTGCATTCCCCATTAGATGGTTTAAATAAGGAGCCTTCAATGTATGGACAAACATCACTGTGGCCTCTTTTTCTGACAAAGGTGGTTGAACTTGGGCCGCAGTGTCACGCCATCTCTGGGCATACTGTCTGAATGTTTCGTTATTCTTTTTCTCCAAATTCTGTAGAGTCCATCTATCAGGGACCATGTCTGTCACATGGCGGTACTGCTCTAAAAATGCTTTAGCCAAATCTTTCCAGGATCTAATGTTGGCTTTGGTCAGTTGAGTATACCATTTTAAAGCCGGTCCTGTCAAGCTATCCTGGAAGCAGTGAATTAACAATTTCTCGTCTTTCACATATCCTGCCATTCTTCGACAAACATAGTAATGTGGATGAAGGGCATGTAGTACCATTATTTATCAATTCGGGAGCTTTGAACTTGATAGGGAGGATTAAGTCTGGAACCAAACTCAGCTCACTAGCATCAAATCCATAGAATGATTCAGTTATTTCCACGGATTTCATTCGCTCTTCTAAGCTCTTGATCTGTCTGGTCAGTTCTTCATTTACTTTTTGTTTCTCATTCAGCTCATTTAAATCTGGGATCAAATGCTCAGTATTAAGGTCCCCTATTTTCACATCGGACATAAGCAGATTTTTGCTTGAGATGCAGGATCCACTTGTTGTTCCTCATGTGGTTGACTTCTTGTAACGCAGATGTACGAGCATTGATTGTATAGGGGTAGTACCAGAGTGATAAATTGATTCTGGTGGAAAACCTAGAGGGTATATGGGTTCTTGGTCAAAAGATACAGGATTTTCCTGCATTTTTCCACTGATAGCCTGCCTTTTAAACATATCCTCTATCTTCTTCATCATACTGTCTTGTGAATTTGCAATGCTGGCTTCAATTTTTTCCAGCTTCATTCTCATTTCCTCTTGTTCTTTATGATGCTGTTCCTCATACGCTGTATTTATCCTCCATAATTCTCTTAGTGGCTTGTCTAGTACCGTAGTGATGTAGTATTTCTCTTTTGGCCAGAGTAACTGCGATTGAAAAATCTTTTATATTATTTTTCAAATTTTAATTAATGAATTTTAACTTAATAAAATAATTCATAGTGAAAATTATGAAATGAATGATGAATGTATGCAAAATGCATGTATGTAAAAACATTGATCCCAAAAAGTTAACTGTCATAGAACAACTTTCATCGGCATACAAAAGTTTCTTTATAATAGTTCATAATACAGATAGGGCATAGCTTTCCTATTAAGCTCTATAATTTCTTTCATTAATCATGAAACCTTCTTTCCGCACTTAGAAACTGGATCAACTTGATGCTCAATTATTTTGGCTTCAACAGCTAGTTCCCCAACATATCTGGCAACTTCGCTCATTTGAACCATGGCCTCGACACCATATTACTTCTTTCTTCACTTCTTTCAACATAAAACTCAGTTGACTTTTGCCATTGTTCATTTGTTCCTTCAAGAGTCTGCTCTAACTCAGTGATCTGACTTGACAATTGTGCAGAATTTTTCAAGATCTCTAATGCGTCTTCGCAGTGAAGCATTTTCCTCATTACTTTCTTTGAGATCATTAGGCCCTAGACGAACCTTTTCTTGAAACAATGATTCTTCAAGTTGCAAAATGTAAGCATTAAACTCTGAGTTTTTGTTTCTAGACTGATCCAAATCCTCTTCAAGTTTTGTTCGTGCTTCTTGCGTTCTTTGATTAAGCTTCTGGATTTGAACATCTTTGTTTCTGCATCTTTGCATCCAATTGCTAGCCACCTCTTGCTCTACCTCAAGTCTGGTGTTGAAATTTTTCCTTTCCAGCTCCCATTTTTCTTTTTCAACATTGGATTCTTCCATCTTTTGGCCTCTGACTTCAAGTTCAGCAATCAACTGGTTCATTTCAGATTCAAATCCTTTGAACATGCTATTTTTCTCGCCTTCAAATTTAACAAAGATGTCATTCTTCATCTCTTCTAAATCTTTGGCTCGATCCCTTTCTCTTTGCATTTCATTCATGATCTCGCGGTGTTCAGCCTTGTGTTTTATAATTCGCTCTCGTCTGTCGACCTCAAAATCTTCTATTTTTGCTTTCCTTTTTCCAGGCTTTGAGTAGACGGCTATTCTTTCCTTTCAGATCTTCAACTCGTCTTTTCTCGATATTCAAATCTCTGGTCATCTGTACTGTCGATTGGCTGGGTCCTGATGCTTTTCGGGATTTATACAACTCCTGGTAATCTTTCTGTAAGGCTCTGTACTCATCCTCACCTTTTTCTTTATCTTTTCTCAACATTGCACATTGTGACGAATGAAAGTCAATGTCAACCCCCAACATAGCTTTATCTTGTCTCATTTGCTCTAATTCTTTCGACCAGCCCTCTCTTTCTGCTTCAAACTCAGCTCTCAAGATTTCAATCTCTGATGGAACCACCTTGATGCGATCATCCATAGAAATATCCTCATTTTGATCTGGTAGAGGAATATTTTCATTTTTTCTGACAAATCTCCATTCTTCATAATCAGGAGTTAGCATTTCTTTTGCTGCTTTAGCTCGGATACAAAAAGTTGTTTTCCAAGCTGTAACGGCTTCCATGATGTTTCTTTTATAATTTTTGCTGTGGAATGCAAACTCAAATGACTGTAGTCCAACAGTGACAGGTATAAATTGACGACCTTCATATTGTCTTATAACCAGAAGTGGAGCATATCCAATTCCTCCCCATAATCCGAGCAGCATTATCCAGTTGTAATCACCACATCTGTAAATGAATTCCCTTTGTATTTGCCACGGGGCTCGCCAAACAGCGTCATTGCTTTGCAAATTTCGAAAGGCATTAATCCATATATCTTTCTTAATTTCTTTCTGCCATTCCTGCTCCAGAAATTCCTTTAATGGTGAATAATCCGTATTAAAGCGTCGGTATGAAACCTTTTCTGTCTTCCAGAAATGACTACGGATCCAAACATATAACAACTGGGTACACCTGAGAATCGTCCACCTCCTAACCTTCTGCAAGCATTTAACGATCTGAAGGTCTCTGCTAGGATGGCAGAAACAGGATTAATCTTCTTCGGTAATTGTTCAAACAAGTCTACCACTGCAGCTTCAACATATCCCAATACTTTTGGGAAGATGACCATACCATATATACCCAGAGCAAATAGATCGAATCGTACTTTAGCGTCTGGATGACTCTGAATAAGCTCTCTGATGTTGGTCCAAGCAATGCCTTCGCTTTCGCCTTTTTGTTTTGTACGGGATGCTACCCATTCTTCTCTTACTCCGGCAATTTTTGCTAATTTAACTCGGAAGGGTTGAGTTTTAATTGACTTTGAATAGATTCGATTTTCCAAAGTCCCATCTATATGTAGCAAAGTTGTGTATTCTTCAATAGTAGGGACCAAGTCTTCCTTATTGAAAGTGAAACAATTGTACCCTGGATTCCAGAATTGAACTATGGCTCGGAGTAATTCATCATCAATTTCTACATAGAGCAGATATGGGATATCTCCGTAAGTCTGATAAAACTGCAATTTTTTGTTTGAATCCCAACTTTCCCAAATGCTTCGCAAATCTTGCATATCATTTCTTTTTAGTGAAACTGAAGCATAACTGGATAAGTCAGATACATAATCATCCTGCAGACTATCTCCTTCTTGTCTTTGTAAATCTTCAGCCCACTGTCTTACTTCTGAGTTTAGAATTACTTGACTTGAACCCTTTTTATCCATGGATGAAGGTTTTCCAATGAGACTATTAACACAAGGATCAATGTCTTTTATCCTGTATGATGCTATGCAAACAGAAAAATAAAGAACACACAAAAGAAAATAAGTTAGTTTAAAGGATAATAACATTCATTTAATTTAAACATGCTTTTCTAAATAATTTAAATAAACATGTAAAATAAATTAACAGGAAAGACATAATTCATTTCTCCTGTGTGTACACCTATTTTAGACAAAATGACTTCTGATTGGAAGAGTTTCTAAGGTTTTTTATATGCAGGGTTTCAGAACTAGGAGTAAAGGTACCCGAATTGTCCTTGTTAGTGCCCCCTTGGGTTGCTAACCCTCAATCCTAGTCCATTACAGACTAAAGTGGATCGAGTTCAATTCGAGGGGATACATTTCTCTATGCCTGACACGGAGAATAAATTCTCACGAAGACAGAGAGCATATGAACCCCGAAAGTTACTTGCTAGGTCTGACACGGAGAATAAATTCTCACGAAGACGTTGCTTTCACTTTCACTTAAAAGGGACAACTCAATTATAGAGCTTTATGTTATGCAATGCAAGTGTTGTGTGTGAGGAGAAATGTTAAACTTTTGACATAAAATAAATACTGAAATAAATACTTGCAAATAAAAATAATAATAAAAAAAATTTGAAAGGAAAAAATTAAAAATTAAATATATAAATTTTTAATTTTTAATTAATAGAGACAATTTATTTAAAAGTTTGACCCGGTCCCCAGCAGAGTCGCCAAGCTGTCGTAACCGGTTTCGTCCGGGCACGAAATATTATAATTTGGAGGGGAAATTGATGTTAATAAATAATTTTGAAAATAATTGGTGAGTCGCCATCGACCTTTGAATCAGGTAGGTCGAATACCTAAAAATTTTCTTTTAAAATAGTTTTTAAGAAAACCATATTTAAAAGAGAACTGATCTGCGTTTTATAACCAAAAATTCGTTCTTTTTAATAATAAAAAGGGATTCGTGATCGGTTACGTTTAGGGAAGGATTAGCACCCCTACAACGCCCAAAATTGGTACTTTTAATTATAAATTGTCTCTATTATTAAAAATTTAAAAATTCAAAAATATATTTAATTTATAATCTTATAATTTAAAATTGTAAAAAAAAATATTTATTTATTTAAAATATCCGAAAAGAACTTCTAGGTGCCTTAAGACAGCTCTTTTCTTTGATATTGATAAATATTAGTTTTTAAATAATATTATTTAATTTTTAATTATAAAATATCAGAATAGGACATCCAGTTGTATTAAGACTGTCCTTTTCTTCGATATCAAAAATATTTATTATATGTATATATAAAAATATTTAACAGTATAAAAATATCACTAAAATAATATATTTTAAACAATAAAATGAAAACATATAAAATAATTAAATTATGAATAAAATTAAATCTAATTCCTAATTAATTGAAATTATAGGGATTAAATATTTTATTTTCTAATTTTAATAACTTAGTGACTAAAATGAATTTATTTAAAAATCAAATTTTAAAATAAAATTAATTAAAAATATGCACTAGGGATGAAAACTTTATTTATTAAAATTAAGGGATTAAATCTGTTATTTATCCTAAATATATATTTTAATAAAAGGACTAAAATGAATAAATTTAAAATTCGAAGACTGAACTAAAAAATATTAAAAATTCAATTTAGTGACTAAAATGTAAAGTTTACAAGTACTAAGGACTGCGGAAGGGATTTAATTATTTTGTAATTACGCGCATAGTCCTTCCCGAAACGACGTCGTTCGGGAAGGACTATAAATGTCCAATATCGGCTGGCCCGAAGGGCCAACCATTTCATTCCTCATTTCCTTCTCTCTCTAAACCGAGAGAGTTTCAAACTCTCTGCCTTCTCTCTAGCTTCCCTCACGGAGGGAAGCCGGTCATCGGTCGGCCACCGTGTGCCGCCGTGAATGTCACCGCCGGCCACCGCATCCGGTGGCCGGAAAAAATTATTCTTATACTAGTAGATAGATCGGACCGTCCTAAGGACGGTTCCGATGTTCTTTTTCCTTAAATGGCTCCCAATCAGAGCAGATCTGTAAATATACCTTCGGTATTTTTGATTTTCCGACGATGTTCAGTGATTCCGGTGGTGGTCAAAGCTTCCTTGGTAAGCTTCTCTCTCTTTTCTTTCTATTTTTGCTCTGCTGCTGTGGACTGGGATCGTTGGTAGTTGTTGTTGTTGTTATTTTTTTCTCTGTATTTTTCTTTCTGTTTCTTTCTCTTCTTGCTCTCTCCTTTTTTTTTTCAGGTGGGTGGTGGCTTTTATAGCCACCACCGGTGCGGTCATCGGACCGGTCCGAAGAGAGGGCTTTGGTGAGTCACCGGACTACCAGTGGTGACTCACCCCGTAGCCTTGGCGTGGACGGCCGGCGTTGATCTTCTGGAGCCTTCATTCGGGACGTGGCAGCGGCGGAGGCGTCGGCAGTGGGCCATTGGACCACTTGGCAGTGAGGCGGCGGCTGGGATCTGGAAGCATCAGAGGCGGCTGGGTGTGGCTAGGGTTTAGAAACCCTAGCTGAAACCTTACTAATTTGTTTAGGGTTTCTGGTTGGCTGGACCGGTTCTAGTTGGCTTGTAACTGGGCCGGTCCAGTTGTAATTATTTATTAAATAATAATAATATATAATAATAATATATAATATTAATAATAATAATAAATACTAATAATAATAATAATAATATTAATAATGATAATAATAATTAATAATAATAATAATAAAATGCTAATAATAATAATAATATAATAATAATAATAATAATATTAATATTAATAATAATAATAATAAAATGGATAAAAAATAGTATCTTCACAATGCATTGGAAGTGGTCAACGAATCTATAGTCTCACGTTGTCATTTACATGTGATTCTCAGGCAGTGGAAGAATCGTGCAAGGTTCTAGAAGTGGAGATTCATAGTACTTGTTTATGAGATGATATATAAAGTTATTCTTCCTTTTCAGGAAAAGCGAGAATATATTAGTTACTCTATCCAAGATGCACCCAACGCCTTAGCCATGAAGCTATACCGGGCAGCATCCTCATCGATCTGAAGCAGAAACCGCCGTAAGGTCAAAACTCGATGCGTCCAATGATCGGGTTACAAAGGACATGTTGCATCATCCGAAAAAGAACAGAGAAACTTACTGCCAACATCTTCAATGAATGTAACAGAACGACACGATCATCGTCATCTGCTATCAATAGCATGGTGGATGGATATTGTGACAGTCCACCGGGATGTTTCTCCCATGATCTCCTTGCACAGTTACTATGTCAATGGGCAAATTATGCAGTATGGAACCTGTTTCCAAATTCCCTTGGAGAACATAGGCATCGCTCAAATAACTCACAATCATCGGATTGTCATTCACAACACATGCCGACTCAAGCACATCTTTTCCATTCTCTGTTATAACATCAATCAATTTACTTGGTTCCTTGGTTACAATTTGACCTAAATTATAATTAGTAATCGTCATTAGCAACATTAAGATATGTAGCATCGAACTCATCTATTAACTTAACCAACAGGAGCAAGATGTTTCGGTATAATCAAATTTATCACCTAACAACCATATTTGTTCTACTAGCTTATGAATAATCAATTCTTCCAACTTATGAATAATCAATTCTACCAACTTACGAATAATCATCCTTATCCTAAATCTGTCATCAAAACTAAGGGTCAATATATAAACAACCATGCAAGATTGGTGAAAGGATTTTTTTTTCTTCTTTCTCTCGAGCTCTCTCTAGACAATTGTTCATCATCATATTCAGTCTCTCTTCTCTTTATTTCCCCTCCACCAAACACGAGGTTGTGACTTTCCATCCAAACCGAAAAGGATAAATCATAGAAGACCACCCCAGCACATTCCCCTCTCAACACCTACAGGCACTTAAAAAGGTAAAAACATTTTGGGAATATATCAATCATGAGCCGAAGTACAAGCACTTGGGAGAGTAGAAAATATGTATATCATATGCTAAGGATAGTTGCATCAGTACTCTACAGATTGAAGCCATTAACATATCATTCTTCTTTGATTGCAATATCCAATGATCAACATGATTTTCTAAAAATAGTATATTTGATATCTGATAATCAACATGATTGTATGTACAATAGTATAGCGCTAGTATACTTGAATTAGATGCATTTATTTCAAGAAACTAACCATTCATCTTTACAAATAGTTTCAAATGTTTTAATCATTTCATTCATCTTTCATGATACAGATACATGCAAAAATTAGAAGCTAACCCTAAAACCCCTAGATGGAATTCGGTACACCCAGGAAATGCTAAAGTATCATACAGAAAGAGCAAAAACTGCATAAAATGGTATTTGCCTGGATCTTTATGAAAGGAAGAGATAGGGTAAAAGAAATGCATCAAAAGGGTTTTACAAAGAGAAGCCAACAGAGACCAGTTGACAGTATGTCCACCTCCATGGAAGATCAGATGAGAAGGTAAAAGAGAATGTGTTTCTTTCCCATGATTGGGAGGTGGACAGAATGCCAATAAACTCTGTAAGAAACTCTTTGCTAAACCCCCCCTGATAGCCAAAAACCAGCCTTTTGTATTAACACAGTGGCACAAACAACACAGAGAGGAGAGTTTTTTTTTTTTGAACCACAACAACAATTACAAGATTCTTAAAATCATAAAACCATCTTCGGATAGAGTGTAACCGAAGATAGAGCAACAAACCCCAAAAATGTTCATTTAAATTCGATTAGGAAACAACAAAAGGAAAACATAAAACCAACAACTAAGACACCGGGACATCAGATGAAAGATATCAAATAAGATTCTTAGTCAACTTCCTCAATCTTTGGGCCAGCACCGCTTCCACCAGCTGGGACATCATCATCCATGCAGCTACCCATGTCACCGCCGGCACCCTGGTACATCTTAGCAATGATGGGTTTGCAGATGCTCTCCAACTCCATCTTGTCATCAAATTCATCTGCCTCGGCGAGTTGGTTGCTGTCCAGCCATTGGATGGCTTGATCAATTGCATCTTCAATCTTCTTCTTATCTTCTGCAGAAAGCTTGGCACCAATCTTCTCATCCTTCACTGTGTTCCTCATGTTGTATGCATAGTTTTCCAACGCATTCTTTGACTCGACCTTCTTCTTGTGCTCTTCATCCTCCGATTTGTACTTCTCCGCCTCCTGAACCATCTTCTCGATTTCTTCCTTTGAGAGTCTACCCTTGTCATTAGTAATTGTGATTTTGTTCTTTTGTCCGGTGGTTTTGTCCTCCGCAGACACATTCAAGATACCATTGGCTTCGATGTCGAAGCACACTGTGATCTGTGGAACACCCCTGGGTGCTGGAGGGATGCCAGAGAGCTCAAATTTACCAAGCAAGTTGTTGTCTCTGGTCCTTGTTCTCTCACCTTCATAGACCTGGATAAACACACCAGGCTGGTTGTCGGAGTAGGTAGAGAAGACCTGTTCTTTCTTGGTCGGGATGGTGGTGTTCCTTGGAATCAGAACAGTCGTCACACCACCAGCAGTTTCCAAACCAAGAGACAAGGGGGTGACATCCAGGAGCAATAGATCTTGCACCTTCTCATTACCCTCACCACTCAATATGGCAGCCTGGACAGCAGCACCATAGGCAACAACCTCATCAGGGTTGATGCTCTTGCAGAGCTCCTTTCCATTGAAGAAATCCTGCAAAAGCTGCTGAACCTTTGGAATTCTAGTGGAACCACCAACAAGAACAACATCATGGACTGAGCTCTTGTCCATCTTGGCATCCCTCAAACATTTCTCAACTGGTTCCATACACTTCCTGAATAGGTCCATGTTAAGTTCCTCAAATCTGGCACGGGTAATGGTTGAGTAGAAATCGATACCCTCATACAAGGAATCAGTCTCTATAGTAGTCTGGGCAGTGGATGAAAGGGTTCTTTTTGCCCTCTCACAATCAGTCCTCATCCTCCAAAGAGCTCTGGGGTTTACCACTAATGTCCTTGTTATTTCTCTTAAACTCCTGGACAAAGTTGTTCACCATTCTGTTATTAAAGTCTTCACCTCCAAGGTGAGTATCCCCAGCAGTGGATTTCACTTCAAAGATACCCTCTTCAATGGTTAGAAGAGAGACATCAAAATTACCACCACCAAGATCAAAGATCAAGACATTCTTTTCACCGACACTTGTAGCTTTTTTGTCAAGACCATAAGCAATGGCAGCAGCCGTGGGTTCATTGATAATTCGCATGACATTAAGACCAGAAATGACACCAGCATCCTTTGTTGCTTGACGCTGGGAGTCATTGAAGTAAGCAGGGACAGTAACCACAGCATTCTTAACTGTAGACCCAAGGTAAGCCTCAGCAATTTCACGCATCTTTATGAGTACCATTGAAGAGATCTCCTCAGCAGCAAACTGTTTCTCTTCACCCTTGTAAGTAACAACAATCATTGGCTTGTCACCAGGTCCAGCGATGACCTTGAATGGCCACAGTTTCATATCACCCTGAACAGATGCATCACTGAATCTACGTCCAATCAATCTCTTTGCATCAAAGACGGTGTTGATGGGGTTCATGGCGACCTGATTCTTGGCTGCATCACCGATCAAACGCTCAGTGTCGGTAAAACCGACATAAGACGGCGTCGTTCTGTTACCTTGATCGTTGGCGATAATCTCAACACGATCATGTTGCCAAACACCAACGCAAGAATAAGTGGTTCCGAGATCGATTCCGATGGCTGGACCTTCTCCTTTACCGGCCATTACTTTCTACCTTTTGTTATGTCGACGAAAAGAATATAAAAAGAATGAACGAGGAAACAGTAAACTAAAACGAACCAAAGAGGAGAAACAGCTAATGACAACTAGGGTTTCAAGAGAACACTGAGAGTAGAGTTGATGGTAAAGAGAAGGGCTGATGCGGTTCTATTTAAGAATCAATGAAGGAAGACAGTAAATAAGAGAGAGAAAAAGAGTGATGGGTTCAATCCCCTATATGAAGGGTATATTTAGAAGAATCAAAGGATCATCGTCATGTTTATATACTCTCTTTTTTCCCTCGTTACTGGTGAAAAGAAAAAAAAACACCTTTTAATTCTGTCTTTTCTTTCCCTTCATCATCTCACCCCCTCGTTTCTGATGAACAAAACCCTCATTATACATGAAACCGAAAAATGAAACTAAAACCTCCAACAACAAAAATGATCAATGGAAAATTTAATTAGTCTTTGCTAATGGTTGCCACGTGAAACCTATCATCATATATATTAAAAACTTCTTTGTTCAAATGATGACTTTATTGTCTCAAATCGTCTATGCTAATGAACATCGACCATATTTCACTGTTTATTTCTTTTCAATGAAACTTGTCAAAATCCAAGAGTCGCATGAATCATGTTGAGAATTAATGGCAGCTTGGAGAGATTCAAGAAGTCTCTCTAATAGCAATGGTAGAAAAACACAAACGAAAGTGACTGTTTGTTGTGTGTAATTTTGTTCTGATCTTATAATTAGTATAGTAATGGTCAAATTTTCCTTTTCATTTCCCAGAGGTTAAAGAGAGAACAAATTCTCACAAATATACTTGCATGTATGTGTAAGATTAGTAATGGCACAGTACTGCACCATTTATTGCTTAAAGTCTACCCCCAAGACCTAACCATATCCAATTAATTGTTTACAGATTTACACAGTTCCAAATTTCAAAATATACAAAATCAGATAAAAGGATATCAGTATCTATTTGATAATTGCAGCATCAATGATCAGTGCACCATCAGCCCCTCCTCCCAAGGAACATACCAGTTGTCATACCGAGATACCGTCAGAGCCATGATTGAATCAGTGGGAAAAATGGAACATTTAGGATTGAATTTAAATTCTTTTTATCTCGAAATATTTTTAACAGTTCAAATATAGTTTATATTTTCTCACTTCTGTTGTAGGAAATTTGAAAGATTATATTAACCTTAGAAAGACACAACCATTTTTTAGGATGATATTAATCTGAACGAGGTTTGCTAATTTGATGCGTTTACTTATCATAGAAACAATGAAGTAGTCTCATTGAAGCAACCTTATTTACCTGTATAAGTTCCATGTCATGTTCTTGATATTTGCAAGGACACAAGTAGATGGTGGATATATAATTATATATACTGCGGTCTGCGGATAATTTTTTTTTATGATAAATTTTAAATCTAATTTTAATCTTGCTTGTAGGAAAAAAGAAAGAAAGAAATACTGCTGATATGTCTAAAACTCATAACTTAAAAAAAAAAAAAAGTTAACAACTCAGTCACTCAACCAATTATAAACTTATTCTATTGATAACCAAACTAAAATGTGTGTAACTAATTTGGGCTATTGCTTGGATTCATTGGGGTTGGTTCTTTTGCAAGAGTTTTGAGCTTTGCTTCGATGCTCTCAGTTGAGCGATGTCTCATCAACAAAGGCCGAAACCCAAGCTTTTACATAGTTGATGACTTCTCCACGATATATCTCCTTTTTTTTCAGAACTCATTCAATGTACCAAACAAAGAGACCTGCTCCGAGGCCTTACGATTCACGCTCGAATAGTAATAGCTGGTTCATCTTCCTGCGTACACCAAATGCGGGGACTTGTTACGAGCCAAGCGTGTATTCGAAAATATACGAGACAGAGATGTTGTCTCCTGGAACTGCATCATCAATGGCTACTCTCAACAAGGCCCCACAGGATCTTCGTTTGTCATGGAACTCTTTCAGCGAATGCGAGCAGAGAACGTCTTGCCTAATGCCCATACCTTCGCCGGCGTTTTCACCGCTGAATCGAATTTGTCGGATGTATTCAGTGGGCCGCAAGCTCATGCACTTGCAATTAAAACCGACAACTTTTGTGATGTGTTTGTCGGGAGCTCTCTTCTGAACACGTACTGTAAATCGGTTATCGGGAGTTTTGGTTGAGGCTCGTAAGGTGTTTGATGAAATGCCCGAAAGGAATTCGGTTTCTTGAGCTACAATGATTTCTGGTTACGCTATGCAAAGGTCTGCCGTGGAGGCTTTTGAGCTTTTAAAATTAATGCGTTTCAAATATGAAAAAGTGAACGAGTATGCATTGTCAAGTGTCCTTAGCGCATTGGCGGATCCTGAGCTTCTTAGCACCGGTAGGCAAATACACTGCCTCACGGTCAAAAATGGGTTATTAGTGTTTGTATCTGTTGGGAACGCTCTTGTTACAATGTACGCTAAATGTGGGAGCTTGGATGATGCACTTAAGGCATTTGAATTATCAAGTGATAAGAATTCGATTACATGGTAGGCGATAATCACTCACTGGTTATTCACAAAGTGGGGAGTCCTTGAAGGCTCTCAAGCTGTTATTAAATATGCATTTTGAGGGGATCACACCTAGCAAGTTTACTCTTGTTGGTGTTCTTAATGCTTGTAGTGATGTTCCTGCCGTTGAAGAAGGAAAGCAAGTTCATGGTTACTTGTTGAAATCGAGATACGAATCGCAAGTATACATAATGACAGCTTTGGTCGATATGTATGCAAAATGTGGTAATACGATAGATGCTCGGAAGGGGTTTGATTATTTACAACATCCCGATATGGTTTTATGGACTTCCATGATTGGAGGATATGTGCAAAAAGGGGATAACGAAAATGCAATGAATTTGTATGGTAGAATGTGGATCGAGGGGATCATGCCCAATGAGCTCACAATGGCCAGTATTCTAAAAGTTTGTTCGTGTCTCGCTGCTTTGGAACAAGGAAAGCAAATCCATGCTTGTACCATTAAGCACGGATTCGGTCTCGAAGTACCAATCGGAAGTGCTCTTTCAACCATGTATGCGAAGTGCGGGAGTCTAGAAGATGGGAGCCTCGTCTTCATAAAGATGCCATGGAGGGATATAGCGTCGTGGAATGCAATGATATCAGGGCTTGCTTAAAATGGGCATGGAAATGAAGCTCTCGAACTTTTCGAGGAGATGCTGCTGGAAGGAACAGAGCCGGAACATGTTACATTCGTTAACCTTCTTTCAGCTTGTAGCCACATGGGATTGGTGGAAACGTGTTGGGCTTATTTTGACATGATGTCCGATAAGTTTGGAATTGTTCCAAGAGTAGAACACTATGCCTGCATGGTTGACATCCTTGGGCGTGCAGGAAAGCTCGATGAAGCTAAGGAGTTCATCGAATCAGCCACCATAGACCATGGCATGTGTTTATGGCTTATTCTATTAAGCGCTTGCCGGAACTTCCGGAACTACGAATTAGGGGCATATGCCGGAGAGAAACTCATGGAGTTGGGTTCTCAAGAATCATCCGCATATGTCTTATTATCCAGTATATACATCGCCTTGGGCAGGCTGGAAGATGTGGAGAGAGTCCGGAGATTGATGAGACTTAGAGGAGTGAATAAGGAGCCAGGATGTAGCTGGATCGAACTAAAAGACGGTGTTCACGTGTTCGTTGTGGGAGACCAGATGCATCCCGAGATAAAAGCTGTACGTGAATAGCTGCGCATCATAAGCAAACAACTTAAAGATGAAGGTTACCATTACCAACCCTTCTCTGATTCAGTTTCTGAAAATTCGTATAGTGATGAGGAACTAATCGCTGCTTTTATGTGATAATTTGTTTCATTCTTTGGCCCGCTCTTGCCTACATCATTTTCCCATATAACAACACAACTTTAGCATCAAGATTTGTCATTTGTTTATATGAAAAAATGGCATCTAATTCTTTCTTATCCATTAGAGAACCAAGTGGCCAAGTTGGTTTTAAGAAAAAGGGTTTTCCCTATCTTTACTCATTCGTTTCGAGAGTTGATTTTTATCCATTTGGCGACTAAGTCGTTCACTCGGCCAATCAAGTCGCTCTATTTACACAACAACTTCCATTCTGTACAATATCAAACACCTAAACACTCGAGAACCCAAAAAGCCATAAGCGTATCAACAAAAATCTACAGTTCTCGACTCTCCAACGCTCGGTTAAGCTTTAAGCTATGCACCTCATAGAGTACACAGAAATCGGATCCATCAACGGTGGCTCGGTGTAAACTCTAGGGTGGTCGCTTTCCAATCCGTAATCCATCACCGGACGGTACTCAAGCTCCTCATCATGATCATGCACAAACTCCGGTACCTTAATCTCCAACCTCCTCACATGGTCCCATAGAAACTCAAGCCTACTGACATACTTAAGCTTCGAATACAACCTGCCATTCAAATCCCAATCATTCATTACAAATTTACCTTAAAAAACAACTCTTCAACTTAAAAAAAGCAGATGAATCACAAAAAAAACCACTATCGACTTTATCATCAATGGCTAAATTGTCTGATTTGAAATTCAAAAATGTTATAATAATAGAGAGAGAGAGAGACCCTCACCCTCCATTGAAGAACAGACGGCCGAAAGTGGCGAGGAAAAGCCTGGCATGTAAACCGGGATGCAAGAAATAAACAGCCTCCAGATTGTTCTTGACGTTCATTGGAATAGCATCGTAGATTGATCTTAGGACTGAGATTCCCGGGAAATTTTCACTCCTTTGAACATCCGTATGAAGATAAACCACCGAGAAAGGCTTTTCCCCTAATTTGGGGTAAATCTTTTCTTCCAAATGCTTCTTCAGAACCTCACAGCTAACCGTGCGTGCTATCGCCATATAAAAAGAAAAATACCCAATTAACTTAACATAACAAAGAACCAATTTCCCAGAAAATTTACAAAACAAAACACACAATATGCTTGTTTTTTTTACCAGGGAAGCGTTTGCCGATGATGAGAAGCACATTACGGCCGCGTTTATCTCTACCTTGAACCTTGAAGACGTCGAGTTTGTCCAAGAGATGTTCTTGCTCTGACTCAGACAGAGTGGAATAACTCATGATTATTTGAGTGGGAATCGCTCTAAAGAGATTTTGAAATTGTGGGGGAGATGGGGAAGAAGAGGGTTTAGTTTATATAGGAAAGGGGGTAGCTTTATCCGAGTTTCGAGCAAAGATTGGGCTAGAACGGAATATTCTAAGGAATCTTCCGTTTTGGAGGCAGGTGAGTCTGTCACAACTCGGTGGATTTATGATTTGAGTCGCTGACACGTTCGGGGTCCACCTCTCATGAAATCAAATATTTTATAATATAATTTTATTTTCATATTTAAATTCGATATTGTTTGATAAGTAAAGTGTTTATCTATTTTTTCGGATAAATTACTTTTTCATAAAAAATTATCAAATTATTTTTATTTTGAATTATCAAATTCATTTAAAAATTTAAATCATTTAAAATATTTATTTTTAACTAATTTAATTTTTAACCGTTTATCAAACAGAATCTAGTTAAAACTTTAAAAATCTATATATTTTTAGAAAATATATAAAGCCGATGAACAAAATCTTTTGGAGCCCATGGTATTCACTAAAGTTCTTTTCTATATTTAGTCAATTTTGATTTATTTTTTTTTTAAAATAAATCTTATAGGTTAATTATATTTAAAAAAAAAAAAGTAAAATTGAACTAGTATCTACTCGACACGAAATCAACCCTGTGCTGCTGTGCAATTATTCTACCATGTTTTACATTTTTAAACAATTAAAATTGAGTTGAATTGACAATTAAAATTTGGAAGGTAATATTTAATGTTCAGTGAATTTGGGAGCTGCTAATAATGACAATAAAAAAAATGAGTAACTTGACTAATTAAATAAATTTATTTTGAGTAAGTATATTTATTCAGTTAGTCAAGTTACACATTTTTTTAATCATATTTTCTTAGATTATAAAACGTTACTCTTTTTTTTTCCTTTGAGTTCTCATTTTTCCTATCTATGTGTAAAATTAGATTTAGAATTTATAAAAAAAATCACTATTTTATTGAGTTTTTGTGTAAAATCCAAATCAGGTCGCTGTGAGTAGCTATTCTTTAACGATTTAAGATTTTAATGTTGACTAAAGTTGAAAATCAAATTTATATTAATTTTTTGAAAACACATTTTAAGTCGAGTTAAAAGATAAATTTAATCTAAAAAATCATATATTCTATGTTTTTTTTTCTTTTTGAAATATATTATTGAAAAAAAGTTTTATTTAATTTTAGGTATTTCACAAAATAAATTTATAATTTAAATTTAAACCTTCTTTTAATATTTAAAATTTCAACTTATCAATCAATGCCTAAATTAACTATTCAAACTCAACTTATAACAAGCTTGAATTTATCTTCATAAATAAATAATCGATATAATAATAAATTCAATTATTAATATTTATATATTTTAAAAGAAAATATTTTTAATTCAATTAAACACTTAATATTTTAATTAAAATATTATAATATTAACTGAAATAATGATCAAACTATTAATTTTTCATAACTATGATATAATAACCAATCTAGTTTATGTATACTTGATTATTAATATAATATTATTTTATTTACATAACAGTCTATATAATTTATTTTACAATAATTTATATTTATAAATATAAGTAAATAATCAAAAGAAGTTTTGAGGATATAACTCATATGTGAAAGAAAAATGAAACTAGTCGGGCTCTAATTGGTCCAAATACTAATAATAAATGAAACGAGCCGGGTTCTAATTGGTTCAAATACTAGTAAATCTTCCTTTTCATATGTATGTCCTTTTCTAATTGGTCCAAATACTAATAATAAATGAAACGAGCCGGGTTCTAATTGGTCCAAATACTAGTAATCTTCCTTTTCATATGTATGTCCTTTTCTTTATTTCTCTATAGACAAAGAATTTTTCTTTTTTCGCTTCGTATTCTTAACGTTTCGTATTAATTAATTTGAATCGATTTTAATGATATATTTGATTTTAATAGATGAATTTTTTAATATAATTTTTTTTATATATATAAAAATTCAAACTCAAAATTTTTATAAATACTATTCAGCTCAGTTGGTAGAACATAAGTTTTTTAACCTTGGGGTCGTAGGATCGAGTCTCACGGAGGACATTTCATAATTCGGAAGTCTTCTACGGAAGCTGTTCTCAACCTGATGTTGGAGACAATCTACTATTTTACCTCCTCTTACCTCATTACATATGGGAACATAGACAATCATTTTAGTACTTAAATCAATTGTCGTTGGTTATAGACAAAGGCTTTCGTATCCAAACAGCCTACTGAAATCAGATAGAAACAAAGCTTTTGGTCTTTCAAGATAAGATTTGTCCTCACCAATTATTGCAATGCCTTTTTCCTGCGGCAACCTTCTCCACATTTATATTTAATTATTCATGTATATTATATTTTTAATCAAATTTAATTTAATATATATTTTTTAGTAAATCAGTCTCCATCTTTTAGTGTTTCTATGTTGGTGGTCATCCAACTATAAACATTTTCCATTTGGTCATTAAGCTTTAATATTTTATTGGCTTCAGTCACTCACATTAGTTTTTTTAACATTAAAACACTGTGTTTTAACCTTTTGTTTATGGAATTAATCTAACATTTTGGCCTTATTTTTCACAATAACCAACATTTTTCTCCACTGACTAACATATACGAAGTCACCGATACCAAAATCTATTTTTTCTATTTCTTTCTCTTAGTTTAGTTTTCGTTGAAACCAACAAAATTAATCGATGTTTTGACTTTTTAATAGTTTAATTTACAGTCTTCATCGTTTGATCAATATGAAGTAGATGATATATTGCTTTTATTCCCCTCGTAGACCTTTTCACTATTCAAAATTAAAAGAAAGGCCTCTTGTATTAGTGAATCAAAGGGGATTCTAAAAACTGGATCTAAAGTTTAAGAGAGGAAAATTTCAAGGGATTTCTGTATTATTTTTACCACAACTTTCAGGGTTTTTACTTTTTAGCATAATTTTTAAAAGTCGTTAAAGAATTAACTTCCAACAGTCCAAATGACTTAAAACGGATAAATTTTGGAAGTTTAATGATCAAATTAAAAGCTTTTATAGTTAGGAGATCAAAACAAATGATTCTAAAATTTCAATGACTAAACAAATATTTTACCGTATACTTTATCATTGAAAACTACGTGGGCCCAAGGGAAACATGAAGCCTATCAGATTACCGTTTAAAGCCGGCCACCGATTTTGGAAAACTAACGTCTGGAACAAGAGAAGGATAATCCTGTCCCCATAATTTTACTATTTAATATCCCTAAGAAACAAAAGTACATTTAACGTTTAATTTACTTTTAAGAAGTATTTTAGATCCACCTTTCTCGTCAGTGATATTCGTGTTATATGAACAAGGGAGAAAAGGATTATAATTAATTGTGAAATCACATCAAAATCATAGTGGTTCGATTATGGAGACATGCTGCTATAAATCATTGGTTCTTTGTTTCCTCTCATTTTTAACGTTATCTCTTAGCTCTTAAGACTACTATGTGATTGGATTTTATTAACTGGGGTTGTTTGAAATCTTTTTCAAGTATATCAATATATCACTTTAAGTAGTGTATTTTATTTCAACTTAATTCGATCAAAATTATTTATAATTGATAATAAATATCACGATATGGAAAGACGACGAGTGACATGAATCTCACATTAAAAATAAAAAAAGAGGTCATTGAGTTTTTAAGCAGTGGCGTTGTATATCCTATCAAACATGTCTTTTGAAAAAAAAAATCTTTAACAAATAATATCAATTTACCCGTGATGAAACTGTTTTATTTTAGAGAATTAAAAAAAAAATGATTTACATGATAACTTTTAAATTTAGCAAGATAAAACTATTTTTAGCTTATTTAGATTCTTCGAACTTCCTTTTAAACTATTTTTAAATAATTCAAAAAACACACAGCTCGATGTTCTCAAGTCGTATTCTATTGTTGGCTAATCCTCAAATTATAAATACATCTTCTAATACACACCAAAATAAGAACATCTCCTCCTTATTGCAACTAATATGATGTCTCTTAATACGAAATACGCCATCTTCATTGTTTGATGCTCACATTTGTGGTTTTTATTCTTGATTATCTTGTAGGGAGGCATGGACTTGAAGATAACTGATGGCAATGTTTTTTCACAAGCTGGTGGATAATTTGAATCTGTTTCATGGGATGAAATGCTATGTCAATCCAAGCTTCAATTATGGAATGGATCGCCAACCGAACTTCCACGATGATAATGGTGATGTCAATGTGCTTTGATGGCACATAAAGTGCACATCTATTTGCTCATACTTGGAAACGGATGATCATATGTGCTAGATCTAATATAGTAGAACGAATTGCAAAAAAATTAAGCCAACTGGTATAAATTTGGTGATTGCATATGTCTAGTGCTTCACATTAAATAGACCATGGGCATCAAATTCAAGCCATCAATGTGTTAACCACATGGATGCCTCTCCAATATACAGTATATATAGGAAGAACCAGACTTGCTCACCCATTGTGTCCCCCTTTCTTTGGTTTTTCAGTAGAACCCATACAATCATTTATATCTTCGCGATCCATATAGGAAGAGCCAACTTGCCCCGACCCTATTTTCCCGTTCTTCGGGGTTGAACCAGAACCATGCAGTGATATGAACATGGCAAATATCGAAACTTAGGTAGTAAGAGCACAAGGAAGTGTTGTTAGAGTTCCAAGTATCTTACCACCAAGATCGGGGAAGGTCTCTTGTCCAGGCAAGTGGCTTACTTCTCCATTGCCATCTACCGCAATGGGTTATTTGAGTAGGTATCCCTGTAATGGCATAAAAGCCTCGCTTGTGTACCTTATCCAGTTCTCTTCAGCGATTCTTTTAACAGTCTTCAAGCAGTCAAAACTTTCAGGTTCTTTAAAGCAGTCATCGATTTTTTCCATGTGTTCAGCCCAGAGTGACATTCTATATCCATAAACCTGCAGGGTCATTTGTAAATCTAATCAACACTTCTCCGTTAGGCATAGATAATTGCACCCGAACACCGGATAAAGATGATAATGGCAAGGATGAAGGTTCAAACCTGACCGTGAGGATGCCTCTTCCTCTTACCCCATGTGTAATAGGGTTGATATGCACCCATTGCTATCTCGGTATCCCTTGACCCAGCCAAAGATCGTTGATTAATATTGGCGGACCCCATTATCACATACTCGTCGTCTACTATCGTTCCCTTAGAATGTACATAAATCATAAACCGTTTGAACTTTTGTGAAGCTGAAACCTGAAAATAATGATTTATCTTTACATTCATATTCCGATATAAAGCCTCGATCCAAATCAAGTTCTCGAAGTCAATTCAACTAACTGATACCCTAAAGCTGAAGACAAAGGTGAACCTGTTTTCATTCTAGCTTGGAACCAAGCAGAACCAACACAACCAAGTTCTAACAGTCGATCAACTAAGGATATAAACAAATACGATGGTAGAACTAGTGTTTGATTACCGTTTCACCAAGGTTAGATTGGGGTGAACTTGGTCTAGAATCGCCGGGAATTTCTTCCCTATTAGCAAGGCAGTAGAAATTTAGGTAATCTCGTGGATGAGAATTCTCAATACCCATTGATTTCAACTCTTTCGCTACGACTCTGTACATCATTTGAATCGTCTGCCCCTGAAAGATAAGAAACAGAAACTAAGCTACATGATAAAACAATGAAACTGTTAGCAAGCACTAGAAATAACGACGGATGATCTGTTAGTGCCAATGAGTTTGGTTTTACATTCTTCCTCTCCGATTCTAGGCCCTTTTACTACTAGTGTAAGGTACAAAAGAAACAACTATTGTTAGATAACCTGCCAAAAGAGAATTTCTTGCACAGAGGCTGAAGTAGGGGCGCCCTCGGGCCAAATCGGTATAACAACATACACTGCAAATCTCTCCTTTTCTCTTATCTTAGTAGCAATCTTCAACGCCAATTCCATAGGAATTAAATTGTCGGCACCTAAGAATACCCCCCAAAAGAAAAAGTTTCGTCTCTCAAAAACAGAAAGCAAAAGAGTACTAGTAAAATGTAGATAGAATGTTTTTTAAACCTGCTTCCTTGTAAGATGGCCAAGCATATGATGATCCGATGAAATATTGATTCTCGATGTATATGAAGTGTTGAGCAGATCTAATTGCCTGGATGCATGCTGTCTGAATGCTCTTGTCGATCACCAGATTTTTTGCACAAACAAGATTCTGCAGTAAAATAGAGCTTGAGCAAACCGATGTACATTCGATTGAAATATTGATATTGTTTTATATTCTTTAGTCCTAAAGAGAGCATTAGAACCAGAGATTCTCCTTCAAACACATTCTTTGGGAACCCTTTCACAGATCCTGAATCTATAGAGCGGAAAACCTGCAGATTCGAAGAGCAAACAAAGGTTAAATCAAACTGAAGTATTTTACTTCGTGAGGTGTGTGGTAATTTACCTGAATATGCCAGTTCTCCGGATCTTCCTCATCAGAAACCCATAATGAAGGATCATCATTCGGGATTGTCGCGGAAGGGCTTAGTATCCAAGAAATTCGTCCCAACTTTATTAAAGAATCATCATGCCACCTAGAAACCCTGTTGAATCTAAGTCCAAACTCCGACAATTTTGTAGCTTTCCTCCATCGCTGCTCAAAGTTGGTAAGAATATCATAAGCAGCTGGCCCTTCAACCTTGCAATGTAGGTCATGCCACGGTTGCCTCAGGGCCCTGGTTCCCGACTAACAATTGAAATATCTGAATTGACAGCATATCCAGTTTCAGTTTAGCAGATTAAATCAAATACTAGACAAGACGACACAAAAGAGATACTCACAGAAAATGTCGGGTTGTGATAATCATTTTGAAATACAGTGTCGAGATCCCGAAATAGTCGGTGTTCCGGTGTATCGTAGCGACCATCACAAAGGTCCAGGCCACCTATAAAAGCAGTGATCTTTCTATTGTTTCCAGGTGCTTGTGAATCCACAATCACACATTTCTGATGGTGTGTGAAGAGGGTCCCAACAACCTGGATTACATGCCACAACTTACGTCCTTCAGCCTTACTGATGCTATTTTGCAGTCGGCAATCACAACGGAAAACGTGCAATAAGAATAACTGGATAGTGTAGTGCATGCCTGCCTGTTGCTTGAAAATGCTAAGCTTACTGCTAGCATGGGGACAACACACACAAAACCGACGAGTGCTTGAAGAACTTCCGAGTTTCTTCATCGTGAGTTTGTATCACTCCCGCCTGAATTCAAAGCACTTTCCATGTTAAACCAGAGAAGAATAATCCTATGTGATAGCCTGGTCCCCATAGAGAAGAATCTCAGACTCTCGGTTAATATTAACTTAAAGGTCGCTTTCTCAATGATGTAGAGCATTGATTCTAAAAGCAGCCAAGCAATGACGGGCAAAACAAAAAAGGTAGCATCTTTGAACAAAAACCAAAAACATTATTAACAAGTTTTCTTCTTCACAAAAAACATGTAGTGAACTTGAGCAGGTATTTAAGTTGCGTTGTGGCCGTGTTTTTCAGTTGCATTGTGTTTATCAATCGAGTACATAGAAGATGCTATTGTGATCATTGTGGGTTTCATAGTCGTACAATAACAATTTCAGCAACACCGTTACCGCTATTCCAATGGCAGACCACTATTTAAATCCGTGACCTTGAGTACAAGACCTTAAAGCAGTAACTTTTCAGAAATATTTGTACAGAACCAGAAATTTCATACCGTGTTAATGAAGAATTTGCTATGGGAAGTCTTGTCGTCCAAGACCAAAAGCAAAACTCTAACCCCTTCTTCCGATTTGTACTTAAGCAAATCCCCAAAACTCAAATCGCCGCCGTTTGGTAACGGCCGTGTCGGCTCTCTTACAAGCTTCGCCTGCGTATAAATCGTCCATCCGACGATGTAAACCAAGTGATGCGCTTCTAAAATTGCATGACAATATCTTCCCAACATGACTCGTGCTTAAACTCAGTTCCGTTCTCTAATTTAATCTTCGGCATCGAGGATCCATTGGTGTGCGCGTCTTGGTATAAAGTAACGGAACCCCCGTGCCGGAGGGGAAAATAGCAGTTTCTGATTGCGAATCCCGTCGAGTTTACCACCATTCCATATCGGTACGACGGCATTTCCTCGCATTTGGTGAATCTCATCTCAATGTGAACCGCGCAGTCGGGTTTCCATAAGAATCGATTATAGGAAACCACCCGCTGATCGGTTCACCGGAGAGAACTTTAACCGCAGGCACCGTCGCGATCCTGATCAAATCAGCACCGAATACGTCATTATCCTTAACGTAAAACTCGATGTAAGGTGTTGGGTGGGCAAGGGATATTTTGAAACGCTCGTTCCAAACCGGGTTCTGTGAATTCGAAATCACGCGCGTCCGCGCCACCGTTGCACCGGCCAGGCAAACCGTCAAGTAAGGGTCGCTGGTGATGATCTTATGGTTGAGATGCTTCTTCTTCTTCTTTCCTGCAGCACACGGGGATCGGCACACGCGGAACACCGAGAAACATTGCCGGAGACGCTCCGACATCAAATCCATGTTCGGCAAATATCGAGCTTCAATGATTTTCAAATCAAGGTCGCCATGCAAGAACACAACGGGATCCGAATCGTCTTCCCCCATTGAATCAGGCCCAGATAAGAACATTTATTCAAAAAAGGCACGAAATCTGAGGAAATCAAAATGATAAAACAGCAATGCGAAATGTTGAGTAAGTTGGATTACTAGTTAAAAGGTGAATATTTATTTCTCTCTTTTGAGTGATTAGTTAGCGTTCATTGGCAGCAACCGGAAAAAAACAAACGTGCTGAAGAAGAGGTCAGTACAGCAGAATTCCGTTTGTTTTCTCCGACTAAAATTTCTCTTAAAACCTCTCTACCTTCAATCTTACATAACTTAAACCTCTTTTAGTTTTAAGCCATTTTAAGTTTTTCTTAATCTTTTCTATTACTCCAAATATCAAAATCAATTTTAAAACGAAAGAATTAACCAACTTAAGACCAACTTATCTTACCAATGGAGTCACGGGAAGAGAAGAAAAGAAGATAACTCAAGCTCCAAAATTTTCTTTCCTTTTTCTTTTATTCCATGTGCGAATTCTCTTATTTATACACATTACTTCACTTAATATTTACTAACAATCATCCACAAAATATTACTAATTTAGTCACTGAATTTTTTTATCTTTCAAAATCAAACCTCAAAATTTTAAATTTTACATTTTAGTCACTAGCCCCGATTTTAAGATATTACATAAAATGTAAACTACACTCATGATCACTGAACTTTTATAGTACTTTTATTTTAACCGCCAAACTTTTAAAACTTGTATTATAATTGTCAAATTTTTAAGAAAAGATAACATGACATGTCAAATTCTTCTATCTTAAAATAATAAGGTTTCAAATTGACAATCCTCGCAAAGGCCAGATTTCTGATGAACGGAGCGACTGTCAATCAATCTTAACAGTAGAAAGGTTATGTCTGATCACAAAATTAATATAGTTCAACTTTTCTTTAAAATAGTTTGGGTGATTACAAGATAATACATGTTCATAATTTTTTTAGTCATTGACAACGCACACACCCTCCAAATGCAACTCATCGAACTCGGAACCTCTAAAGAGAACAACATTCCCCTTAACCACTGAGGCCGCTTGTTGAATTCTAATATAATTCAACTTTAAGCTAATTCAATATAAAAATGTTGGGATTGAAAAAAAAAATCGATTGGAATTTAGAAAAGCTAGAAAACTTTTTAACAAATTTGATGCGAAAGAAAGAAAAAGATGTTTGATAATCTTTTCGATTGAAGAAATTAATGAACGACGAGAGAAACAATAGTGAAAGAAGAGTGATGATTGGCATTTTTTAGGTTTCTTAATGTGTCACATCTATGTTGTTAATGGTTAACTGTCCAATGATTGAAACGATTTTTTTTTTAAATAATAACTCAAATAAAAAAATTGATTTTAAAGATCAAAGCAAAAATGCTCTAATTAGAGTTTAATGACTATTAGTGTAATTTACCCAAGTATGAATTTTAAAAGTATTAAGTATATTAAATAATTTAATTAGATTTTTTTAAAAATATAATTATATAAAAAAGGAAAGAAATAAATTTAAAATATTTAAAATGTTTCTGCCAATTGATAGAACAATATAAAGCTAAAATTGATTAAAACGAATTAAAACACGTCAAAATTTTAAGTATAATAAATTCTAAATTATTTAAAATCATACTATTAACATAACCAATACCAATACTCGTCGTGTTTAGCCTATGATATACGAATAATGTTAAAGAGATGAAATCCAATAGGAAGTTGGAAATAATAAGGGTAAACTACAAGTTTAGTACCTTAACTATTATTTTTATTTTATTTTGATCACTCAACTATTTTTTTAAAACCATACATAATGTTACGTTTTGGTCACTCACTGTTAAAAATTTAGCAAAAATGTTGACTTAATACGTTTAAAAAAAATTCAATAATGACATAGTATTACCTTATGGTGGCACATCAGTATCACTGTAATTTTTTAACGGTGAGACAGCAAAACGAAAAAACGTAATATTATGTATGATTTAAAAAAATAATTGAGTGACTAAAATAAATAAAGTGATAATCAAGATACTAAACGTGTTATTTACCAAATAATTAATAGGCAGACATATATGGATGGGTATGAAACATTTTGTAGTTGTGAGTCACGTGGTGGCAACGTCAAACTGACGCTTCCCAAACTCTTAGGGTGTGTTTGGTTCACGGAATGTAAGATTACCTCCGGGAATAGGATTACCGGAATGTAACATTACCTAACACATTACTGAGAATATTACATTATTGTGTTTGGTTTGTTTGGTAGGAATGTAAGATTACAGTGTTTGGTTGAAGTAATAAAAGATTACTGGAATGTATATTTTACGAAATTGTCCTTGTTCTATATTTTTAACAAGTGAAATTTTAAATATTTAAATGAAAATATTTATATAAAAATTCATCGAGAATATATTACTTTATTATTTTTAATATATATACTTTTTAATAAAATTTATATAAAATTTTTTATAAAATTTAAAAGATAATTGGGTAGAATAAAAGAGTAAATATATCATGCATTATTTTAATTAATATTAAATTTTACATAATTTATCTAAAAATATATTAAAATTTTACATCAACATTTAACTAAATAAGCGTATGAACATTTTAATAGATGAACCATTTTACTCCTACCAAAATGTATAAAGATGACTTTATTATAAATGAATGCATTTACTTTTTAAATGTGTATAAATAAATTAAAATTTTATATATACAATTAAACAAAAATCAAAATTATATATATTATATAAAATTATAAATTAAACAATTTATAATTCTATTTCTTAGTTAGGTTAGTGTCAATTTATAATTTTACATTTGATATTTTATTTCACTGTTAGGTTAGTGAAATAGGAGAAGTAACACATCAATGGGAAATTAAGAGTCGTAGCATATTTGTATGTGCATGTGCATACATATGCACATTTGTTGTACAAAAATAAAACTACATTAATGAGAAATGACTCGAGAGAACAAAATCGCGTTTGAGTTGAAACATCAATGAAAGGAAATGAGAAATGTCAATATGAATGATTGTTGCAGTATCCATGTAAACTTCACCATGGACAAGACTACAAGAGCCCGAGCTTGAAACCCCTAAACGTTAATTACAGGAATGAAGAAAAAGAAGACCTGGAAATCAACTCCATCAACGTTCCTTTCACCTCGAAGGTGACTGTCCAACATATCTAGTGTTCAGGTCCTAAGATGTCTTCCGCCTAGGCGAAAAATGTGGGATTTAGACCTAATGGTCGTTGGTTGTTTCCGAAAAGATTGCAGGATCGACGACTAATCGTCGTCCCTTTCACCCCGAACCTTGCTCGAATATACCGAAAATAAAAAATACTCATTATATACATGCTATTAAAAGAGATTATGGCCATGAACTTTGTCATGAAACTCAAAGTGTATACATCATTAGGTTGAAAATAGTTGTTCACAACAAAACATTTACAAACCTCAACAGTTGGTTTGAAATTTCATTACATAACGAGGTATACACATTTTACATGTCTTCGAAGTGGGAAGCAATAAAAACAATGACACAATTGATCACATATGACATGGTTTCTCACAGCAAAATATTTACATACCTCGAATAACACCGTTGCGGCGATGATTTCTCGATCTTTCATCTAATTGCAAAGCAATGTGTCCCGTGTTGCGTTTCTGGTGGTCAGATTCACCCTAACACCAAAATGTCGTTTCAATAATCGGATAAATGTAGAACATGTTTTAAAGCAGTTGTTATAGCTAGTTATCTTACCCACCTGCAGCTTTGCAAAGATATTCACGTTGATCATCTCGCAGTGATATATCTGTGAAATATGATCATAAGAAGACAACCAAATAAATTGACCGACTACGCAGTAATGAGATTCGCGGGCAAATTATGCACAGTTCATCGATATTCAACTGACGGAGAGTTGAGTAAACTGAAGTTTATACATACCAACACCTGTTATATTTGATCCTTTGAAAGATGTGTTTCCCATTGCAATTGTGCCTTCCAAGTTCGCGTTGCTCTGCAGATAGGAACGATCGGAGATTCGAACGAAGATATCATCCGATAGAACAATGAATTATCCGTCCTAAGATCAGCTTCAAAAGGTCGGCTCCTGCATCGTTTCGGTTAATCAAAAACCATTTAAAACACGAGTAGGGACAAAGATCAAAAGATTCGAGAGTTCGCCTAAAGTTGCAGGCATGCACTTATCTGAACTATTTACTAGCTGCAACTCTAAAAAAGGTCGATGTTTATTATGTAAGCATATATGAGCATAAAAGCAGCAGAAGATCCATGAAAAATTGATTTTACCCAAGGCCTTTTACAACCTCAACTAATGAAGATTACAGATATTTCATGAAAACCGATACGAATCGAGGTCTTTTAACCATGAGGCCAACTTAACCACATTACATTACTTTACTAGCCCTTTAATAACCTCAACCTATATGGCAATCATATGTTTAAAAACCCCAAACCATTATCGGACCTTAAAAACAAGCTCGAAACTTGAAATTAGTCTCGTCGAATACTTTTTTCGAGACAACAGAAAAATGGAGGGACTTTTGAAGGTCTTTAATGAAAAATGTTCGAATTTAGTTAGTTGACATAGAATAGTTGGGAGAAAAACTGTCAAATCGGCATCGAATATGCTAGCACCAAGCAATTCGCGCCTTTGAAATTGCCTAATTTGTGTGTTTTGTGCTTCTTTCTTTAAAGAACATGTGCTAAAAGCACTTACCCTAGAGAAGCAATGTCCCATATTTTAAAAAATTGTGGAAATGCGAACTGCGACAATCGATAAGAACCCTGGAAAGACATCAAAGTCAAGAAATCACAGACTAAGTCCATGGAAAATAACAATTTGATAATCAATTTATAGACAAAAATCAATCAATCTTAAAACAAGTTTAGATAAAATCCGTTCTACTTCCACTTCCACTTCCACACCTACAATAAACTAAAAAGGCATGTATTTACATTTCTGAACAAATTACAGTCCATTCTAATTTCCAAACCCAGAAATTACAAGTACACAAAACCATATCATGTTGTTTGCTTTCTCAATCTTTTCCATAAATCAAAAAAAAAATCTCAAAAAATGAAATTCCCATTGGATTGAACAAATAATCCAAATGCAACATAAATTCCAACATAACTTTTCACTTTTCACTTGAATTATCATAATTTTAATCTTTTAGTTATTTTTTTCTTTTAACATAAACCAAGAAAGAAAAGAGACCAGTAAAAGAGTAATCTGAAAGTACGTCATAAAGGGAAACAGATAGAGAAAGCCAATTGGAACACAAGCTAAGAAAATTAATTATACATATATAAAAAAGAATGCATCGATTAGCAACTCAGAACAAAGCGACGACAAATTAACCTGTAAAAATTAAGGGTGGATTTTCCGAACAGATTATGACCAACAACAACTAATGAAAAATTGCCAGTTTTAAGGGATCATTGGGTATAAATCAATTCACCTGTCAAATTTGGCTTGTCGAAGTATGGACTGAAATGGAGAAAAAAGGAAGATCAAATGAGATTTAAATCATTGAGATTAACTAAGACAAATACCATTGACATATCAATTAACTGAAAAAACATAACATTATTGTCTTGAAATCTTGCTTGATCAATGGCTTTGCAAAGGGAGCGAGAGCTAA
Source organism: Hibiscus syriacus (assembly GCF_006381635.1). Classification (NCBI taxonomy): domain Eukaryota; kingdom Viridiplantae; phylum Streptophyta; class Magnoliopsida; order Malvales; family Malvaceae; genus Hibiscus; species Hibiscus syriacus. Next base: position 4,460,903 of record NW_024063078.1, read on the forward strand.
ATTCTTCTTCCTGTCCTCCTTCTGCTGCAATGAGCCGGCAACCATTAACGACTGTGAATCTAGAGCGCACAGTTGGAGGCTAGAGCGGTGGAGCGTGAGGAAGGAATGAACGTTTTACAGTTTAGGGATTTCAATTTTGGGAATCTCAATTTTGGAAGCAAATACCTAGGCCAAATCGAAGAAGAAGAAGATTTCAGCAGTGGGGAGGCTATTTTAGACAACAATGACGGGAATAAGCAAATACCTAAGGGAGACGGGGGATTAATATTCCTGGGAAAACAGTGTAAAAAATCACTATTGGTATTAATTTTTTACTGACCCTTGGTAATATTGTCCATCCAAACATGGGTATATTCAGCTGGGAAAAAAACATTCCCCTCGGTAATGAAATATACCTTGAACCAAACGGGACCTTACTCCCATCCCTTCAGCCTTTCATGCTCAATACGGATAATAATTGTTTATTGCTTTCAAGTACAAGCATTTTAAATACTAAGATTTTATACCTAATTTTTATTTTAGGCAAACTACACCCAATAGTCACTAATATTTATGCAAGTTTATTTATTCGTAATTAAAGTTTGATTATAATACTATTATTGATTTATAAGAAAATAATTATTATGTCGTTTGCTCTTATGTTTAAAATCCAAATGTTTTTTATTTCTTCCAACCTAACTTATCCAGGGTGCTTTTAATTGTCTTATTCATGCTTGTGTCCAATACAACAGATTAAACTTAAACCAAACACCAATATTTTTCTCGACAATCCAAGTCCTAACAATAGGTTTGAATGACAAAATAATGTTCTCGGAAAATCTTATGGGTTCTCAAAATAAATAATACTTGAATCTAAAATAATCACAGGGCATGAACTTGAATGAAGCTGTATCTAAAAAGAAAATGAACCATATCTCGTGCATTGCACTAGTAAAGAAGCCATTCACCAAGATTGAGTTCCGGGTTGAGGCCTTTCAGCAAATGTGACTGCTTTACTGCCTCGGTTTGTTGCATTCAAGCTTCACGACTGTAGAACGCGTCAAGTGTCTTTGCAGGGATACGGTGGAGAAGTTCACGAGGGAAGATACGAAGCAGAGTCCATGCTAGGTCAAGCGACTGGAAGATGTTGCGAGTGTCGTAAGCACCTTGAGTCACGAATTTCCTCTCGAATTTGTCCAGGAACTCCAGATAAAGCTGTACCATAGATAACAAGGAGAAAATCAAAATAAAAATCTCAACAAGGAACTTTTTATTTGATATAGCATTCTCATGCATGCAAAGATGCACATGCATGGTGTCAACTACCCATCCAAAAACACATGTATGCGCAAAATAGAGTGAGAGAGGGGCAAACCAGATCCTCAGAAGACAGAGCTTCTTCTCCAACCACAGCTTTCATTGCTTGAACATCTTTTCCGATGGCGTAATTTGCATAGAGCTGAAATCAACAATAGCAGGGCTTCAGTATGACTATTAATAACACTAATACTTATGCTAGAGGGACCCTTGTTTCATTTTAGAACTTCTTAATCATACCTGGTTGGACACATCAGCATGATCTTTACGAGTCATCCCCTCACCAATAGCACTCTAAAACATATACAGCCCAAGGAAAAGCTTAGCACAAACTCCTAATTTATGCAGTTTCTTGATTCTCAGGCAAGATGAAATGATAATGAAGTAATAGTCACACCTTCATTAATCGAGAAAGTGAAGGGAGTACATTAATTGGTGGGTATATCTGTTCAGAAAATAAATAATAATAAGAAAAAGAAATTATACATATTCAAACTTAGACACTGCTAATGGCAATCAAATATATTTGGCAACTTGGAGCTTAATTAGTATGCTCAATTTCTTATTAATCCAATACTGCTGACAATTTTATACGTTCAGTAATAGGGAATATTATTTCAGTCACCTGTCTATTGTAGAGCTGTCTATCGATGTAAATCTGCCCTTCAGTAATATAACCAGTAAGATCAGGTGTAGGATGGGTAATATCTGGTTCATAGAAAATTATCAACCAAATTTATATCAGATACCCAATAAAACTTAAAAGAATGTTGTACTGTGTCATTATGACTCTTACCATCATTAGGCATGGTCAAAATAGGAATTTGGGTGATGGAACCTTTTCTTCCTTCTATACGCCCTGCTCGTTCATAAATTGTTGCCAGATCAGTATACATATACCCAGGATATCCACGCCTTCCAGGGACTTCTTCACGAGCAGCAGATACCTAGAGGCACATACAAAACATGACAAATGATACAAGTCTAGCATTGGTATACACTGCATTCTAATGGAGCATCAATTCACAGATTTAAGTAATTCTAAGTCCCTGTCAAGTGGATTACATTCACCTTCTAAAGTTTTTAAGAAAACATTGCCTTTGACTTTTGAGTTAAAATATAGACGTTCAAAAAAGCATCAACAGAACACTTTTTGTCAATAAGCAACAATCTAAGACAAATTGTGTGCCGTATATATCCTCCCAGCTAAACAGTTACAAAGCATATGTACCTCACGAAGAGCATCTGCATAAGAACTCATATCTGTCAATATAACCAGAACATGTTTCCCACATTCATAAGCCAAATACTCTGCAGTTGTGAGGGCAATTCGAGGTGTGATAATTCGTTCAATTGTGGGGTCATTTGCCTGTAAAAACATTAAACAATAAACAGTGCAGTTCAAGAGGGAAAAGAAAAGTAATCTTCAATGGAAAAAATGAATTCAAAATGACATGAACATTTAAGTTGAATTAATTTACTGGAGAAGAACATAAATAACCAACTCAATAGCAGTACAACCTAGGCAATACCATAATAGTCATCCTATTCCTTCTTTAGCTAATTTATCCGCTTCCCAATTAGCAGCTCTCAAAATATTCCTAACAATTACACCTTTACTCTCCAATAAGGCAGCAATGTCTTTCACCAATGACTGGAACATTGGAGTACATACAGCCGGATTTTTAATTCATTTCATAGCAGTAAGGGAATCCGATTCAAGGATGACCCTTGGAAATGAAACCAAAGCTTTCTCCTCAATATACAGCAGCCCTCTTTTGATAGCCAATAACTCTGCAAGAATAGGAGGACCCCCCCCCCCCCAATCCTTTCAGAAAAGGAACCATGCTGCAGCCCTTCAGAATCCCTTATCAAGCCACTTATGCCTCCTTTATCCCACTCCTTAGACATCGCACCATCAACATTTAATTTAACGAAACCTAAGGGAGGAGCAATCCAGCAGGAGGAAGAAATATAACCCTTCTTCCTTTATCCCTCTTTGTTTGGTTTTTAAGTCTTATGTTGTAACAGAAACTTCTTAGGATATGGCTTTGTATTATTCTGGTATTAATGAATTATTAGGCACTCTTTTCCTCCTTCCAATGTCCTTCATGTTATTGTTGTAACATGGAGGTTAAGAAGGGGGTTTTTAATGAGGTCTAACCTATTTCTATAAAAAAAATACTGGAGAAGAAAATTGCAGGGTGAATGAGATCAATTACTGGAGATTACCAGGTTCAAGAAAAGGGTCACTCTCTCCATAGATCCATTTTCCTCGAAATCTCTTTTAAAAAATTGAGCAGTCTCCATATTCACCCCCATAGCAGCAAACACAATGGCAAAGTTGTCTTCTTCTTGTTGACCCTAAACGCCAATCCACATAATGGGATGATAACAAATTTGAAAGTGAAATAAAGAAATAAACAGGCATCTAGCTTCAAAAGATTGTGTATCAGTTCATTTATGGACCAAAAACAAAAATCATTGACATCCAATAATAAACCATGAACATCAAGCATGCAATCATGTCAAACTATAGCAAATACCATAGTAGGTTATAGAGTAGACACACATCAAGGAGATTATCAGACTTTTCCAATCGCTTTACAAGACCAGCCTGACGACAGATTTGAGCAGCTATCTCATTATGAGGAAGACCAGCAGCAGAAAAAAGAGGAATTTTCTGTCCACGAGCAATGGAGTTCATGACATCAATTGTTGATATCCCTGTCTGAATCATCTCTTCAGGGTAAGTCCTCTCGCTAGGATTGATAGAACTCCCTGAGAAAGACAACGGACATAAATTAACAACGGTAACATAAAACTTACTCATCTGTAAACGACCAGAATACCAAAGTTTGCCAAATACACTTACCAGAAATATCTAGATACGCCTCAGGCAAAATAGGAGGGCCGTTATCTATGGGTTTCCCAGAGCCGTTGAAAATGCGACCTAGCATATCCGATGAGACAGGTGTTTTCAAGACCTGTAAAATATACATTAGAAGTGGCTCAACAATCAAAAGCCATAATAAAATGACTAAACCGACAACCTTTACTTTTGCAAAAAGTTTAAAATCACAAACAATGATGATTCAAGAATTTCCCTATATTAGAAATCTCAGCCTCATTCATTCTTAACCATAAGATTGTTACGAGACAGCACCAAGCAAATATCTCACTCAAAAAAGGAAAAACAAAAAAGTTTAGCATCCTAATTTAAAAGCAACGATAGAATGAAACCTACAGCACCAAAGAAAAGCAGACTTATTACCTCTCCTGTAAATTGCACTGTTGTGTATTTGTTATCAATTCCAGACGTTCCTTCAAAAACCTGTAAAAGGAGAAAGGGAAAGAATAAAATGACACAATTGGAACAGACTTAAAGCTATTCTAGAACCAATTCTCACCAAATGCTCTCAGAAATTCATCTCTCATGAAAACGATGTTATTAAATGTAGTAAATGGTATATACATGTTTCTATCACTTGCTGTTCTCCACCACATTCTCCAATCCATCAATATGGACTTAAAACAGCAATCATACCTTGGATCTCTCATTCTATAAAATATGCTATGAGAAATACCTGCACAACTGCTTTCTCTCCGTCAACTTCCAAGACTTGACCTCGTCGAGTTGTTCCATCACCTAAACGAATATTGACAATCTCCTGAAACTTCGGACCCTAAAACATATCAAAATTTCTAAGGTTATATAATCAAACAAATAGCTATTAACAATGAATTACAACTATAAAGATATGAAATATCAAACCTACCTTAACTTTGTCAAGAATGACCAATGGTCCAGCAACACCAGACACGGTTCTATATTCTGCAAAACCAATTTAATTTTTACATAATCTTCACACCAACAAACAAATTCTCACCAAAGCATCCCACTAACATCAGATCATATCAACAAAAAAGCAATACAAAACAGAAAGTAGTAGTTTGATTAAGAAATTAAAGAATTAAATATCCATCTTAAGGTCAAGATTGTGTTAATTCATTAAACCATTAAAAACATATTTCATGAATTTAAACATATTACGTAACCAATCAACTGAAAAATTAAAAACAGAACCACTCCAACATCATAATTTTTTTTATTTGATAACAGATCAAAAATTCGAGATTAGGCAATGAATAAAATCCAGGTTGAAGGCTTTGAATGTCAAATGAATAAGTTACCCATTCCGATCTCTAGATTTCCCTCGTCCATGTCAATGAAATTCTTTTCGGCACCCATCTTCAAGTCCAAAGCTGATTATAAATTTACAAACACGAAGAAGAAGAAAGAAAACGAATCAGAAACTTATTTCATTATTCACCACACTGGTACCAATAGTCTACTGTGATTGAATCAGAATCAGAAAAGGTTTGAAAACACTCGATTCTTTCCTCGATTATACTGTGGAAAGAGCTAATGAGAGAAATTCGTCCAAAAATGAGAAGATTTGTCAAATTTGAGTTGGACAAGTCTACTGCGCGAATGATAAGAACTGTGAATGTGTGATAAGAAAATAAATGGAGAATTTAAGCACTAACTGACAGAAAAATTGAGATTAAAACTAAAAAATAACTAATTACTTTTTATTGAAATATTATTTTAATTTTCTACTAAATCATATTATAGGTGGAATAATTTTAAAAAGTATATAAATATATACAATATTAATTTAAAACATACTCGATAAATGATAAAAATATATTTTTATCAATATATGTTTAATCAATATATATTAATAGAAATATATATAATTGTTTAAAAACAAATTTCAATTTTTTTACTTAAAATAATATAAAATTAAATATTTTTTTATTAGTTGAGTGAAAATTAAATTATTAAAATAATATATTTATTTATTTATTTTACTAATATAATACCTAAAAATAGTAGTAATGTTCTTTTTAGCAATATGTACAAGAAATAAATGAATCACGTGATTATTTTTATTTACATAACTCGTCATAATTATTGATGGAGAAATAACTTTTTCCTTTTTTTTTAAATCATGCAACGTGGCTATGAAGATGAGGCTGGTATCAACGCATATCCTCTTTCGTTCATAATTCTAACTACATACATCAATGAACAATTGCAATTATTTTCAATTCCAGAATATTAATTAAATAATATTTTTACTTATTTAGAGTAAATATAATAGAATATATATTTAAATATTATTAATTATTTGATAATAAATATTTATATATCATGTATATGCGATACTTAAGACAAAAATATCAAAAAATAACAATAATAAACTAATTACTTATGTTATTTAATCCGTGCAATAATATATACAAACACGTAATATAATCACTTAACTAGACATTCATTTAAATTATGGGGTTTTGTTATAAAATTTAAGGGATATCACATAATTTATTAAAATAAAAATAATTGTTAAATCATGTGCAGGGGAAACAATTGAGGGTAAACTACAAATTTAGTACCTAAACTATTAGTTTTGATTCGTTTTAGTACCTAATTTTTCTTCTTCTTCTTTTTATCAAAATCATACATAACGTTAATTTTTGTTTCATTTTGAACCCGCCATTAAAACTTAACGGACAGACTGACGTGGTATAACTTCGGTGGATGGACGACCAATTTGAATGGTGAACCATGAGAGAATGACGAATCGACTAACATAGTTCAATTTCAAATCCATTGGATGGTGGAATATGGAGATCAAAGGACGGAAAAATCGAAGAGCCATCATTGATTTGAGGAGATTGAGGTGTTTCTTGGTGAAACATAGGCTGGAATTGCGTTTAGTGGATCGAAATGGTGCGGGATAGAATGTTTGGACTTCATCATCCGATGATTGTAGACGCGATAGCCGGCGAGTCCGTCCGTTAAGTTTTTAATGACGGAGTATTAAAATGAAACAAAAATAAAACGTTAAGTGTGGTTTTGAAAAAGATAAAAGTGTAGGTGTTAAAACTGACCAAAACTAATTATTTATGTATTAAACTCGTAGTTTACACATAAATTAATGATATGTGATTTTATTTTTTTCTTAAATAAAGTTCCAAAATTTTATTTTGAATTATATATTGTCGTTCTTATTATGTTTTATTATGTTTGTGGAATTTGAAAAGAACGAAAAGGCACGTATATATTTTATTGAAATAAAATAAGAAAAAAACCAAAATTATGGAAACTTCAAAGAAGCTTCCTAAAACTAGCATAATTTCCCCTCTTCGCCTGGGGTTTTCTGTGGAAAAAAAAAGATATTTTTAAAATTGTAACGATAAATTTGAGTTAATATAGTAATTTTAAATGTTATTATTTTAAAATAGTTTAATAAAGCTCATTCTTGTGTAACAATTATTATTTTTAATAAATATATATTATATGTATATATGAATAAAATTTATATTATAAAATTTATCTTGAGACATCAACTTAGTGAGATTGGTCTCCTATCGCAAAATTATCGATTGTGGTTTTCTGTCAAAATTATAAGGGTAAACTGTTTAGAGCCGTCATAATCAAATGTTATTATTAATAATTGGTGTAATGAACATGGATACCTAATGATAAAAAAGAATCGGTCAAAAAGAACCCTCGAGAAAAAAAAAACCAATATCACCTCATTTTCTTCTTAGAACCTCCGTCGATGTACTTTTTTTTAATAATGATTGTAGATTGAGCTGTGGAACTTGTATGCACAACCGCAAGCTTTTTGGGCAGCCCAATTGCAGTTGCAACGATGAGACCAATCAACCCTCCATTGCCAAAGAAGCATATGACGAGGAGAAGAAAAGAAAATAGGGGACATAAACAACATGACACACTCTCTTCACTCGAATTACTCTTTCTATGAGCGCGCATGACGTATAAACAATATCGTTTTGGGTCTTGTTTTTACAAACACATTCCTCTGGCTTGTCCCTGCTCGGATCTAGCACACTTTTCGCGGCTCTAGAGATCCGAACATATGAAAGAAAATACTAACCTGAGATCGTTAAGCACCACCATTTTCGGTTACGAATGAAAGGCTGATGGATCTTCCGAGCTTATCAGCCAAGAAGCAGCAAATGTTGCTACCATGGATTTTCATCACTACGATGCACTATAACACCAGAGGTAGCTCACTGAACATGTAAATAGTCGCATATTAGAAATCAACGTCCATCTAGGATGACGAGTAAAAATCTCCCATAATGGTTCTCCGATTACATTTTATATAGGTAATTTTAGTAATCATCGCATATCCAATGACCATAGGAGCGGTCTCCCAAAATAAAAAATTCTCACCTAAATAAGGCTCAACATGCTTCAAGGGTCCAATTAAGTTCTTAAATCGGCTTGAGGTTATCACTAGTCAACTTTCATATGTTGACTCGAAATTTTGACTATTACAAGATGCCTTTACCCTAGCGAGAAGGACTCCCTCATCGTTTATACCAAGGCAAAGATGGCTCAGCCTAACCTATAATGTTTCCCTGGACGCGTAGAGATGTCTCCACTTTCCTTAGAATGCCACCAAGGCTAGGTTACCTTCTCTACCAATCGAGAGCGTTGAGATATATTTACTTCTCTCTTTCGTCATATTTTTAACACACACTGAAAGAGTTAAAATACCTATGTCCAACTATAATTCTAACATGTGATATTAAAATTATGGAAAGTATTGATTAATGCATGATATTGTGGTAAATTAGGTTTAGATTGTATAAAATGATGATATTATGTTTTTAATATTGAGATTGGTTTGTTGGTAGGTTGGTATTGATAAAGGCATGCAGATATGTTTTTATGGTGCACAAATAAGAAAGCATGTACTACCTAGGGAGTTTCGATGCTCCACTGTTCTCTGCATAAAAATGGTTGGTTTAAGATTTTTTTAAGAAGTATGAAAAGCAATTTAGTCCACAAGTCTAATGATTTATTTCATAATGTAAATCTTGCTTGGAAGATAAAATGACCAAGAGGTCTTTAGTGCCAAAAGGTATAAGGGCTACTGAAGTCTTAAAACTTATTTATAGTAGACTAACGTATGTGGCCCTATGAGCGTTAGTGCTATAGGAAGTTATAAATATTACATAACTAATAAGTCTACACCTAAGACTCCATTGGAGATGTGACATGGTAGGAAGTTAAAATTCTGGTAGACTTCTTACCACATAAGCAAAGATATTTCATGTCAAATCTTCATGTCAAAATAGTTTTTTTAAAAAGTGTATCTAACGTGATACATCTTTATTTAAAGAGTATTATTTTTTAAAAAATTATAAATAAATGTGACTCTTAAATAATTGTTTTTTTTCTAATATATTTAGATAAAAAACCGTTTAACTTATTCAATGTTTTCCGAATATAACATGATCATACGTCAAAATTTTCTATCATCGGCCTTCCAAAATATTATATCAACAAAGCCAAAAATATTTATAAAACACCGGGAGTAGAGGGCAAAAAGGACTAAATCAAAATTTACAGATGTTTTCCTATTTCATACAATAAATAAAACAACAACAACAAAATCATATTCTCATATGCAATGGGGTAAGGGGAGGTTGGGTAGTAGGCTACCCCCAACGCCAGGTTGAGAGCAGCTTCCGTGAAAGACCTCCGACAGTCAGAAAATTAAAAATAAAGATAAAATACAATGCATGTATAAATAAATAAATACATAGTTGAACAGTAATCATATACAGTCTTCATATGCGCGTCTGTAAGGGTAAGTAATCCCTACAAATGAGGAATAAAGTCAAATGAGTTAAAACGTAAACTAAGGCAACACTACTCCGCTACCCTAGTTCTAAGCCTTCATAATTTCCAATGACAGAAACGTATAAAAAGTATAAGTCATTGAAAATTACTACAAAGGCATTAAAAAGAAGACAGAGATACTACACCCTATGGCTGTGATCCACACTACTCGACTACCCTGGTCTTAAGTCTTAATACTTTCCTATCAGAGGTCATGTCTTCGGTAAGTGTTAAATCCTTCAAATCAGATCTCAAGCAGTCTACCCACTTCCTCCTTGGTCGTCCTCTCCTTCTAGCACCGTCGACTGTAATCGACTTTACCCTCCTAACCCCATCCGACGATTGTCGCCTAAGGATATGTCCAAACCACCGTAATTTGTGAATAAGCAATTAATCAAACTGGAGCACAAAGATAATATTGCATAATACAGGGACTATAAGCCCAATTAGAACCTTGTCTTTTATTCGGTTACACTAATCACTTAAACAACGGTGTGGTACCGTTAAAAGTGTCACGGTTTAAGGAAAAGAAGAGAATAGAATCGGGTGAACCGGATAAAAGGAGTCGGTTTGGGCAGTTTTTAGAAGGATATAAAGTAACAAGAAACATCTGGAGAGAGCGGCTTTAGGGCGTAATAAGAAAAGAAAAACAAGCCGTAGAAGAGGGCTCTCTCTTGGTTCAGCTTATTCCCCCTTCACTACTACTACTACCCCCTTAACAAAATCTTTTCAGGTAATTTTCCAGATCTAATCTGAAATTTCCATGTTTGTTTTTGGGCTGCTTTTGCAATTTTGATTTTATCTTTTCTGTTTTGGCGGTTTGTACAAAAAGATGGATCGTTATCAGAGAGTGGAGAAGCCGAAAGCAGAGACACCCATTGACGAGAATGAGATTCGTATTACCAGTCAAGGCAGGATGCGTAATTATATCACTTATGCCATGACTCTGCTCCAGGTTTTTTTTCTTTCTTTCCGGGAGTTTAAATTTCTGCATGTTTAGTTCTTTACTAGATTTGAGTGTTTGATTATTTTGTGAAATAACACTTTTGATAGGAAAAGGGATCGAATCAAGTAGTTTTTAAAGCAATGGGCAGAGCCATTAACAAGACTGTGACTATTGTGGAGTTGATTAAGGTATTATCTGTAATCTATGTGAATAGTTATATTGGTTGGTTGTTTCTTAGGGTGGCTGATAATGTGCTCCATGTATTTGTAATGCAGAGAAGAATTGTTGGTCTACATCAGATTACTTCAATTGGATCCATGGATATAACAGATATGTGGGAGCCTCTGGAGGAAGGACTCCTTCCGTAAGGACTATATAATTTCTTATTGTTTTTTTTTTTGTCTTTAATATGTTCCTTTATAGAATTTTAATTACCTTTTTTTGATTACCACAGTTTGGAGACCACAAGGCACGTGTCAATGATAACTATAACCCTTTCGAAAAAAGAATTGGATACATCCTCTGTTGGGTAAGTTCATGTACTTGTTGCTCTTTACTGATTTCAGTACATTGTTCCTCGTTATGCTTGTTTATCTTGAAATATTAAATGAAGGTCGATTGGCTTCTTTTTGTTAATATGAAGCAAGTTGGCTTTACCTTTGATGTTTCCGTGCTAGTTAACTTACATTTTATGTATGTTGGGAGCTTAGAGAATAATCAGAATATTAACATATGGAAGGTTCTATGCTCTGATTATGGTGGCTCGATGTTTTATTTGACATGAGTGACTCATTAGTTGCCTCTTCATCCAGATATCAGCCTCCATTACCAGCTGATCAGGTGAAGGCATCCACAGAAATTGATCATGAAGGAGGTAGGGATACATGTCATTATCTAAACTGCTGTTTCTTTTTGGTGATGTTGAATGCCTATGTTTGTTTTTTTATTTTTATTTTGTTTGGCAGAGAGCTCTCCTACTGGCCGTGCTAGAGGCCGTGGTGGTAGAGGAAGGCCAAGGGGTAGAGGTAATGTCAATTTTGAATATTGGGATGCACTCTGATAGATGTTATTTTTTGTTGTTATGTTAGGGGCATGGTTTTCCATGGCTCTGAATGTTATTGAATATTATGTGAGAAATATTTTAAGCAAATATTTAGTTGTATTCTTCTTCAGGGAATGTCTTTGTCTCTGCTGAGTATGAGGATGGGGGCTGGGACCGCTCTCGTGGCTATGCTAGGGGTAGAGGTCGAGGAAGAGGACGTGGCTTCCGAGGCCGAGGGCGTGGAGGATACAATGGACCCCAGTTTGACAGGCTGCAAGATGATGGCCATGGGCGTGGAGGATACAATGGATCCCAGTTCGATAGGCAGCAAGATGATGGCTACAATTTTGAAGCCCCTCCCCAAGGTGGTCGTGGTGAGTTTTCTCTCTTATTTTTCTGTTATAATAAAAATTTAACATGTTTAACAGTTTTTCACTTGAACTATGATATGCATGTCTATCATCACCACTAATGTCCTCCATTTTTGGTACCTTTTAACATAATGCAATTTAGCTATTTTGAACATGAAGAATCAAAGTGCACTTGCAAATAAAATAGTGTGGCATTAAAAAGAAGTTAAAGTGGAGATGCAATAATTGACATGTTTGTGGTCTGAATTTTTCTATCGTTTGTCAAAGTGCAATAAACAGACATTATGCCGATAGCTTTAAGAAGAAATGTAGTTAATAGGTAAAAAAAAAATAGTTTCTAATGGTCCTTGATTTGCTCCTTGAAGGTCGTGGCCGTGGCAGGGGATATCGTGGAAGGGCCCGTGGGTTTAGATCTAATGGGCCAATGCATGCAGCTGCATGAGATGGTTTGTAGTGGTCCTTGAATGATATGGAAATGATGGTGTTAGATTCGCATATCCAGTCATGTTTATGAAATTTTTTGGTCGTTCTTTATTTCTTCTATAGATTAGGTTTGGTCAATTTTTTCTTCATATTTAATCACCAGCAGTTTAGTAGCATGTGTGGGAGTTGGTGTCGATGTTGATGTTCATGAGTAGGCTTAGAATAGTTGCATGTCGGGTTTCTACTAGTGCAGCAGCAGCCTCACACTGTAGGAGGGGCTGGTCTTTTTTGGGTTTATTCCGTAGCATTAGCTCTTATTATATGTTTTGAACAATTGTAAACAGAATTTCCCCCCTATTAAAGAGTTTTGCTACTTCGCTTGCTGTTTTCCTCTTTTCCTATTCTATTTGCCGTTAGACCTAAAGAATAGTTTTGTGATATAAATAGGGGAATAAAACTTAAAATCAACTTTCATTTAGGTCACACAGCCATTCTAGTTGATGACTTGTTCTTATAAATTTAGTTTTTTTTTTTTGGTCCGGATTTCAAGTTTGAATATGAACTTGTAAAGATAGATATATATAAAAAAACAAATATCAAAATGTGGACATAAACAAAACCTCCAGAGCTTAGTAAGTTTTTGGAGCTGAAGTTGGTTTTAGTTAGGGTGATCGTTCAATTGAGTCGAATTAAAAAATTGAGTTGATAAATCATATTTTATATTTAAATTTTATTTGAAATTATTTTGAATTGCGTTTATAAAATTCGGGGTTAGTTTTTTTAAGTTTTTATTTATATTTAATTTTAAATATTTATAATGTTATGGTATTTTTTATTTTAATTTATATGATTTTTTACAATTTTATATTTGTTTGTATTTTTTATATGTGAAATATGTGTATCATAATTTGTTTATGACTCAAACACTGTTAGAGATGTACAAGCTTAGATATCTCGCAACAAAAAAGATACTTACAGATTCTAACCACCAAAATACAGTAACAAAGAATTTTGAACAAAATAAAACCCTAAACCCAGGAAGAGAACCCAACAAAAAGCCAAAAACTTCAAGTAAAATAATGTTGCAAAACAGAAACACTTACGATCACATGAAGTGGAAATGACAACATTCAATTTCAGAAGCTGTTAAAAAGGGAAAAACCGATAAATGAAGTGAAATTATGAAGAGATAAGATAGGGATGGGCATGGGTCGGGTTTTTGGTCCACCTAACCCGACTCTACTTGAATATATAACTTAAAAACTCGATCCGAAATAATAATAAAATTTATTTTTATTTAATAAAAATAATGACTTAATTGAAAAAAAGTATATATAGAGATGTATTATTGTAATTATTCTTAAATATATAAGGTAAAATTATATTTTTTTCCGGGTCGGGTCGAGTATTTTTCGCCCTAAACTCGAACCCAACCCAAATAATACACTTAAAAAAATCCAACCCGAGCCAAACCCGAATTTTTTTCAGGTTCGAGTTGAGTGCCCATCCCAAGATAAGACGGTAGTAGAGACGAATCTACGTGGGAGATGGGAGAAGTATCTGCCTCTAACTTTGATGGTTTAATTAGTTTTAAGTCATTGATATTTTTGAAATTATTACAATTAAACTATTGTCTCTTAAAATTTACTGGTTTAAGTATACTTTAGGACCCTTTCGGTTTTAAAATAAAATATTGACTTCTAATTTTATGGTTTAATTATTCTTTAAGACCTTTCAATTTTAGAATTAAATCATAACTCCTTAAATTTTATGATTTATTCAATTTTAAAGACCCTATTATTTCAAAGTTAAATAACTTGTCCCTCTCATAGTTCAATCTGGACTCTGTCCCTAGTTGTTAGGAAGGTGCAATGAAGGGTAAATAAGTCCGATGGCTTTTCGACTAACAAATGTAGTTGACAACAAATATAAATATTATTGTCAAAATTAAGGAAAAAGGATAAGATGTGAAAATTTTGAGGATTATAATTGATATTATATCATTTTACGTCATTATTTTTGTTAAATCAACAGTCAAATATAATTGTAAGTGATCAAAATAAAAATGAAACACAATATTAAGTATGATTTAAAAAGAAGTATTTAGATGACTAAAACATAAACACAAAAGTAAGTGGATGATCAAATAGAAAGTTTATCCTATTTAATATAATAAATTTGGTTGAAAATTCAAAAAAGGAACCCACTAATTTGGATTTGGGGTTATTTAGGGCCCAACCGAGAATTCCACTATCTGAAATCTGGTATAATAGAAAAATGAATCAGTTATGGAGGAAAAACGTATTCGACAAAGTGCAAACCCTCGTTCTCTCCCCATGTTTAATTCAATGTTGGATACCATGGTGGACCAACCACATAAACCTGAAAAAACAGCCACGAAGAAAACAACTTACAGCAGCAACACGAACAAGACGAAGAACAACAGCATCAGCAATCTGTACGTGAAAATGCAGAATATGAAGATGAAGAGTTACACAAGCTTCTAGTTCCCGACATAACCCAACTTCCTCTCACTCCCCTTTCTTCTGTTGAATCCAACTTTGCCTCTTACTTTGCTCCAGGTCCCCCCCCGTTTTCCCCCAATCAATATCGAATTATCTAATTTTCATGGGTTTTGCTAATGAACCCCTAGGACTCAGGCACTTTGAAATTGGATGATTTTCTTGTGTATAGTACTGGTTTTGTTTTAAATGTATTAGTTAATTACCTAATTCATGATTTTCTTTGCATTGGTTGAAGTGAAGATGTCACTGTATAATCATTATTTTATATTTAGTGTTCTGAATCCTCTAATCAAATTAAATTTTACGGATTTTATGAAACCAGGAACGACCAGTATGTTCGTCATGCCAATGGTTAAGAATTCCAAACTTTTTTTGGGTTTTTTTTTCAACAAAGAAAGAATGTGAATTTTGGGTTGAATGAAATTAAATAATCTGAATTTGTAGATTGTGTTGTTGGATTGGCTTCAACTCACTTGGCATTCAAGGAAAAATGTGGGATCACCGCGGTTGATTTCAATGTGGCAAATCCGATCGAAGTAGTATGAAAGTCACTGGAAAGAGAAAGAAGGTATCTCCTTTTTTATTTCTGTATTTGATTAGAAAAGCGTTTGATTATTTTTTTGCAATTTGAATTCCACTTTGGGTGTTTAAAGAGGTCTATCAATGTGAAGTTCTTTGTTGGAGATCAAAGAGATTAATTTCTTTCACGGAATCAGAGTATTAGCTTTGACAATGTCTAATCGTAGTTAAATATGCTGCTCTTGTAGAATGCTCAACACTTCGAGTCCAATAAAGCTTTGTGCAAGGTTTGCACCATTGCTGATTCGTATATATTAAGGTGGGTACGATCAGGGTTTTAAATCGCGGTCGCGTTTTCGGTCATTTCGGGTTTACCGTGATTGTGGCCGTCGCTATTGGGCGTTATTGTGGGTGTAGAGGGTAACTCGGACGGCGGCAAAACCGCTATATCGCGGATAAAATCGCGGTCTCGGAACGTTTTTTGAAACCCTGGGTACGATTATTTTCGTGCAGCATCTCTTCCTCCCCTCGTTTCCCCTTCTTTTTTTGTATTGAAATGAATAGCAGTTTTGGGCAGGTGTTGTGTTAAGGGCTCTCTTTTGGAAGTAAATGAAAGTTTAATCAAACAACCAGAGCTGCTTAATTCATCGGTGAGTGTAACTCTGCCGCTCTTCTTTACTGGTTCCTCAATCCATATATGTTGGCAACATCAGAATTTTGTGGTTGAAATTGAATGCTTGTGAGTTGTGATGGTGACACATTTGTCATCTCAAGCACCCCATGTTCTTCCCTGCAATTCAAAAGACATACATCAGGATAAAAGATAATTAGTATTTTAAAGTATGGCATAATTTGGTCAATTACATGCTTGGCAGCGTAAGTATATTACCTATATAGAATTGGTGTAAATGTCAATAAAAGGATGCTCAAATTTGTTGTTCTGAATCGGGATATGGAAGAGTGCTGAGATAGGTTGTTATGTAAAGGCTTATTGTGCTGAGCTAATCTGGGATTCTTTTAATTTGACAATATTGTTTTCTAAGTGTGGCAAAGTTTCTGCAGCCATTTAAAAATTCAGATTTATCGTTTTTGTCGACTGCAGGCAGATAAAGAAGGATACATAGCAATTATAATGCCAAAGCCAGCGGACTGGCTTAAGGTTAAGGCTTCCTTGTTGAGCCTTGAAGAATTCAAGAAATTGATAGCACTTTGCTGAATTTAACCTCTAGAAAATCAAGAGAAGCCGGCTCTATACTCCATCACAAGAATTCAAGCTGAAGGAATCCTTTCATTGCCGGTTTTTCTGACGTATTTTTCCCGTGTTTAGTTCCCCACAGTGACAAACTCTATTGTTTCTACTGTCCTAGATTTGGGTTGGGTGAACATAACACTGCTTCATTTTCATTGTTTTACTTTCCCATCACATGAATGATAGAAGTGAAGTAGTTAGGCATTTTCAACTCCATGATTCATTTACAAAGACGAAATGAAAAAGAAGTATTAATGCCTAAGGTCTATAGCAATCAGACTTTTTAATCTTCAAGACACATAATTATGCCATGATCAATGTCTTGACTATGGCTGTGAATCAAGTATTTCTTCTATGACATGCTGTCTCGATCTGTTGATCGTGTGTGAAACCATAACTTCGTATGTTCTTCAAGCTCCTTCAGTTGTTCCAAGAAGCTTTGAATCTTGCATATGGAATTCTCCTACAACCCCTCCAGTACCTCAATATTCCTGTTTCTGATGCACATTTTAGCTACGGCTTTACGGTGTTCGATCTCGTCGTGTAGTCTCCATACCAGTCTACTTATGGTATTGAAATAGTTGATCTGTTGATCTGTTGAATGCTGAAGTGGAGGAAAGTAAAATTCCTCTATATTTACAAGATTTATTAGAAGAGTTCCAGGAAGTGTTTGAGGAACCTAAAGGGATGCCTCCTAGCAGAAGACATGATCATGCCATTGTTCTGAAACAGGGGACACAACCAGTCAATTTAAGACCCTATAGATTTGCTCATCATCACAAGACTGAAGTTGAAAAACAGATTGCACAAATGTTAGCCTCATCTATCATACAAGTAAGTAAGAGTCCTTTTGCTTCTCCTTGTTTACTTATTAGAAAAAAAGATGGAACTTGGAGGTTTTGTGTGGACTATAGGCAGCTTAACTCTTATACAGTTAAGAATAAATTTCCTATTCCTATAGTAGAAGACTTATTAGATGAATTACATGGGGCTAAATTCTTTTCAAAGATTGATCTGAGATCTGGTTATTGGCAAATTCGGATTAAAGAGGAGGATGTTCATAAAACTGCTTTTAGAACTCATCAAGGGCACTATGAATTTAAAGTTATGCCTTTTGGCCTGACTAATGCCCCAGCTACTTTTCAAGCTTTGATGAATGACTTGTTTGGAGCATATTTGAGGAGGTTTGTTCTTGTGTTTTTTGATGATATTCTGATTTACAGTTCCAGTATGATAGAGCATAAAAATCATTTAAGAGTGGTGTTGGAAATTCTGTTGAAGAATAGTTTGTATGCCAAAAAGAGTAAATGCTTTTTTGGCCAACAGCAAGTAGAGTATTTGGGACATTTAATTTCAGCTAAGGGAGTAGCAACTGACCCTGAAAAAAATAAAGGCTATGCAACAGTGGCCTTTACCTAAAAATCTAAAAGCTTTGAGAGGATTTTTGGGTTTGACAGGGTATTATAGAAAATTTATCAAAGGGTATGGAGAATTGAGTAAACCCTTGACTAATATGTTGAAGAAGGAAGGATTTCATTGGTCTCCAGAGGCTAAATTATCTTTTGAGAATTTAAAAAGGGTTATGTGTGAAGCTCCAGTTTTGGCTTTACCAAATTTTGAGCAGAAATTTTTTTTGGAAACTGATGCTAGTTCCAGGGGCATTGGGGCTGTTTTATCTCAAGCAGGAAGGCCTATAGCTTATTTAAGTAAGGCTTTGGGGCCAAAGCATGCAGACCTCTCTATCTATGAAAAGGAATACTTGGCCATCCTAATGGCAGTATCCCATTGGAGGCATTATTTGGAAAGTGGCTCATTTGTGATTAAAACAGATCATGAACCCCTAAAACACTTACTAGAACAAAAGCTGACTACTACAATCCAAAAGAAAGGTCTGACTAAGTTACTTGGATTGGATTATACAATTCAGTACAGGAAAGGCAAAACAAATAAGGTGGCAGATGCACTTTCTAGACAGCGATTGGATTCTGGGGAATTTTTGCAAATGGGGGTTACTGTTGTAATTCCTACTTGGAGACAGGATATTGAGCAGAGTTATGAAGGGGATCTACTAGCTCAAGAGAAGATTCATATTTTACTTATTCAGCCTGACAAGATTGAGAATTGGAAGAGAATTAAAGGAGTTTTATACTTCAAAAACAGAATTTATGTGGGCAGCAAAGGAGATCTCAGGCAGAAAATTATGGTGGCTTCACATGATTCACCACAAGGGGGTCATTCAGGTATTCAAGCTACTTATCAGAGGGTTAAAGCTTATTTTTATTGGCCAAAAATGAAGCTTATGATTCAAGAATATCTACAACAATGTGAGGTTTGTCAGAGAACTAAAATTGAACACATTTCTAAGCCAGGTTTACTACAACCTATTCTAGTTCCAAATAATGCATGGGAAGTTATAACAATGGACTTTATTGAAGGGTTGCCACCTTCAACAAAATACAATTGTATTTTGGTAGTGGTTGACAAATTTACTAAGTATGCTCATTTTATGCCATTGTCACATCCCTACACAGTGGTACAAGTTGCTAAGCTGTATTTGGATCAGGTTTATAAGCTTCATGGTCTTCCTAAGGTAGCTATTTCTGATCGGGACAAGTCTTTTACTAGTCTATTCTGGCAAGAGCTACTTAAACAATTGGGGACAACTACACTTTTCAGTACTGCTTATCATCCAGAGACATATGGGCAAACTGAGAGACTCAACCAGTGTTTAGAACAATATCTCAGATGTATGTGTTTTTTAAAACCTACATCTTGGTCAAAGTGGTTAGCCCAAGCAGAATGGTGGTATAACACTAATTACCACTCTGCTATCCAAATGACCCCATTTGAAGCCTTATATGGTTATAAGGCACCTCTTCTGAGTTGGTCAGGGGATTCTAGAGTGGATGCAGTACAAACTATGATGCAAGATAGAGAGCAATTTAATGCTTTACTACGTGAACAACTACTTAAAGCCAGTAACAGAATGAAGCAGATTGTAGATAGGCATCGTACAGAAAGGGATTTTCAGGTTGGAGAGGAAGTTTACCTGAAACTTCAGCCTTACAGACAGACATCAATCGCCTTAAGGAAAAATTTAAAGCTTGCTGCTCGATATTACGGTCCCTACAAAATGCAGAAAAAAATTGGTCAGGTTGCGTATCAACTGGAATTGCCAAATGATTCTAAATTACATCCAGTGTTTCATGTTAGCTTATTGAAGAAGAGAATCGGAAAACAGGGACTTGTCTCGCTGAATCCTCCTGAAACATCTTCAGATGGTCAATTGAAAATTTACCCAGCAACCGTGTTGAACCGACGCGTGGTGACACGACAGAAGCAGAATGTTACTCAACTGTTGATTCAGTGGAAGAACATGGGACCAAATGATGCAACGTGGGAAGATGCTTCAGTGTTGCAGAACCAGTTTCCCGATTTCGATCCTTGCGGACAAGGATCGTTTGATGGAGGAGGTACTGTCACGAGGGAAGGGGAGTTAGGGTTTGAAGGTTTTAATTTGGGGAAAAATCGAAGAAGGAAGTTGGGGAATCATCAGCAGAAAGGGGGAGAGGAGAGAAAGGAATTAGGGATTGAAGGGGATTAGGGATTGAAGTTTTATCTGAAGAGGGAAAGGCAAAAATAAGGACAGGAGAATGGGTCATACGGGATTGGGTATGGGTTAATAAGGTAACTGGGCTTTATTACTTAGACCCAATTAATATATCAGTAGGCTTATGAGTTAAAGGGTGGGGCAGGTCTGGATCTAAGTCAGAAGTGAGAGGGATGGAAGGGTGAGTCATCATTTAGACGGTTAATTTGTTAGATTGCTGAATTGCCAGCTGGAGGTACTGTCTATATATAATTGTACCCAGAATCTTTGAGGAATTTATCTTGAGAAATGAAAATGCACACTTTCTGTAACCTATTCTCTCTATTTTCTTAAATCCCTAAAAAATTCTTCTATCATTCTATCCTAAACCATAACAGTTTAGTAATAGAAATTAATTTTTAATTTCCTTTGACTTTAAATAAAATATTAATTTAACTTTTATTATAAAATATAAATTTTACCATTAAATTTTAGATAATTAATTTAATCACTAAATTTGATCAAAATTTCTTGTCGTCGATTGCAACTCACCATTGTCGTCAATCACTGTTGGTTATCATTGGCCGTCGTTGGAGTCCAAAATTTTCAATCCACTCTATTTTTACCTTTTAAGATCGAATTCAATGAATGTTTTATTGAAATCCATAATCATCTTCTTTTAAAACTAAATTATACTCCATAATAAATTTATCCTTAATATTTATTTCTAAAAAAATAAGAACATTATAAATCTATCTGTATCATATAATTTTTTTAGATTTTTACCATGTAAATTTTCTTCAAATCGAGTATTTATAATTAGCAAACATTGTATATGAGAGAGAAAACATACTGGAAAAACAATTAAAAAGTAAAAACCACCATATTAAGAGCACAAAGTGTGCACATATAGCCTGTATGTGTGCCCAGGAAATAAACTCTTACCAAGTAAAGTTTATTGCATGTAGAACAATGCTGAACACTTCTCCCGAGCTATATGCGATGAGCATAAAGCCTGAATGTTCGATTTGCTAATGTTGACAGTACTTTACAATGAAAGTGTCTTACACATATCGTTGGAACTTCAAAACACGGCTGTACTTTGGTACATTTCTTTTGAAAATTAAAAAATTGATGCACAAAACAATGGATAAATATAATTTAATAGACGCAGTGTTGTATTATACAACATTCAAGTCAAAATTGTGTTTCCATTCAAATGCATCTTCATCGATGGACTTGCAAGTTGAAACTCAATCTTACTGCCAAAACTAACTCAAAATAGTTACTCCTTTCGGAAAGCAAAGTTGATCCTATGAAGGCTCCTTTGCAAATAGCTGTGAGACGGACTTTATTACGGCCTGCCTGCATTATTAACATTAAGACAATAAGCCAATTCATTCAATTACCATCAATACCCAAGCAAAACAAAAACTAGGGTCAAGCTTAAGCTCAATCTCATCTCTCAATGGTGCAAGTTTTAATACATCATCCTTCCTTGGTAGAAACCAAGGAATTTAGTATCATTTTGATCACAGCCACTAGAAGAGAAAACAAAAAAACTTCCAACCATCACATGTATGTTGATCACCGTAGTTTGGTTACCAATACGGAATAGTTAGATTTAGCACTTTGGTTCTTTTGGATTAAAAATACAGTTCCTTTACACCTTTTAAACAGTAGTTTGCTTTATTACTTGAGTTCCTAAGGACAAAACATACAGTCACGCCACCCAGAATTCAAGATCAACTGCAAATATGCAGGTTTGCATTGATTAGAATATTCAGTTGCTGTGCATATTTCAAATGTTGAGATTGTTTGTTAGGGAAAGATGCATCACGGCCAATCAATCACAATGACATGTTACAGAGAAGTAAAAGAAGATTTTTTTACCAAAAGGTGAACGCAGTTGATCTAGTTGAGGACTGTTGAGATCCTAATTTCTTTTCTACAGAGCTGGAGTAAACAAGCCTTTCAAATTTTGCTGATAGCTCTTGATACAACTGAAACTCCGATGGTCGTGCTTGTCTGATTGCAGCTTTCAAATGGCGCATTGTTACTTCTTCAGCATCAAGGCTCTCCTGATTGCAAATTCAACTTAAATTAACAACGGTGAGAAACGTTCAGAAAACCAAGCTTAGACTCACAAACCTCAAGAGCTATGACAGCTGCCTCTCGGCAAATCAATGATATATCAGCACCAGTACAGCCCTCCGTGAGATGAACAAGCTCTTTTAAGCTGACATCAGTGCTGCAAGGAATTTTGCACAAATGGATACGAAATATATCTTCACGGTCATTCTCATTTGGCGGTCCAACATATAACAGTCGATCAAAACGTCCTGCATGAATCTTTGTTAGATGTTATTAGGAAGTAACCATGTTTATGTTACAAGTAATAGAAAGTTGTAAAATTGGCTGTGCTTTCTCCTCTATATCAAGAGCGGAGGGAAGAGGTGAGAGAAAAGACCTGGTCTTAGAAGGGCAGGGTCAATCTTGTCTGGTCTATTAGTGGCTGCAATAACCGTAACATCAACTCTTTGATGCAAACCTAGATCAGCAAGAGTTACAATCCAGTCAGTATATTTAAAAAAAGAAAAAAGAAACCTTAAGTGTTTTATTCCATATGAGAAAACAAGATACATTATAGTTATAATCCAAATAGGTGAGATGGAATCTCCTGAAGGAGGCTAAATCAAAATGAACATGCTTTAAATTAAAATACTCTAGGTATAAGCAAAGCTCAATAGATGCGTTAGTAAAAAGAAACAGAGAAGTCATGCAAGAGCACCATAAATATAAGAGGGGAACTAATGCTTCACATCTACTACTAACCATCCAACTCAACAAGAAGTTGACTCATGACCCTATCAGAAACTGAAACCCCATCAGTATCCTTCCCACGAACTACGGCGAGGCTATCAATTTCATCAAAAAATATGATTGATGGAGCATTAGCCCTTGCCTTTGCAAAAAGGGATCTCACTGCCTTCTCAGATTCACCAACCCATTTGCTGAAAAGTTCTGGACCTTTCACTGCTAGAAAATTTAATCCAGCTTCCGAAGCCACAGCACGAGCCATAAGGGTTTTGCTACAACCAGGAGGTCCAAACATCAACACCCCTGTGGGAGGCCGTGTACCAATCCTCTTAAATGCATCCTGGTGTTTTTGAGGCCATTCAACAGCTTCCATCAACTGAGTTTTGACCTCCCTTTGACCACCAACATCTTCCCAATTAACTTTTGGAACTTCAAGTATGATCTACAAGTACAGAACAAAGGTCATACCTCTCGCTAAACAACAGTTATATCTTAGTCATAAATTTTTGTAAAAATAAATCTACTAGCAATTCTAAGAAGTTAGAACTTCTATCCTTTTTAGTTAAAATATATTAAAATAATGTTGAAAGCATAAAATTTTGTGCACGGCAACTGTTTTTGGTGTTGTCATTGCAGTAGTAGAGATTGGTAACATTGAAAAAATGGGAACAAAATATTTCCCCAAACAACAATTATATCTTAGTCATACCTCACGCATGGCACTCGGTCTCACTTTCATCCTGGCCTTCTCAAAATCTTCAAACACCACTCTTAGTAGGCAATTTTCTTTCACCAAAGATGTCCCTTCAGAAATATTGTCAATGCCATTCTGGATACTAGCTGTTGTTCGTAAGACTGCCTCAGAAGAATCAGGCAATTTGCAAGAAGATGAAGAATCTAAAAAACTAGTTGAAATGTCTCTTAAAACACTTGTACATTCCATTCCCTCCATATTATTGCCTGACAGGCCTACATATGTAATTGGCATTCTAAAAGATTTCTGACCATGAGAAGAAACTTTAAATTTAGAGTAACGCCTAAGACAAACTAGGGCTGCCTCATTACAAAGGGAAGCTAGATCAGCACCCACAAAACCATGTGTAGTCATGGCAAGTTGCTGAACTTGAATATCTGAAATGCAGTGATCGATTTTTCTGAGAAGAGTGTGCAGTATATCTAGTCGTTGCTTTGGAGATGGCACACCTACATTTAAATTAGCAATATATCACATCAGAAAGAAGGTAAGAAGATCTGCTAAATCAGTTTGTAATAACATCATAAACAATTCGTAGAACTTGAGATGGAGTAAATGTTGTAATTTATTATATCACATGAATGTAAGAAAAGAGTTACCATTAAGAAAGATTATCAAGGTAATGAAATTTAATATCAAAGACAATCTTTTATCTTACCTATCTCAAGTTCCCTGTCAAATCTTCCAGGTCGTCTAAGTGCAGGCTCAATGCTATCAGGCCTGTTGGTAGCCGCAATGACAAGTACTCCATCAGTTGTACTAACCCCATCCATCAAATTCAACAACGTAGCAACCATTCTTTGGGATAGCTGTTCGCCTCCTTCTTTTCGTGCAGGAGCTATGGCATCTAACTCGTCAATGAATAACTACATAGAGGAACTGTCAGGTTGCATTTAAGAGGCATAGAAGCTATGCAATACGCCCTAGAAAACATGACCTTCAATATTTTTCTTCAAAAGATAAAAACAGAAGGGTTAAAATTGACATGTTAAAATTTTGCTTATACATCTTACATCCAAGATTCTTTTCTTAATCCTCTTCATGTTGTCTCAAATCTCAATGACTTAAGCATAGAGTTGTAAGCACACAGAAGAGAAGTCAACAAAACTATTATGTTTGACAGAAAAAAATCTAACCACAGAAGGTGCAGCCTGTATAGCTGACTCAAAAACTTTGTGCAATTCTTGCTCACTTTCTCCATGATATTCACTAACAATCTCAGGTCCATTAACACAGAAGAGGCTAACACCAGCATCACGGACACATAGCCGTGCCAAAGAAGTCTTTCCCGTTCCAGGTGGACCATGAAGAAGTACTCCTTTCGTAGTTTGCAAACCAAAACTAGAACAATTACATTAGTCATCATCATTTATATTTTGCTATGTGAAACAAATGAGAAAAAAATTAAAGAAAAAGAGTTACTTGTGAATGAATGCATCAGAGAATATCTGATAAAATAACAAGAAGAATACTGCTTAAAAACAGAAAAATGATACATTCCATTAAGAAATAAAAAGAGAGAATATTTTCCATGTTATAGAAATAAAAACCCACAGAATATATAAATTTTAGGTCCCAGGCTGGACTTTCTAGCCCTCATAATCTCATTTATCATGGACCATTCTTCAGTCAAGAACATTAAAACAAGTTTCAGAGTCTGATGCTAACCAGCTGGTGCAAAATCTGATCCTCTGTAATTTACCTTTTTACCAACAAATACATTCTACGCATTAAAACATGCCTAGTCTTCATTGTAATGAGAATATTGTATTTACATGGAAACAAGAAGCCTTCACAGAATAGAATAGTATTTTCTATAACAAACCACTGAATAATACTATTAGCTCCAAAAAGTAAACAAGAAGGGCAAATTTTTATATCATTTACCTTGATAAAGCATTCTTCACCAATGAGAAAATGATTTCCCTCAATATTGCATATTCTCTAGACAAGCCACCCAGTTCTGAAATATCTTGCTCCACAATTGTTTTCACATCTCCAAGGTCATGTTGCACACATGGTGAAGGTCTTTCAAATTGATTTTCAGAAGACAAATCCGATGGCGAACATAAGTATACTTTAGACTTGTGGTCAATAACAAAAGCACTATTCACATGCACCGTCGGTTCAAGAGTTTGTGGGGCCAAGCTATGATTATTTCCATTTGTCAAATCCTGATTACTGATACCAGCACCTATCACACGGAAAATGCAAAGCTCTGAAAGTATTGGAATTGCCACAATATTTCCACGCAATAGATTACGTGAATACAACCATGAAGTAGCACATGCCTCTAGGAGTTTCTTAGAACTTTCATCCCTTAATATCTCTTTAACATCAAATGAATCAGAACATAGACCATTTGGTTTGGAGATATTTGATGCTGATCCTTCACAAAAGGGTGAATCTAACCGAGTAGAACGAAGAGAACTCAACTTAGGCTGATATAATGGCGTCTTAGGAGATGATGTTATTCCATTCTCATGAGTTTTTCCAGCCGAGCATTCCATTTTAGATTGCAAATCATAGTTTGTATTTACCGTATTCTTAGAAGTCGGCTCTAGATGCAATTGCTGGCAGCCATACAATGAGAGGCAATTAGCATTTAGGTTATGTCCCCTTTCACTCCCATTTATAAGACCAGTTTGAAATTCACTTTGTATGGGGTAAACAAAAACAATGCTGCCAGAAGAGGGAGAACCCAGCGCATATGAAAGGCTTGAAGACAGTCTCACTCCATTCTTCAAAACCTAGAAAGAAAGAAAGAATAAGATTAAGGTATAGAATCCAATCTCCATGACATCACCAATAGAATCTCTGAAATTTAGAAGGTAAAACGTTTTTTTTTTCATTTGATAAATAAGAAGGTGAAACTTAAGACACGGCATCAAGTCCATAATATACAAATTAATTCACGATATATAAAACCAAGATTTATAAGGTTAAATATATACGATATTCCATCAATTCACCTTAACGAAACACACAGCCTTAAAAGACCCTCTGCAAAAATCAAAATAAGCTACTACATAATCTCCATGAGTAGTTACTGTCTCCTTGCAGAAATATCAAGTAACCATTTTTTATTTAATTTTAAAGCATCAACGACAGTTGAGGAAGCATCCACTTTCTTTAACTTCATAACGCAGTTTGTCTACCTAAACTTTAAGAAGAAGAAAAATTCAAACGCAAAAGGAGAATATATAATATAAAGAGAATCAGACTACCATGTGATTGTCATTCGAACCTTACAAGAGGGAAAAACTGTTGCAAGTGCAAAGTAGTTTCCAGCTTCTTTTGCAATTTCATCGGCTGAACCAACACCAAAAGGTAGATCATATTCATCTGTTACTGAACTTAGAGGAAAGCCATTTGAATGTTTATTTTTTAAAGCAGCAAGTGAGACCTGGGAATGGATTAGAAAATAATTCAATAGCAGGACAGCGGTGGAATATGGGGGCGGGGATGCAATCCGAGAAAATTACAAGAGTCAAAGTGAATTACCGATACTAATGAACCAGGGGTGAGATAAGAAGCAACCACAGAAGATTCTGACAGCCAAATTTTACAGCTTCTAGTTTCAGAGTCAACATGATTAACTCTGCCAATGAAAGCCGATTTTCCAATAAGAGAAGGATATTGCCTCGAAACTTCATCAAGAAAGCCCCTAAGATCTTCTTCATCAACTTGTGCATCTACAGAAGTCACAGATGGTGTCCGTGGAGAAGCTGACGGGTCAGAATTTGAGTGTCTAGAAGGCGTCTTTGATTGCTTCTTGGACTTTGAAGGCATCTCGACAGTAGAGTTGGGGTAGGAAATAGTTGTGGATGAAGTTATCACTGACCACAAATGGCTGAAACACGTTACAAAAATAATTTTGGGAGTCACAAATCAGAATCGATCAAAGTTCATAAACAGGGCTGGGCTATTATTCAATCAAATCGAAAATGAACTACTTGCATAGCATTAGATACTGAATGACCCAAAACGTGTGCATGTGAAAATGGATAAATTGGTAAAAGTGCACCCACGAGAAATTTTCGAATTGAATCGCAAGATAACATCCCAATTAAGCTTCGAAGATTTCAAAGTGCACAAATTATGAGGAAAATGACAGAAAAATACACTTTTACCTTGGCAAGAGCAGAAATTGCTAATTGCTAATTGCTAATTGCTAGCTTGGATTCCAACGGTTCCGCTGCAGACGGTGAGGAGGAGACTGGAGATAAGAAAGTGGGATAATTGAGTGGGGAAAAGTTTGACAGAAAATGACGAGTTCAAACCGTCTAGGAATTAATTTTGCCCGTGACAAGAGTTCAAACCGGACGCTACTTCAAACAGCCTTGTCTAGGGTTTTAAATAATATTTTCTAATACTATTATCAAAAGTTTCCCCTAGGACGCTACTTCAAACCCTAGACGGTGATATTAATTCCTTATATTATCAAAAGTTTAATTACCCATAATTCTATTATTAAAACAAAACAGTCCCCACGACTTCAAGAAAATCAAAAGAATCATTCCCTCCAGTCATTATTTAGGACTCTTCCCGTAGCTATCATCATATCGTCACATCATACAGTTCCATCAGCGTTTGCCTTGACCCAACCCTCCGGTGATCGTTGCTATTTGGATGTTCTCTTGTCATAGTTTACATTCTTTTGTCGGATTGTTCTTCTCAGCAATATCTCATTAGCAAATCTTCTACTTCGCACTAGGAGACTGTAATGCTCGATGAAATCACTGTTAACAATTTTGGAATTTTGAAGCTTCCTTAGATTTCAGCACACCACTGAAAATAAGACATTCCAATCTCGATTCAATTGCAGGATTATCTAAATTGCGCAAATTTTCCCATGTCCATACATGGAAAGCTTCAACGTAACAATTATTTGATACCATATTATTATTTTTTGAATAAATATATAATTTGATATTTGGATTTTATTTCAAAATATAATTTAATAATTAATTTTTTCAATTAATTACTTATATTTTTAAGATTTAATTTTATTTTTTAATTAGATATTTAAATTTGATTTATTGAAATATTTAGTTTTTAGTCAATTTAAAGTAATAAATTAAGTTCAAATATCAATTTTAACTAAAAAACTAAATTTGGATATTTAATAGTAAAAAATTAATTATTAAACTGAAATCGAAAACTAAGTTTAGATATTAGGTTAGACAACAAAATTAGATAATAAATTTAAAATATATATTTACTATTTTTATTGATGGTAAAATATGAGTTGTGACAACTGTGGACAGTTTATTTCTTTCGATTTAGATAAAAAAAATCGTATCAAGTGATTCTATAGAAGGTGATGAATCGTGAATTATGAATTATTTTCGGTTAGAAGAGAAAAAGTCCAGAACCCCTTTTTATATAACAACACTTAAAGTTGATATTAAGTCTAAGATGATGATAACTATATGTAGATTGGTAAGACAACTAGGTATGATTATCTAACAACAAATTTAACTCTGTCAAATCATACAAATATGTCGACAATTATGTCAAAACTATGATTGATCGAATCATATAAATTTTTTTAGGCTTTAATGAGTAAAATGTTTCTTTGTAAACCTCGATGGACAATGATAGCTATAGCATGACTTACCCAAAAAAAATAACATATAAAAGATGGTCGTAATAAAGATGAACGACAGTAGTAGGTATATGGGTGAATCAGTTTAACCTCAATAAAGACGCCGCAATTCTGGTTTGTGCCTTAAACATTGCAATAGAACATTAATTTTCAAGTTCTTATGCAAAATACAGATAAAAGGTGGCCGTAAAGAAGGAAATCAAGTCTCTAGGAAATGATTACTCAAGTTGTGATGGCATTTGAATGCAAATCGATGACCCTTTTGTCTTATCCAACGAATCGTTTCCTGGTTTAAAAAAAATCAAATTATGTAAACATGACTTAAACCAAAATTTAATGAATTGAAGAAATAAATTGGCCGACTCAGAGAGAAAGCTAGCTACCACCACAAGAGGCTGTGCCATAGGGCTTCTGTTTCAGCTGTGTTTGTTCACAAACAAAGATGGTAACAACATTTTGCTGCTATTTAACATAGATGTTTAGAGAATGGAGGGAGGATAGACATATTTTAGATAAGGTTTCTCGGTTTGCGTTGTTGCAGGTTTTAGGCTGTTGATTTGTGACTATTGGATCAAGTCACTAAATTTAGGAAGTTGATAAATCATGCAGTAAAATTTTTGAGGTATCCAGAGTTCAATTTCAGGCAGATTTTATAAGCACAAGATGTACTCATGGAAGAAGTGAACGGAGAGTAGCCTAGCCTGCAACTTAGCTTGCAAAATTTTTGAAAGAATATAATCTTCTGCATTTCTTGAATGCAAATCATACCGGTCTAATTAATGGTAATCTCAAGAAAAGAAATATATTTGCGATTTAAAAAAAGACCCTAACTGACAATTTTATTAGTAAAAAATTTAAAAATAACAAGACAAAGTAAAACATTTCCCAAGTAGAATTTCATGTCACTTTTTTCCATCTGATCTATTTGCAGTTAAAATTCCCTTCGAACTTGGTCCCAAATCTATGCCATCTGGAAGAAGCATAGACAATCCATAAATCAAAAGCAGAATTAATTAGTTTTAACCAAAGAGATACATGTCTTCAATAACCAAAATCCAACCACACAGAGAATTAAAACGAAAGAAATGAAGCAATGACCCCATTAATAAGAACAGTTGCCAGGTTTTGCTTGAAGCTAAGGACATGGATGACCATTTTATAGAAAAGGTTATCACCTATATTCATTTGGCTTTGTGGAAATTATGATAACATTTGAATGCATTGGGAAAATGTTTTTCTCATTTGGGAACACGACTTAAAAGGTAAATTTGAATGAACAAAGAAGGCTAAATTGGATGCTCAAAGAAAGTGCTTGCTGCCACAATTTCAGCAGGGTTGGTTTCTTAACAAGGGTGGTAACAACTTTTTGCTGTTCTTTTACATGGTAGATAGGAGTGCAGAGGGAGGGTAGACACATTGGTCACATTAGCTCTTGGTTTGTATCATTTCAGGATGTAGGATGTTGAGTACTGTTAGGCCAAATCAATAAATATAGGAGGTTAATCAGGGTTCAATTTCAAAAAGGTTTAATACTAAGCACAAGCTATACATGTGGAAGAAAAGAATGACAAAGAGTAGCCAAACCTGCAACTTAGCTGTTGAATATCAGCAGCGTGAGCTTGGGGAAAAAATTAAAAGTATAATTCTCTCTGCGTATCTTGAATGTGTATTGCACCATTCTGAATTGTTACAGATTCATATGCTGATTCTTAGACAGATTCTTAGGCTAATTTATATTATATTCAATGTAATATATTGTGTTACCTAGTTTAGTAATATTATATTTGTATATATACCCCTCTCTACTGATTAATAAAATACACGAGAGACACACGTTCTCTACTGATTTCTACATGAATAATTTATCAGAACATGAGGAACCAATATTTTCAAGGAGGGCCTTTAAGAAAAAGGTACACGATAAATATAGGAAGTTAATCAAGGTTCAATTTCAGAATTCTCTTCTCTGCTGTACAATGAAAATAAAATTTAAGTCTTAGGAAACAAGAAACCTAATAATCTTAGGATTCTAGTTTATGTTCTGCCACATAATGATATAAGAAAATTTCTGTTTTTCACCAAAAATAGCATGGTGTCAAAGTAAGATTCGTAACCCTAGTACTATAACATGGAAAACCTACTGATTGGAGACCTACCCGAAGCCCGCCAAGTCAGGGACAACCATGAAAACGTGGCTAATGCTTCCAACACCAGCACCAAATACAATCCATTCACTAAGAGCAAAAGTATTGCAAAAGCTATTTGGGAAAATGTCACTCCTTTGAACAACATACTAACATGCTAGCACATCAATGTATTTTTTTTCTTCTGCAGATATTATAGAAACCGACACGTTAAGCCTTGGATAGTTGATTTTAGAGCTTCAAACCACACTACTGAAGATATTAATATTTTTCATACGTTGATCCCTCAATCAAGCCTCTCTACGGTCTGAATAGCAGGTGGATCAATCTCAAAAGTGGGAGGAATCAGATCCATTAAATTGATAAATAGCCTTCTTCTCTCATCTATCATTTATGTTCCAAAATTAGATTGCAATATGATTTCTATTAGAGAATTCACTCGTGATTTGAACTGTGTGACTAAATTCAATCAAACCTTTTTGAATTTCAAGTCATTTCTTTGTGAAATTTATCAACTTGCAAATCACACCCGACATGTTTATCCTAGCATCCAATATAAACCTTCACATCCATTTTATATGATCATAATGTCATTTGGGGGCCTTCACGTGTGAAAAATCTTAATGGGGTTTGTTGGTTAATAATCATATCCTTCATAAATTATCACACTATAACCATCTAGACATTCCTTATGAAAGAAAAATACGAAATCAAAAAATATTCAAATTCTTATTATAAGATTCGTACCCAATTCAAAAGCAAGATTTAGATTCTCGAAACAGATAATGGTAGTTATTATTATTTTTAACATCCTTATGTTCATATCTCAAAGAGAAAGAGATTATTCATGTGAGTTTTTGTGTTGACACACTTCAACAAAATGGGATATGGGATAGTCATGAGAAAAAATAGATACCTATTCGAGATAGTTATATCACTCATATTCACCACTCATGTACCTAAACACTTCAAAAAGTTATCTTTACTACCAACTATCTCATAAATAGAATACCTAGTCGAGTCTTAAAATTTCAAAAACCTCAAAAAGTCATCCTTTCTCTATTCCCAGTTGGTTCATACAACCATCTTGCATATAAGAGGTAAATTCCCAACACTTGTAACCCTTCTCTATCTCCAGGTTACTTATTTCTTTCTATCAAAAATGGGTATGGCTACAAAGGTGCCAGCGCTTTGTGACGAGAATTTATACTATATGATTGAACCGTATCAATCATAAGAGACAAGCTGTAGTAAAATTCTTCAAAATACATAATAAATTTCTTCTTAATTTCAAAATCCCCAAATGATCAAAATCATGTTTCAATGATTCAACAAGAATATACATTTAAAATGGACAATAAAGGTATTTAGATAGTTTACTTTTCCTTGATAAAGAGTAACACTTATCATGTAAATAATTACTCATCCCATTGTTCTCGCAGATAAAATTTATAGGTATTAGACAATTATCCTTTACCATTATAAAGGGTAGTCCTCATCATTTAAAAAGTTATTCATCATATTGTTTTTTTTACATAAAACGTACAGATAGCATACAGTTTATCTTTGCTTTTATAAGGTGTAACTCTCACCATGTAAATAATTACTTATAACATTGTTTTTGCACATAAATGTATAGGTATTGAAAAAATCATAGGAGTGGAACTTGTAAAAAAATATTTTTAAGCAACTTGTCATATATTAATAATAGAAGAAAAAACTCATAAAATAAAAACACATTTTGGCAAAATGTTTTAAAAATCACAATAATATTCTCCTCATTTTGATAAAGAGTAACATTCATCAAGTAAATATTTACTCATCATATTGTTTTTATAAATAAAATATATTGGTATCTAATACGGTTCCACCTTTGAAGACTTATTCTAGAAGAAAATTGAAAACAAATGCATGTGGCAAGGAGCTGATTCTGAAAGACCAAGTCTAACTTTCTCAACTACTTGGATTACATGCTTCCCACAACCTACACTTCACTGAAGAAGAATCACAACTATCACCTATCTCCCACATATATTAGGTTGATTTTCAGGGATTTAATTTTATTTTCAACAAATAAGAGTCCAAACAATTATTATATATATGTTGGGATTTATTCTTAGAAAACAGTAAATTATTTACTTTGAATCTATTTAGTTTATTTGTTGTAATAGTGTTCTTCACTAGTACACTTTATAAAAATTATCACTCATTTTTAATCATTTTTTTCTTATGAAGTTTAACCCTATCATTTTGATATCAGAGCCAGGTTGATTTGAAGTGACGAAAACTCGCAACATCGTTTCTCACAACCAACAACTCAATTCGCCAACTGATCAAAACGAACCAACCTCGCAATCTGACAACCAAATAATGAATCAATTGCCTTATAATTTGCATCAATTGCTTCTCGGTTGAATAATATAGATGAGTTACGGGCAGATGTAGTAGCTCCTAAAACTGGAGCCAATAATACATTACATTTGGACTCTGTTCCAGAGTTACCTAATAGAGGCAAGGCCAAGGAAGACTCCACTAATATAAGAGAACCTCGAAGATTTGCATAAACAGAAGTTGAAGAAAAGGTTACTAGTAGTCCATGTTCGATCAAGGTTTTCAAGGACGTCCACATACGAAGATGGCTTTTTCAAAATTTGAGGGTGAATTCTTAAAATAGAAAAATATTTCTTTACTATCAAACACCAGATGAATTGAAGGTGGACATAGCTGCAATATATCTGGAAGGGGATGCACTAGACTTCTTCTCATGGCTTAACAATGAACGAACTTTAGTTTTTTGGGATGAGCAAATTAAGGCGTTTCAAAAAAATTGATCTTGTTGAGTTTTAAAATCCAGATGAATGCTTGTGTGATATTCGCTAAACAGGGACCATTTAATAGCATATAAAAGAGTTTGCAAGAAGATCCGCAAAAGTATCGAATTGGCCAGATCATTGTTTGTTGGGGTATTAATTCTTTTAAATCTAACTTTCTCAAAAATTTAATAAAAAAAACTTTCTCAAAAATCTTATCATAAAATCCCTAATTTTAAACTTGTCGATCGTCGTAGCAACCATTGAACGGAGTAAGAAGGGTCGCCATCTTTGTCGCTCTTCCTAAAATCTACCTGAAGCAAGCTAAACAATTGTTTGTGATTTGAGTTAAGGATTTAGGAGTTTGAGACGATGACAAGGGCAGTTGTTGATCATTGAATGGTCGATAATGGGTGGATGGACATTTAGTAGTAGCAACAATGGTCGAAGATGATCGATGATTAGAGACTTAAGAATTTGAAATTTTCTTTTGAATTTTTAGATAAATTTTAAATTTTTTAAAAATTAACTTTAAGTCTTTTTAGATAAAATACTCAAATTTTTATAAATGTATTATGTGCAATATTTTATGTGGTTGACAATTTTTTAATGATTACAACAAACGAAACACATAAAATAGTAATGTTAAAAACGTTAAATACCTACTTTGTTGCTCGAATTCAAATCTCTTAATGTTGATATCAGATCTAAGATCATGATGACTATATGTAGGTTGGTAGGATAACTGGGTGCGATTGTCCAACAATAAATTTAACTCTATCAAATCACGTAAGTCTATAAAAAATTATGTCAGAACTTTGATTAATTGAAGCATATAAATTTTTAGGACTTTAATGAGTAAAAAATTTCTTTGAAAACCTCAATGGACAATGACAACAGTAAAATGACTTACAAAAAATTAAGAAGAAATACGACAATTTTTTATATTAGTTCAAGGTACCCTAATAAACTTAGATTATTTTTTGTTGAAAATTAAGTTTTGCTAATACCTTAAGTAGAGACGAACGTAAGATTTTATGTTAGAGGGTGAATTTATAAACTTTTAGGAGATAGTAAACTTATAAAATTATAGGGGAACAAAAACAAATTATCAATAAAAAAATATATACAAAAATCTAGATCAATCTTTGATTTTAAGATGTAATTGATGTTTCGTCCTTTATGGAAGTCGCAGTTACAACCACATATACGTTGATGTTTTTAAGAAAGAAACAAAAAGGGGTATTCGTCGAAGAATAACGGATAGCGGATAGCGTGGTGGGTGTAAAGGCACCGTCCCCCGCCGTGGTCCTCCATTATACCAAAAGCAAAGCATCAAAATGGCAAAAGAAAAAGCCCTACACAACCGCTCTAAATCCCAGATTCCCATGCTTGTTTTTCTCATCAAATTTACTTCAAAAGTAACATATGACTTGTTGATTCAGTTATGCTTACAACAATCACGGTTATCGATTGTGATAATAATTAAAAGTTTAATGATTGTAATATAAATTTTATAAGTTTAGGGGACTACCATTGTAGTTTACCCTTGTTTTTGCCCTAAAGTAAAAGGTTATAATATTGTCGTTGTTTAGTAGTTACAGATAAAATATTGTTTCGTCTTCTTCATCCTTATGTTGTTTCCCTGCAAGCTTTTGGTCACTGTCCCCTTCCCATAATCCCTTATGGAGGAAGTCTGGTAATATATTAGCTTACCTCCTCTAAATGATCACTCACCGGCGGCCACTACCATCTCAACTACCTTAAACAACAATAACTCCACTTTTCACAGCACCGTCCTTCAACACTTTTTCGCTACCCTAAACCTATTTAACTTAAAAAAATTACACTCTTGATGATATTTTCGATTATATTATATTTTTATCAATTTTTAATCTTATATTAACCTATTGTATTTTTTTTTGAACTCCTTTATGTAGAATCCTTTGTGTATATGTATTCCCCTTTATCCAGCAGTTGACTTGATCGTAAAATTTCTCTTAGTGGAAAAGACATATTCTTTAAATGGGCTAAAGTTGGCCACCAAATCCAACAAATTTTGGTTGTGAAACTCCCAAAAGGAAGAGGACTATTTTGGATCCTATGCAGTACTGAATGCTAAATATCCATATTATAATCTTTATTTTTTTAATTTTAAAAATTTATGCTGATCCATCAATACTTGTGAAACATATTAACCCAATTATGCTGTTAATCCACGTATAATATATAAAATATATAACCAACAACCAGTTTGTCTAGTGAGATAAGACATTAGATCCCTTAAGCAAGATCAA
Organism: Hibiscus syriacus; assembly: GCF_006381635.1. Lineage (NCBI taxonomy): Eukaryota > Viridiplantae > Streptophyta > Magnoliopsida > Malvales > Malvaceae > Hibiscus > Hibiscus syriacus. Next base: position 4,498,033 of record NW_024063078.1, read on the forward strand.
GAGTTCAAATCCTAGTGTTCCCAAATGGAGCAAACTGGGGTGGAAGGGTCGCCCTCGCCTCTGTAATATCCGATCTGAATTAGTCGGTCAATAGATCAGATACCAATGATTAATTTAAATATATATATATAATGTATATTTAGTTTATATTGTCAAATTTAATCTCTTTAATTTAATTATATTATTCATATAATTTTTAAGAATAATATATTTTTTAAAAATATTAGATAAAATTGATTCAGTTAGAATGTAAATTGATTCAGTTAGAATGTAAAAGATTAAATCCCTAATTTATATAGAGTACAATAATTAATGATAGAATTTAACCTATTACTTGAAATGATTATTGTGTTCACTTAAATATATTTGATTTTATTTAATGTTTTATTTGCAAATACGAAACATATATTTATTCAAACTAAATTGAATTTTATATTTATTTAATTTATAATTCTTTATAATACAAAAATAAATATTTATATTTAAATTAGAAAAAATAATTTATAAATACTCAATCATTATTATATATTTTTTATTTTCATGTTAATATTATTTACCTTTAACTATGATTACTAATTTATATTTGTATCTATCATTTGTTTTAATTGTTTGATTGAATTTTAACCTTTTTTTAGTATGGTATTATTTTAATTTTATTTGATTAGTTTGCGCACTTTGATGATTTTATTAGACATGTCCAACTAATATGATTAGTTTACTTTCGCTTTTATAGACTGTGTTTTTAGAATATTTATTTTTTATACACCAAACTAAACTATTATTATTAGTTTCAAAAATATTAAAATAATTGTTGCTGTACATAAAGCATTTACTAATCCTCTTTATATGTGTTATACAAATTTTTTATATAACTATTTGTGTATAGTATATTAGAAAAATAATTTAGAATGAGTATGGTTGAGATATATTACGAGAACGTCATTTTTTAAATTTAGTTTATTTTTTTCATAATTTTAAAATTCAAATTTTATATATTTTTTAAAAATATTTCATATCTCATCTCATTAATTCAATTTTTGTAATTGGAGGATTCATAAACTTATTTCTGACGAGATATTTTTAAAATTACTTTTTTGTCTTATATAATTTCCACTTTTGATCTCTTATTTTTATATATATTTTTTTAAATTAAATTAACTAAAAGAGTTTACAATTTTTTTAAATTGACAAGGGTTATCTTATCATCGTTGTAAATTATTTTTTTAATCAATTTACAAAGAAATAAAACAATGTTTTAAAATAAGTAAAAAATACCAACAATAAGTTAGTCTAGTGGGATGAAGCACTAAGACCCTTAAACAATGTTAAATGTGCGTTTGGATAACGGAATGTAAGATTACCAGTGGAAATAAAAGATTGCCAGATAATAGGATTACTGATAATGTTGTATTTTTGTGTTAGGTTGGTTTAGCATAAATGTAAAATTACCTTGTTTGGTTAAAAGAATAAAAAATTATTGGAATGTATATTTAACCAAATTGTCCTTATTATATATTTGTTTTTTAATAAGTTGAAAATTATTTATATATATATTTTTTTAAAAATTTAAATTCATAAAATTTATATATATATATTTTACAAAATTGAAAATATAAAAATATTTAATAAAAGGGTAAAATTTTATTTTAACCCCTGAACTTCATATAAAATTTTAATTATAGATTTTTTTATAAATCTAAAATAATTTAAAGATAAATTTGTAATTTAACTTTCATAGAATTTTTATTATTCAATGACAGAAAAAGAATATTTTTGGAAAAAATTTAAGGGCATTTTAGTCCAAAACGCCGGTAATCTAACAATACCTAAGGGAAAGGGGTAATGACATTCCCGGTAATATACCCAAAAAATCCACTTTTGGTAATAAAACATTATCGGGAATGAGATTCTCGACCAACCAAACGGGAAAATATAGATTCCATTTTCATGAGAATCCCATATTCCCCGAACCAAACAGCCCCTAAGAGTTTAAATTATTGCGTTTGTGAATGGAGCAAACTGAATTGGAAGGATCACCCTCGCCTCTACAGTACCCGATTTGAATTAGTTAGTACCAATGATTAATTAAAAAAATAAATAAATAATATTTAAACATTATAAAATACTGAAACTGTAAAAAATATATATATTATAACAAAGAAAATAATCTCCCATCCCTTCTCCTCATTGCTCATAGCCAACATATCCACCCCCACACGTAGATTTTGGTTCAAATTTCCCAAACAAAGAACTAATAAAATATATTTAACCGAGCAAGGTTTTTTTTTCCTGGGATGAATTTCTTTAAACTTTCCCAGATTTATTTTTATTCTTTCCACAGCTTGTGTCATTTCAATGGATAATACATTGGATAAAAAAAAAGGGAAATGGTGACGGTGGGAAAGTTCCACAACTATTTCGAGGGATTGGCTATCAAATCTTTCTTTTGCCAGTTGAACAAAAACAGTACGCTGTTTAAACCTAGAGAGAGAGCTGTCATTTCCCGTAAATCAAAATCAATCTCATTAAACAAATCTAAGCTTTTTTTTTCTTCATTTTGGGATAGAAACCCAAATCAGGGAAAGAGTAACCAAAATAGGTAAAAAAGTCACCAAACCAATACAGTATAAACTAGAAACGATAACACGTGGTCAGTTCAAGTATGGACAACTCTCCTTCGTTAAACCAAAAAAACCTTAATGCTCCCTTCCTTTACAGATTTACAGATGGGACAAGAAACAAGCAATGGTTCGCATGATTTGCAGGAGCAAAGGTGCCTGCAAGGTAAAAAAAGAACGCATGAGCTCCTAGAGTTGCAGTGTTTACAAGCCATCTTATCGTCACTTCCTTCTTGTTGATCTTTGTTGCAGGACTCTTGGTCTTCAGCTGAACTTCTGTCTTTAGCTTGTTCCAGTCTTTTGCTAAGATCCATAGCCATTTGTTGACGAAAACGGGTAAAGAAAACGAAAGAACACGAGAATTTTACGAGGTTCGGCAATGTGCTTACGTCCTCGGTGCCTAGGCGGCGCTAGAAGTTTTATTCAATGATATTTTAGGTCTAGGTTACATCTCTATTTATAATAGAAAACCCTGGTACATAATTACAAAATCAACCCTGTACCGTACCGCGGGGGCTGCGCCCCCACACCCCCAACCCACATAATTCGTAACCCCACAACGAGACTTTTTATGAGCCATACATAACAAATCTCCACCTTGGCGAATATCCTGCCCCTTGGAAACTTCAATGTGGGTTGGGTTACCTTGCTTCTTTAACAACTCGAAACATTCAACAAGTCCAAGCAATGCTTGAACTTGTCTGTCGTAACTGGCTTGGTGAACATATCAGCGGCATTCTCATCAGTATGTACCTTCTGAAACAAAACCTCTCCAGATGCAACCAACTCTCTGATCTTGTGGAACCTTACATCAATATGTTTAGTTCTAGCACGATACACCTGATTCTTAGCCAAGTGAATAGCACTTTGATTATCACAAAGCAACTGAACTCTACCTTGTTGAACACCCAACTCCTTCACTAAACCAGTAAGCCATAAAGCTTCTTTTGCAGCTTCAGCCGCTGCCATGTATTCAGCTTCAGTTGTAGATAGTGCCACGACAGATTGAACAGTAGACTTCCAGCAAATAGGCCCTCCACCAAGAGTAAACACATACCCTGTCGTAGATCTTCTATTATCCAAGTCACCTGCATAATCTGAATCCACATATCCTACAACCAAAGGATTATCCCGCTGACTCCCAAAAACAATTCCATGTCCCACAGTACCCTTTAAGTACCGAAAGATCCACTTGACTGCATCCCAATGTTGCTTACCAGGTTTAGACATGTACTTACAAACTTGACTAACAGCATGAGCTAAATCAGGACGAGTACATACCATCGCATACATCAAGCAGCCAACAGCATTAGAATACGGAACCTTTGCCATATTTTCAGCTTCCTTATCTGTCTTAGGGCACTGTTCTGATGAGAGCTTAAAGTGATTCGCCAATGGAGTGCTAACTGGTTTCGCGCTGCTCATCGCAAACCTTTCTAGCATTTTCTCAACATAACCCCGTTGAGATAGCCGCAGTTTCCTTGAGTCTCTGTCCCTGCAAATTTCCATTCCAAGAATTTTCTTTGCAGCACCTAAATCTTTCATATCAAATTCCTGACTCAATAAAGTTTTCAAACCGATAACATCATCCATGTTCTTCGCAGCAATCAACATATCATCAACATACAGTAATAGAAAAATAAAAGAACCATCATCAAGGCTCTTAACATAGACACAACAATCATACTCACATCGGTTGTAGCCAATCTTGATCATATAGGAGTCAAACCGTTTATACCACTGTCTCGGAGACTGTTTTAACCCGTACAAAGATTTCTTCAATCTGCAAACTAAATGCTCGTTTCCAGGTTGAGTGAAACCTTCAGGTTGCCGCATGTAGATCTGCTCCTCTAAATCACCATGCAAAAAAGCAGTTTTAACATCCATCTGCTCTAAATGCAAATCCCAACTAGCCACCAATGCAAGTACTGCTCGGATTGAAGTGTGCCTGACCACAGGAGAAAAGATTTCATCATAATCAACTCCTTTCTGCTGTGAAAAACCCTTCGCTACCAAACGAGCCTTGAACTTCTCCCCCTCTTTTTCTGTTACTGCTGGTTTCTTCTTATACACCAATTTGCAACCAATCGGCTTCTTACCCTCAGGAAGGGGAACTAACTCCCATGTGCGATTGTGATTCAAAGACTCCATCTCCTCAACCATGGCTGCCATCCACTTGTCGTTTTCCTGACTAGTAACGGCATCATGAAAAGTAACTGGATCATCACTGCTAACAGTAAGTGCAAAAGATACCAAGTCTTCAAAACCCAATCTGTTCGGAGGCTTTATATTCGTCCGTCTCACCCTGTCTCTGGCGAGACTATAATCCTGCAAATCATCCGTAGTGGAACCACCAGAAGTCGGTTGAGAAGTTTCTGGTTTCTCAACTGGAAACTGCTCGAAATCTACCACTGTCGTGTCTTGCTTCTGCTGCAACATAGACTGTTCATAAAAACGACATCTCTACTAATCACAACTTTCTTCGCAACTGGATCCCAGAACTTGAATCCTTTGACACCTTTCTTGTAACCCAGAAAAATGCACTCCTTCGATTTTGCATCAAGTTTGGATCTCTCATCAGCAGGTACATGCACATAAGTAGGACAACCAAAAATCCGTAAGTTATCAAAACTAACATCATGACCAGTCCATACCTCTTCTGCAACTTTACCAGCCAGCGATGCCCTTGGCGATCTGTTGATAAGGTAACACGCCATGTTAACAGCCTCAGCCCAGAAGTGTTTGGGAAGCCCGCATTCAACCGCAAACATCTGGCTCTTTCATTCAACGACCTGTTCATTCGTTCCGCAACACCATTCTGTTGTGGTGTCTTGCGCACTGTAAAATGCCTCTGAATTCCATGCTCCTTACAGAATTGTAGGAACCGTGAATCTGTGTACTCCGTACCATTATCAGACCGCAAACACTTGATTTTTCGTCCTGTTTGGTTTTCTACCTCAGCTTTCCACAGCTTGAACTTCTCAAAAACTTCAGATTTCTGTTTCAAAAAATACACCCAAACTTTCCGTGAAAAATCATCAATAAAAGTAACATAGTACCTAGATCCACCCAAAGACGATGTCGTGGAAGGCCCCCATACATCAGAATGCACATAATCAAGAATCCCTTGAGTTGTGTGCTTCGCAGTCTTGAAACGGACTTTAGTCTGTTTACCAAGAACACAATACTTGCAAAAATCGAGCTTACAGCTTTTGACACCATGCAACAAGTTTCTCTTGTGTAATTCTGCCATACCACGTTCACTAAGATGAGCAAGGCGCATATGCCACAATTTTGTCGTATCATCACAGGACTCAACAGAGTGAACTCCACCTGCAACGGTACTCCCTAACAATCTGTAGATATTCCCTGCAGTCATCTTGCCTTTCATCACAGTCAATGCTCCTTTAACAATCCGAATGGTTTCCCTATCCTCGTCAGCCTTAGGGATAAAACCATTCTTGTGCAAAGTGCCCAAGGAAATCAAATTCTTCTTCAAGTCTGGGATATGTCGAACACCACTCAACGTCCGAACGGAGCCATCGTGCATCTTAATTCTGACATCACCAATACCAACAATATTGCAACATCGATCATCACCCAAATAACCGAACCAGAATTAACCGGCCTGTATGTCGAAAACCATTCCCTATTTGGCGTGATGTGATAAGAACATCCAGAATCAAGAATCCAAGCATCCGTCAATTGTGTCGTTGAAATAGAAAGCATATCACCCTCACTGCAATCAGAAGTATCATCCTCGACCACGTTCACAGACTTGGATGAGCCATCACGCTTCTCATCGGTCTGCTTTTTCAACTTCGGACAGTCTCGCTTCATATGTCCCGCCTCCTTGCACTTGTAACAGTGAATCGTCTTCTTATCCCTGGATTTGGATCTGGAATTCCGCTTCCCGGACCCTGCCTTCTCTGGCTTCCGTCCACGATCTCGATTACCCTTGACATATAAGCTATCGGCTTGAGAGCTTTCCCCTGCATTCTGTTTCCGCTGGTTGTGAGCCAACAAGGCTGCAGTAATCTCCTCAACGTTGATAGTCTCTTTCCCATATGTAAGAGTAGTCACCATGTGTTCGTAAGAGGAAGGCAACGAACACAACAGAATCATCGCTCTGTCTTCATCCTCAATTTTCACATCAAGCCGAGCCAGATCAGAAACGATTTGATTGAAGACATTCACGTGTTGCGCCAAATCGTGATCGTCCTGCATCTTCAGCCCATACAGCCGCTGCTTCAGATACAGTTTTGTCGTTAAGGATTTGGACATAAACTGACTTTCCAACTTCCTCCAAATTTCGTCTGGAGACGATAGATGCATGACGTGATACATGACCTCGTCCGCCAAGCATAATCGTATGGTTCCTGCCGCTCGCTGCTGCAATTCTTCCCAATCTTCCTCATCCATCGACGCCGGCTTTGTAGGTCGCAAAGCCTTCAAGATCCCTTGCTGCGCCAATAGATCCTTCACCCTCGTTTGCCATAATCCGAAGTTACCCTGACCATCGAATTTCGCGACTTCGAATTTTGCTCCTGACATCTGATACCAATTGTTGACGAAAACGGGTAAAGAAAACGAAAGAACACGAGAATTTTACGAGGTTCGGCAATGTGCTTACGTCCTCGGTGCCTAGGCGGCGCTAGAAGTTTTATTCAATGATATTTTAGGTCTAGGTTACATCTCTATTTATAATAGAAAACCCTGGTACATAATTACAAAATCAACCCTGTACCGTACCGCGGGGGCTGCGCCCCCACACCCTCAACCCACATAATTCGTAACCCCACAACGAGACTTTTTATGAGCCATACATAACACCATTGATTCATTGGCTTCCGCAAGTCTCTTCCATGACTCGCTTCCCATTTCCACTTCTCTTAAGCATGCTTCAAGCTCTATTCTTTTCTTTGTTGCTCGTGCCAAGTCTTCTTCTTTTCGCGTCAACAAATACAATGCCTTTGATTCCACAGTCTTTAACAAATTCCCTACTTGTTGATTCCTTTGCTCTTGTAATGCATATCTTAGTCTTTCATTCTGAGTTTTAGAACATGAAAAAAGAAGAGAATTTTCAGCTACGAAAAGAGATAAAACAGTTGACATAAATGATATAATGAATTTCTTACCCGTAACTGAAGAAAGCAATCAAGTTCCTGTCTCTGAATCTCCAGATGAATATCTAAAGGTTGAGAAACCGTCATGGAAGCCAAGCTCTGAGCGTTTTGTTGACAAGGAAATTCTTGGAGACTGAAACCAGGTTCAAATGATGGAAGAATGGGCAAAGGCAAACCCAAATTTTCATAACAAAACTGTGCTTCAGCAGCCATAATAACCATCACCAAGCATTCATCAGAACTAAGCAAAGCAAAGCAAGAAAAAAAGCTGAGACTTTCACTTATTTCTTAATCGGCGTAAACCATTGTTAGTCTGGGTTTTCTAGTTAAACTGAAAATCGGCAGACAATGGTGGAAGAAAGCCGTGGATGGGTTATAAATAGAGTGGGGGAAAACCGACAAGTATGGGTTATAAATCGTATGAGAGAGAGATACAAAGACGACGTATGCATTCAGATTTTGTGAAAGACACAAGTGTGGTTAAATTACATAACTGACATCGTTTGTTTTTGATTTTATTTTTCTAACACCGTTCGATTAATATTTTCAAAACTAGCACCCTTTCTGCTGAGTTGGCAAAGGCGCGTCCTCGGAGACGCGCTTTACCCGTGTTTTCGCTGAGTTGGATGCCACGTGTGAAAGGCGCGTCCCCGGGGACGCGCCTTTGCCATATCAGCAGACACGTGTGGAAGGCGCATCCCGGGGACGCGCCTTCCATTAAATGTCATAAATGCCCCCATCCGTTTTTCCTAACTACCCCTCCTCCTCCCCTATATAAACCCCCTCAACCCTCACTCATTCTTCACACCAAAATCATCTTCTCCTCTCTTATATAACTCAAATTCTCCAACTATTTGAGTTTTAAATTTGTTATTAGTGGTAAGAAATTTATTTTTATGTTAGTATTTTTTTAAATAGTTATTATTTTTTATATTAATATATTTATGTAAATATTATTTTTTATTAAAATAATATTTATATAATTATTATTTATTTAGAATTATTAATTTTTTTGCTAATTATATTGTTTTGTCTACAGTTATAATGGAAAACGAAATGCTGTTGCGATTGGATATTGATCATATCTCCAGACATTTTAGCGATATGGTAATATTTTTATAATTAATGTTAATATTTAAATTTATTTTTATTTTAAAGTTATTATGAATTTATATTAATTTTTACTTTTTATAATATATTATTTAGGATGCTGATCGTATTTTAGAAACTTTTATTAAAAATCCACGTATACCGACACCGGAACGTATTTTGCCATATTTGGCTTCTGCTGGGTTCGGGTATATTGCAACAATTATAGGCGGTTGCAAACTCGAACCTGTCCTAATTTCTGCACTGATTGAGAGGTGGAGGCCCGAGACACACACTTTTCACCTTCCATGTGGAGAGGCAACAATTACATTGGAGGATGTCTCTATGCATCTGGGGCTTCCCGTCGACGGAAATATGATGTGTGGTATGGCGGATGGTGATTGGCAATCAATGTGCATTGATTATCTTGGAGCTGCTCCGCCAGAGTTTAATGGAGGTAGAATAGCTTTATCTTGGTTAAAAGCTAATTTTGAGGTTTTAAATGAAAATGCTTCAGAGGATCAAGCAAAGGCATGTGCTCGGGCATATATTCTACGAATAATTGGAGGAATATTGATGCCCGACAAATCTCGCAACCAGGTGCATTGTATGTGGTTGCGGCATCTGATCGATTTTGATGAAGCTGGAAGATATAGTTGGGGTGCTGCAGTTTTGGCATTTCTCTTTAGAGAAATGTGTCGGGCGACGAATTATAAGAAAACTGCTATCGGTGGATGTCTTCTGCTTCTACAATCATGGGCGTGGTTCCGCATGCCTTTCTTATGCCCGATCGTGAATGAACCATACGTATTCCCCTTATTGTTGAGGTAATTTTCGAACTAAATTTTGATTTAAATATTTTCAATTAAATAGGGTGATATTTAGTTTATATTATATTTCATAGGTGGTCGATGAAAAGAAAGGACCATAAAAGTATACCTACTGGGTTAGAGGAAATTCGTTTACTTATTGATACGAAAGCTGGGTCTGAGGTATGTTTTTAAATTTGTTTAATTATTAATATTTTAATTTAAAATATTAGATATAATTAGAATATTTTATTTATTTGAATTGTATATTTATATTTCAGTTTCAGTGGATACCTTATGCGAGCGATGAAGTGAAAGCTTGCATCCCACCCCACCTTAGTGGGTCATTAGAGGTATGGATATCGGTTATACCTCTTATATGTTATGCTATTATTGAGTGGCATCCAGTTGATCGCGTGCTCCGTCAGTATGGTTGTACGCAATATATTCCTGGAGCTCCTAGAAATTTAGACGACGTGCATAACATAGATAGACGGGGAAAGAAAGATGTTAACTGGGTGGTGAGACACAGAGATTGGATTGCGCTTTGGGAGAACCGATATACACTGTTGGCCCATCAACAATATTACGCTGAAACTGGTCATATGGTTACGGATAACTATATGGACTGGTTTAATGAAAATGGGAAGCCGTTTCTACTTTCGGCGGAAGCACGAGGGGTTAACATTCCTAGGCGCCGAGAAAGACGTCACCCGTCTCAATATCATCGTCCCCCGACGCGTGGACGGAGAGAAGGCGCTACCGGTTCTGCATCAGTCCTACCACAACATCCTTATTCGTCGATGCCGCAGGGGTACATGCCCAGCCCTCCACTTCATATGCCAAGCCCACCAGTTTATATGCCATCTCCGCAGGGTTACATTCCGAGCCCGCAGGGTTACATTCCTAGCCCGCCAGGTTACATGCCTAGCCCGCCAGGTTACATGCCTAGCCCGCAGGGTTTTATACCATATGGAAGTGCATATACGACTATGTTTAATGATCCAGCATATGCTTCATATGCATCTTATTTGGCTGGTGGTGCTTCTCCGCAGACACCTCAATCTTCATCTGGATCACATACATCGATGCCAATGTTTCCACAGTTTTCACAGTTCCCGGGGAGCGGTGGGATTGTTACTAGCACTCCTCCAGGGTCGTTATTTTATACAGGCCCTTCAGCCCCTTCAGCGTCATCTACACCAAATGAAGAAAATGCTGCTGATGATGATAGTGAAGATGAGGAGACTGAAGAACAAGTTCCACGAAGAAATCCTCCACGAAATAGGCAACCACCGCCATGTGGAACTCATTCGAGAAGACGACATCGGTGATCCAGTTATATTTAATGTTATTTAAATAATTAAATTTTAGAATTTTATGTAATTTGGTTATGTTATTTAAATGTTTCATGGTTGTTACATACATATTTTTTAATGTTATTTTTTATTTACATTTAACATTAAATGTTTGATAAATGTTTTTAAAATACAAATTATATTATTCGAAATTTAAAATAAAAATAAAAATAATATTATTCAAATTTAAATTTAAAATATAAATTATAGTATTCGAAATTTAACATTAAATTTCAACTTAATATTCCAATTGTATTCGAAATTAAAAGTTATATTCCAATTATAGTTCACAATACTTAAATTGAAATTAAATTTATCCATACATATGATTTTATCATTAACATATATATTAAAACGTATACATTAAAATCAACTTATGTTGAGTTCATCGATCGACGTAATCAACCAAGAGGGGGGTGAATTGGCAATTTATTCAATGTCACATTTCAATGCTCATTCCATACAATTTCAATGTCACAATCAACTTATCACTTCACATTTATTCAATTTATCCATAACATTTTATCTAATTTATTCAAACTTCACATAACGTTTTAATTTAAGTTATTCTTAACTTGTTGAACTTTCAAAAGAAGTTAAATTTAAGTTATTCCCCGAGGGACATGAGTGACATAATAGGGCAATGATAATATTCTCTGACGAAATAATGGAAGGCGCGCCCCCGGGAACGCGCCTTCATGTGAATAGTGAAATAATAGGTACTGATATATCTAGTGTCCCCGAGGGACATGAGTGACATAATAGGACAATGATAATATTCTCTGACGAAATAATGGAAGGCGCGCCCCCGGGAACGCGCCTTCATGTGAATAGTGAAATAATAGGTACTGATATATCTAGTGTCCCCGAGGGACATGAGTGACATAATAGGGCAATGATAATATTCTCTGACGAAATAATGGAAGGCGCGCCCCCGGGAACGCGCCTTCACAATCTCTTATTGAAATGTATGCCACTTTTATTGAGGTTCGTGTAACTCGTGGTCTCTCATATTCCTCTCACTTTGGCATTGCATATCAAACTGATCAAGTTGATAGCCCGACACAACTTATCTGTAATGATTTCACATCATTAATGGCGGATCCAACGCCATATACCATGCCATCAAGTTCAATAGGAAGGCATTCATCTGCAACTGCTTATGATCTCAACCCACGTGGCTTCACCAATAATCCATATGGCAACATCTCTTCTACTTCAAGGGGCAGACATTCATCTGCCAATGTTTTCGACTTACATATGGAAATGCCAACGAGACGACAGTCTATTCACATCCCACATGATACAATGGCCTCAAGTTCAAGGGGAGGACACGCAAGCGGGAACTTATTTGACCTCAACATTGGATTATCGGAGGAACCCTCATCTCCACCAAAAGAACCTCTTCGGGAGCCAGGTGCAGATGGTGCTGAAACGGGATTATTCGTTGAACCTGACTCACCACAGTTTAACGTACATTCTGATGATGACGAGGATGACGTTCCGATAAATACAACACCAGCCGAACTTCCTGCACATATGTATGAGGCTGATTATGATGCAATGTATGAGCCTGAATTTACATATTGGCAATGGAGTTCGCATCGAAGGAGGAAGCAATGATGGCAATAAAGAGTTACAATATTCGTAACTCAGTTCAGTCCCGAGTTGATCGATCTAACACGGAGAAATATGTCTGCTACTGCGTCCAACGTCACAACGGATGTCAATGGATGGTCCGTGTATCAAAGAGGAAGAGGAAGAACAACTTATGGGAACTAACCAGATACAACGGTCCTCATACATGTTGTGCAACAGGTATAAACCAGGATCATCCCAACTTGGACTCCAACATTATTTGTCAAGCAATCATGCCCATTGTGAAGCAAAGCTCTCATATAGCTGTTGCAGTGTTGATTTCTGCTATACAGTCACAATATGGGTACACTGTCTCATATAAAAAAGCGTGGTTGGCAAAACAGAATGCCATTTGCAAACTTCATGGCGAATGGGATTCCTCTTACAACGAGTTGCCCAGTTGGTTTCATATTGTGCAAAGACTTAATCCCGGGACAATTGTTGAGTTCGAAACTCAACATCATTACGTGAATGATCGAATGGTTCGCGATCGCTGCCAATTTTACCAAGTCTTTTGGACTTACCCTCAGTGTATTAATGCAGTCAAGTACTGTAAACCAATTGTCCAAATTGATGGTACTTTCTTGTATGGGAAATACAAGCAAGTTTTATTATTGGCTGTGGTCCAAGATGGAAACCGCAATATTCTTCCTGTTGCGTTTGCCCTCGTTCAAGGAGAAGACACTGAGTCTTGGGCTTTTTTCCTTAAAAATTTACGTTTACATGTTGTTACCAGGGAACGACTATGCATTATTTCAGACCGAGGAGCCGGGATAAAAGCAGCAATGGACTCTTTGGGTACAATGTATAGACCTCCACATGTTCAACATCGTTATTGTGTCCGTCATATTGCTGCAAACTATTACGGAAAATACAAGAAGAACGATGAACGTCAGTTAGTCGTGCGGATGTGTATGTTACTTTTTTCCAATTTTTCTATCAATTTCTTATTACTTATTTATAGTTCATATTAACTATTACATATTCCTAATGGCTTAGGTTACGAACTCTTACCTCAAAGGTTTGAGTCGATGCTACAAGAGCTGTTTGGCAAAAATAAGAAGGGGTGCGAGTACATTATGGACATCAGCAAAGAAATGTGGACAAATGCATATGACGGGGGGTATCGCTATGGTCATATGACAACAAACTTGGCTGAAGCAATAAATTCAACCTTAAAGGGGGCGCGTCATTTACCAGTCACGGCGTTGGTCAAAACGACTTATTTTCGTTTGGGTCAACTCTTTGCAAAACTCGGTGGACAAGCTCTTACTTGGATGCAAAACGGACATATTTACCACCCAAGACTAGTAGCCGATTTACAGAAAAAAGTGGCTACATCAAATGGGATGTTAGTTACAAATTTTTCTTGCACCCGTGAATTGTTTCGTGTAACCGAAATGCCACGTCCGCTGCAAGGGATTGAAGCTAACTCTTTCAGAGTTAATCTGCAAGAGAGGTGGTGCGATTGTGGTTTCTTTCAAGCACTCAAATATCCATGCTCTCATGTCATTGCTGCTTGCTCACATTCGCATTTGGACTACAAAAATTATGTTGATCCCGTATACCAACTTTCACAAGTTTTCAAGGTATATGAATTTGAGTTTCCGCCCATAGGAAACGAAAGAGACCCAAATGAGATTCAAACTTGGCTTACAATTGTACCAGATCCATTGCTATTGAGGGACTCAGGTCGTCCAAAATCTACTAGAATACATTGTGATATGGATATTCGGGAGAAGTCAACAGAACAAAAACGATGTGGGCATTGTAGAAACATCGGGCATAATAGAAAAAAATGTTCAGCTCTGTTATCATCATATAACCGTTAACTCTTATGTAATTAAAGTTTTTAAATGAATGTTTTTATTTCTAATAATTTAATGTTATTGCATTTATATAATTTGTCAATGTATGTACACCTAAATAATTTTTTTTAACTTTTAAATTCATAAATATATTTAATATATGTATTTAATATAATATTTAATATTATTAGTTATAATTTTTTTTAAAATATAATAATAATTTCACCTTCTAAGTAGAGAAAAATATTAAATTAAACAAATTAAAAGTTATTAAAAAATTTATGTATACGATGACACATTTCATGTTCTGATTAGAGGATTAAATTTATTAAATTAAATTTTCAATAAGACTAATTTTATAAAATATGTAAGTCTTGAAGATTAAATATGTAATTATACTAATTTATTAACTTATGCATCAATATTTTCGTTAAATATTGATATGAGATGACTATATTGATTGATAACATTTAAATAATTAACTGATAAAATTAATAGATCGATAATCAAAATAAAAAATACTCGAAACTTGATAATTCTTACATTATAATCGAAACATTTTACATAATATATTATTAATTTATAATAATAATAAAAATAAACTATTTATTATATAATAAAATACGTGTCTGCTGAGTTGGCAAAGGCGCATCCCCGGGGACGCGCCTTTCACACGTGGCATCCAACTCAGCGAAAAACACGGGTAATGCGCGCCCCCGGGGACGCGCCTTTACCAACTCAGCAGAAAAGGTGCTAGTTCTGGAAATATTGATCAAACGGTGTCAAAAAAGTAAAATTATAATCAAACGGTGTCAGTGTAAAAAAACCCACCCCCCACCCCCAAGTGTAGGGTCTAAGACGAAGAGGAAAAGGGAAAGAGAATTCAGTGGATTGGGACGTGAAAGGGTCAGACGTTATAGAGAGGAAGAAATCAGAAGTTTGGTGTGCTTTGTCAGTTTTTAGTCATTGGAAAAGGCTGAATAATAGTTTCCATTGATTCCCGGCCATCTGTTATTATAAATCAACAATAAATTCAAAATATAAACAATAAATAATAACTTTTTTTTATTAATTATTCTTTGATTCTCCACTCACTCCCACCGATAAAAAGGGTAAATTATATTTTTTTACCATTTATTTTTCCGTATTTTTTTTTAAAAAGATAAATTTATAATTAAACATTTAAATTTTATTTGTTTTGTTGTTCAACAGTTAAATAGTTTAATGCCAATACTTCAAGCTTTAATTTTATGAATATTTCTAAAATTTTAACTTTTCTTCTTCTCATGGCTGGAATATCTTTTTATAATCTCTTATATTATTTATGATATGAAATCAATATGATTTTCTCTCCATCTATTTCTTTATTTCAGTTTATTTTTAAAATTAATAAAATTTTATTCATTATTTTATTTTTATTTGATTTTAATTTTTATCGTCTGATAAATATGAATTCAAAATGTATTATGTTTTTCTTCAATTTTATCTCTTCACGGCTTAGATTTCAAAAAAATCCAAAATATAATTTTCAGAATAAAGTTCCAAGGAGATTTACATAAAATTTGCTCAAAAATTTAAATGATTTTAAAATCTAATAGCAAAGTGATTAAAATGGTTGAAATTTAAAACACTTGTGATGAAATTGCCAAATTCTAAAGTTAAATAATCAAAATAAAACCAAAAACAAAGTTAAGGGCCAAAAAATATAATTCATCATAAAAATTAATAAATTTTTCTGTTTAAGTTTTTGTAAATAAACAATACGACATTTTATTCTCCGATTATAGGTTGGATTCGATTAAATTTTAAATATAACGACATCTCTCTTTATATATATGTATATAATATGGGAATTCTACTAAATAAATCCATAGCCGTAATGGATAAAACGACAATTATTATATGCAGAGGGATCTGCAAATTGCGAATCGTGTTTGAGCTAAGGTGGCTATGAAGAGGCTTATGATAATAAATTTCAGCTTTTTGTGTTGCCGTGTTTAAGCCATTAGATTAATGGGCTAGTGTGGTGGAGACTGCTTGTCTGGGCCAGAAACGTCACCTCATTACCCAGCTGCCAGTCTGCTACTAGAATCACCTTCTTGTTGCTTTGGAATTAAACAAAATTTCTCTCACATTTGAGTTCCTTTTTCCCACTGGTTAAATACAGGAGAAAATAAAACTTGGAAATTAGATAATTGGCTTCAGCAACTTTCTCGGCCAGCGTTCAGATTGTTAAACACTCTTTTTTTTTGGGGGGGGGGGCGGTGCTGCAGGCAAGCCGTATTTTCAGGTCCCATTCAAATAATGGAACCCACAATCTGCCTGCCCATTCTTCAGACCACATTAATCCTTATTTGATGTGACCGTGATCTGTTGAGTTCATCGAATATTACTCACGAACAAACCCTTTAACCGAAACATGTTTTACTCTTTCGTGTAATTACAGTACCCAAAAGGCGAATGTACGGTGGCGCCGCCAGCGGCGGTTATGGCTCTACCGAGGGTCACGGGCTATTTGACCTTACTCTGAGTCTGTATTCCATTTTCCCGAACTTGCAGGATTTTCCAGCTGTCGTGGGGCATTCAAATTTAAGCTTCGCCTACGTGGCATTTTCTACCGCGCGAGTCGAATCGAAGTTCCCCACAAAAGATAACGAGATAAAAAAATTATCTGCAAAAGTTTAAAATTCAAATTGTAACACGGAATACAAGTTGTATACGCAACTTGACAGTAAAGTTAAAAAGATAAGAGCACTTTTAATAATCGGAAATGAGTGAAGGGTATTTTCGGTAAACAAAATGAAACTTCTAAGAGCCGACTTTGTAAAGTCGGTCGAGCCCTAGCTTTCTCACGCTATATAATGCCAAGCTCGCCTCGTCAGATTAAGAGGTCTGAAAATAAAACCTAGTTGCAGCCGCATAGATTACGCGTATTCTTTAAGCGAAAATTCTTAGAAGAGCTTTGAGATCTATAAGTTTTCTGGGTACGGAAACAATCTTCCCTCACTGATTCATAGTTTCTGCGAGGAAGATCTCGGTATTTTCGAAAAGAAAATCCGATTATGCCTCGTTGTGTTCCTTACCGGCCTCCTGGACATTTAAAGCAGGGATTGGTCGAATCGATTAAGGTTCGTAGAGCAAAAGTATTTGTGACTTTCACTTTTGTTGCTCAACTGCATGCTTTTGTGATGCTTGATTATGATTTGTATTGTGTATTTGTAAGATTTGTAAACTAATGATTGTATGTAAACTAAATTGCTTTGCTGGCTATTCTTATTTATTATGAATAAAAAAGATCTTTTCATAGAACTATGGCAGGTTAACTAAAACGATTTGGGGTTAGGATTTTTTTAAATCGCAAATATATGTACTACAACTGTTGTTTAAACGTACTAATGGAATTCTTTGGGTTAAGGGTTTTTGAATAACATATGTCTAAAAAATTATTGTAGTTAATAGAACACTTCGGATTTAGGGTTTATTGTTAGAACTTTTATTCCTTTTCTCGAGAATTGGTCTTGTTACTTATTTGATTTATGTAAGGCTGAAAATCTGGGTAACTGTTATTGACTGATTGGTCTTTCGTATATCCCTGCCACAATTTGTAATGAGCCCCCAAACGTCTGTTTTTTGGTAAAAAGCGTTGGTTCTCTGGTCTTCCATTTCGTACCCATCTAAATTTCTTATTGTGTTGTACAATAAAGCTTGAGAGAGAAAGGGTTCTACCAAAATCAGAGCACAAGTTACATAAGAAGAGGGAAGGGGAGAAAAACCAGAATAAGAAGGGAAAGGATAAAACTCAATGTCTCTCCAAGAAATTTGAGAAGCTTGTTGATGTTCAGTTTGGATATAAAGATGAAGTTCAATTGGAGAAAAGTGACATTACCGAAGAACATGGGCCGCCAGCTGGCTATATATCTGATGGTAGCCAAAACAGTCATAAGAGGAAAAGGGAAACAGATTTCCACAGCGAATGCCGGGTTGATGGTGAGTTTTGTTTACCGTTGTATTGGTTCTCTTAGTTTCTTAGAGGAATCCAAATATAGTCGTATTGGGATATTGATTTGTGTATTGCTCGATGTACAGGGAAGAAAATAAAGATTCGATTTACCTTGAAAAAGTCTAATGGATCTGATTCATCTATCAGTAAAGAATCAGCTTGCTCTAGTGGTGGAAGGACGAATTCTAATCAAGATTCATGTTATGTTGCTTCTGTGCCTCAACGGGAACTGCATCATGATGTTGGATGGAAGGAGCATTCTCCCTCTTCAAAACCAAGTTATTATGTTGTTCCTGTGCCTCAACAGAAACTGTGGCATGATGTTGAATGGAAGGAAAAAGGTCCCTCTTCTTCTAGAACATCATCCAAAGACAAAAAGATTAAGGCTGCATTGCAGTATGAAGCTCCGATTGATGATTGGTTTCCACCTCTTCTACAACCTGAGCTAAACTATTGTGATAATGTTGATGACTGGCTTCTTCCTAAAAAGCTGCTTGGTGAATCAGCGGCCAAAAGATCAGATGATAATGATGTTATGTGTCATCCTAGTTTAACTTCATGGCCTCGGGCACAGTATCTCCCGGATGCTGAGATGTATGCATTGCCGTACACGGTGCCATTTTGATTTACATACTGGAGGGTCAAGTTATTTTTTTGGATCCCTTACAGAAGAGCAGCCTAATTCTTTTATCCAGTATTTGAAATTGTAGTCTTATGCTCATCTTCATTTTGCCAGATTGAGTTACAATGCCGGAGTTGTACATTTCTAGTTTTGTCGGCCAACTTTAACATGTACAGTGTTGAGAATTTTTCTAATAGAAACGAGAATTATTCTACATTTCCTTTTTGACATTTACTGTATGTATATCAATAAATTAGCCAAATTGTGAAGTGACTTTGGCATGATCTGCGTTCTTTTTTAAGGTATTCGAGCATTAAATGACGTTTTTCAAGTTTTCCATTTTGTTGTGGTATGTTATCTGCATTCTGTTGTTGAACCATTATCACTAGATGGATCAGAATCTTACCAACCACTGGCTTGCGACTGGGAAGAAGCCCTTTGTACATGATTGTCGTCTTCCTTTGATTCAATTGCAGTGTTCATCACCCTCTCGACCAACAATGGCATTTTTTTACTGGTACAAGGAATGAATTGATTCACATGATGGCACTAATTTAAACTGCTCTGTAAAGGACTAAATTGATTAATTTAACTGTATATGGACTAAATTAATACAGTCACTATATCTGGCATGTACTTTCACCAATAAAAATATGGGGATTAAATCCTCTTAAAACAAGTAGTACAAGCACGGTTGGCTGAATTTAACCGTTATAATTTCACATTCAATTATCCAAGTCCGACTGAATATAAATTGCATACTAGAAAAATAAATAAAATAAAATTTGAGAAACAGTAGAAAGCGAGAGAGAGAAGGATGTTAAACGGAACAGTGGACGAAGAGAAATGGCCAGCGGAAGGGATTGCCGGTATTCAACACAACGCTTTTTTTATGCTACGAGCTTTGATATCTTCGAAATCTTCCCATCTTTCCTTGAATTTGAGCTGATCGACATCGCCAATGCCAATCCTATTTCATTACTGCTAATTTTTCATATTTCTTATTCTAATAATGTTAGGGAAGCTCACGAGTACTCGGCTCAGTTGCTATTGGAGCAATGGACCTCCAAATTCCCTCTTCACACTTACTATGGGATTTGTAATTATAATTTGTTCATTTTTCCTTTTGATTCTTTGCCTGAGTCGATTTAGCTACAATTTTTCCTTTTGATTCTTTGTTCATTTATGGGCATCTATTCTCATTCTATTTAGCTACAGTTCTTTTCCCTCCATAATTTTAGGACCTTCCATAAAACGGGACTCTAGTTTTGATTAAGGAAAACGATGGAAAAACTGCAGATGTGCTGGAAGTTTCTGCTTCAGTACTAGATAAGCCCCAAGTACTTGAATTGTACCGTGAATGTGAATATTCTCAAATATTAGACCTTCATTGTCATTGTATATGAAGTTTTAGTTGGCAGTCTACCAGGTATCTTCTGTGTACGGCAGGACCTATCTATATCAAATCTAAGGAGGCTCCTGCTAAGGAAGTTCTTAAAGACCTCGTGGAAATGTGTCGTGGAGTTCAACATCCGTAGTTGGGACTCTTTCTAAGGAGTTACCTTGCTCTAATAAGTCGAGATAAGTTACCAGATATTGGTTCCAAGTATGAGGGGTGAGAACCCTTGCTTAATTTTTCTTTTCCTTCCTCTTTAAATAGAAGTTTTCATTTCAAAAGCTGCCTGATTCAATTTTCAATGGCTATTTTATTTAAAGTATATTGGTAAATTTTTTAGTTTTCGGTCTTCAAATATTTGAAGAAAAAAAAAGGTTACTAAGCAGTAGCTTTTACAATGTTCTTGTATCCAAAACTTACGAGTCCTATTTTTATCTACTTTTCTTAGAAGAGAGTGCATGCAGATTAATGATTTTTTAATTGGCATGTCTAAATTAGAAAATGCAAATTTAGACGTGCAAAAGAATTTGCAAACATTTGTAATTAACTAATTGCTAGGACATATGTACCAAAAAAAAAACTAATTGCTAGGACATGGTTGTCTTCATGCAGTGATACTGATACTGTGATGGATGCTGTGGAATTTGTGCTGCAGAATTTCACTGAGATGAATAAACTTTGGGTGGAAATGCAGCGTTAGGTTTGTTAAATATTTGATCTCTTATTTTCTTAAGGTGCGCAATGCACGACAGTACTTGCACGCCATACAAGTGAGAATAAATCATGAGAGCAAAACTTTTGGCCAAGCAGGTGTCATGGTGTTTGTGGATCATTCACACTCTTTGGTCATCTTGAGTTGAAGCCTTCAATCGCGATTTCTGGTCTAAGAGAGCAGCAAAACGAAAGAAGTGAACTTCAAGATCTTGTAATATCGATACTCTAAAATTTCTGGTTGGCTAAACTCTGATACTGTTTGTTTTGTGCCCATTGAGGGAAAGTAATCCTTCTGTTGTGAAATTTCTTGTTAGGTTGGGAAGAAACAGTTCTTCCCAGAGTCTTAGAGCAGGTAATTTTACTTCTTTCTCAACTGTCCCCCGATCCCCCCCCCCCCCCAAATGTAACAAGTCAAAGGTCTGTGGCATTAAAAGATTTTATACTGTTTTTTTACATGTCAATTGTAAAGATGATCTTGCCCAATATTATCTGATGGATTGCATAATTCAGGGCTATTTAACCAAACTGACATCCTTTAATCGAATATTTCCCTTTTTAGTACCGTTTGTTCTATATTTCCCGAAGTGACACCCTTTCAGTTGAGGTGGCGAAAGGCGCATCCCCGGGGACGCGTTTTACCTAGTTTTACGCTGAGTTTGATGCCACGTGTAAAAGGCGCATCCCCGGGGATGCGCTTTACCTTTATTTTGCTGATTTAGTTTCCATGCGGTATTTTTTTTAATAATAAAAATTTTATTTTTATTGTTATTATAAATTAGTAATATATTATGTAAATTGTTTCAGTTATAATTTAATAATTATCGAATGTATTTTTTTAATGTGTGTTAAAGGTGGAGTGTATTATCCACATTAATCGGATAGAACAACAGATGAAAACTAGTTTTTTATTTTATTGTAGTTATATGAAAAATGTATAAAATTATTATATTACACGTATGGTTATATTATTATTTTTTTATTTTGATTATCGATCTATTAATTTTATCACTTAATTATTTAAATATTATCAATCTAGTCATCTCTTATTATTATTTAACCAAAATATTGATGCATAAGTTAATAAAATTAGTATAATTACACATTTAATCTGTTATTATTATTATACATTGAGAAATTATAGAAAATGCAATTACATTTAAATATTAGAAACAAAAACATTCATTTAAATAGAATATTAGGTTACATAAGGGTTAACGATTATGTGATGATAATAGAGTTGGACATTTTTTTCTATTGTGTCCGATGTTTCTACAATGCCCACATCGTTTTTGTTCTGTTGACTTCTCCCGAATATCCATATCACAATGTATTCTAGTAGATTTTGGACGACCTGAGTCCCTCAATAGCAATGGATCTGGTACAATTGTAAGCCAAGTTTGAATCTCATCTGGGTCTCTTTCGTTTCCTATAGGCGGAAACTCAAATTCATAAACCTTAATACTTGTGAAAGTTGGTATACGGGATCAACATAATTTTTGTAGTCCAAATGCGAATGTGAGCAAGCTGCAATGACATGAGAGCACGTATATTTGAGTGCTTGAAAGACACCACAATCACACCACCTCTCATGCAGATTAACTCTGAAAGAGTTAGCTTCAATCCCTTGCAACGGACGTGGCATTTCGGTTACACGAAACAATTCACGGGTGCGAGAAAAATTTGTAACCAACATCCCATTTGATACAACCACTTTTTTCTGTAAATCAGCTACTAGTCTTGGGTGGTAAATATGACCGTTTTGCATTCAAGTAAGAGCTTGTCCACTGAGCTTTGCAAAGAGTTGACCCAAACGAAAATAAGTCGTTTTGACCAATGCCGTGACTGGTAAATGACGCGCCCCCTTTAAGGTTGAATTTATTGCTTCAGCCAAGTTTGTTGTCATATGACCATAGCGATACCCCCCGTCATACCCATTTGTCCACATTTCTTTGCTGATGTCCATAATGTACTCACACCCTTCTTATTTTTGCCAAACAACTCTTGTAGCATCGACTCATACCTTTGAGGTAAGAGCTCGTAACCTAAGCCATTAAGAATATGTAATAGTTAATATGAAGTATAAATAAGTAATACGAAAATGATAGAAAAATTGGGGAAAAGTAACATACCCATCCGCACGACTAATTGACGTTCATCGTTCTTCTTGTATTTTCCGTAATAGTTTGTAGTAATATGACGGACATAATAACGATGTTGAACATGTGGAGGTCTTTACATTGTACCCAAAGAGTCCATTGCTGCTTTTATCCCGGCTCCTCGGTCTGAAATAATGTATACTCATTCCCTGGTGACAACATGTAAACGTAAATTTTTAAGGAAAAAAGCCCAAGACTCAGTGTCTTCTCCTTGAACGAGGGAAAACGCAGCGGGAAGAATATTGCGGTTTCCATCTTGGACCACAACCAATAATAAAACTTGCTTGTATTTTCCATACAAGAAAGTACCATCAATTTGGACAACTGGTTTACAGTACTTGATTGTATTAATACACTGAGGGTAAGTCCAAAAGACACGGTAAAATTGGCAGCGATCTCGAACCACTCGATCATTCACGTAATGATGTTGAGTTTCGACCTCAACAATTGTCCCGGGATTGAGTCTTTGCACAACATGAAACCAACTGGGCAGCTCGTTGTAAGATGAATCACATTCTCCATGAAGTTTGCAAATGGCATTCTGTTTTGCCAACCAAGCTTTTTTATATGAGACGGTGTACCCATATTGTGACTGTATAGCAGAAATCAACACTGCAACAGCTATATGAGAGTTTTGCTTCATAATGGGCATGATTGCTTGGCAAATAATGTTGGAGTCCAAGTTGGGATGATCCTAGTTTATACCTCTTGCACAACACGTATGAGGACCGTTGTATCTGGTTAGTTCCCATAAGTTGTTCTTCCTCTTCCTCTTTGATACACGGACCATCCATTGACATCCGTTGTCACGTTAGACGCAATAGCAGACATATTTCTCTCTGTTAGATCGATCAACTCGGGACTGAACTGAGTTACGAATATTGTAACTCTTTATTGCCATCATTGCTTCCTCCTTCGATGCGAACTTCATTCCAATATGTAAATCACCGTCATTAACTGTTGATTGAAGTCCATAGTTGCCAACATTAGGAAGATCCAGAAATTTAGGCTCATACATTGCATCATAATTAGCCCCATACATATGTATAGGAAGTTCGGCTGCTGTTGTATTTATCGGAACGTCATCCTCGTCATCATCAGAATGTACGTTAAACTTTTGTGAGTCAGGTTCAACGAATAATCTCATTTCAGCACCATCTGCACTCGGCATCTGAAGTGGAGGGATGGGCATGTACCATTGTAGCATCGGTGGATAAGGATGTTGTGGTGGGACTGATGCAGAACCGGTAGCACCTTCTCTCCGTCCATACGTCGGAGGACGATGATATTGAGACGGTTGACGTCTTTCTCTGCGCCTAGGAATGCTAACCCCTCGTGCTTCCGTCGAAAGTAGAAACGGCTTCCCATTTTCATTAAACCAATTCATATAGTTATTCGTAACCATATGACCAGTTTCAGCGTAATATTGTCGAGGGGCCAACTGTGCATACCGATTTTCCCAAAGCACAATCCAATCTTTGTGTCTCACCACCCAGTTAACATCTTTCTTTCCTCGTCTATCTATCTTGTGCACGTCCTCTAAATTCCTAGGTGCTCCAGGAATATATTGCGTACAACCATACTGACGAAGCACGCGATCAACTGGATGCCACTCAATCATAGCATAACATATAAGAGGTATAACCGATATCCAAACCTCTAATGACCCACCAAGGTAGGGTGGGATGCAAGCATTCACTTCATCGCTTGCATAAGGTATCCATTGAAACTGAAATATAAATATACAATTCAAATAAATAAAATATTCTAATTATATCTAGCATTTTAAATTAAAATATTAATATTTAAACAGGTGTAAAAACATACCTCAGACCCAGCTTTTGTATCAATAAGTAGACGAATTTCCTCTAACCCAATAGGTATACTTCTATGATTCTTTCTTTTCATCGACCACCTATGAAATATAATATAAACTAAATACTCTATTTAATTAAAAATATTTAAATCAAAATTTAGTTCGATAATTACCTCAACAATAAGGGGAATACGTATGGTTCATTCACGATCGGACATAAGAAAGGCATGCGGAACCACGCCCATGATTGCAGAAGCATGAGACATCCACCGATAGCAGTTTTCTTATAATTCATCGCCCGACACATTTCTCTAAAGAGAAATGCCAAAACTGCAACACCCCAACTTTATCTTCCAGCTTCATCAAAATCGATCAGATGCCGCAACCACATAAAATGCACATGGTTGCGAGCTATGTTGGGCATCAATATTCCTCCAATTATTCGTAGAATATATGCCCGAGCACATGCCTTTGCTTGATCCTCTAAAGCATTTTCATTTAAAACCTCAAAATTAGCTTTCAACCAAGATAAAACTATTCTACCTCCATTAAACTCTGGCGGAGCAGCTCCAAGATAATCAATGCACATTGACTGCCAATCACCATCTGCCATACCACATATCATATTTTCGTCGACGGGAAGCCCCAGATGCATAGAGACATCCTTCAATGTAATTGTAGCCTCTCTACATGGAAGGTGAAAAGTGTGTGTCTCGGACCTCCACCTCTCAATCAATGCAGAAATTAGGACAGGTTCGAGTTTGCAACCGCTAATGATTGTTGCAATATATCCGAACCCGGCAGAAGCTAAAAATGGCAAAATACGTTCTGGTATCGGTATACGTGGATTTTTAATAAATGTCTCTAAAATACGATCAGTATCCTAAATAATATGCATTATAAAAATTTAAAATTAATATAAATTCATAATAAATTTAAATTAAACATAACAATAAATATTAACATTAATTATAAAAAAATATTACCATATCGCTAAAATGTCTGGAGATATGATCAGCATCCAATCACAGCAGCATTTCACTTTCCATTATAACTGTAGACAAAAAATAATAATTAGCACAAAAAATAATTAATTAATAAATTTAAATAAATAATAATTATATAAATATTATTTTAATAAAAATAATATTTTTATAATTATATTAATATAAAATATAATAACTATTTAAAAAATAACTGAAAAATAAATTTTTTACCACTAATAAGAAATTTAAAACTCAAAGATTTGGAGAATTTGAGTTATATAAGAAAGGAGAAGAAAATTTTGGTGTGAAGAATGAGGGGGGTTGAGGGGGTTTATATAGGGGAGGAGGAGAGGTAGTTGGAGAAAAATCGTACTGGCATTTAAGACATTTAATGAAAGGCGTGTCCCTGTGGATGCGCGTGACAATTGAATCAACAAAATAAAGGTAAAGCGTGTCTCCGGGGATGCTCTTTTCACACGTGGCATCCAACTCAGTGTAAAACCAGGTAAAGCGCGTCTCCGGGGATGTGCCTTTCGTCACCTCAGCCGAAAAGGTGTCACTTCGGGAAATATAGAAAAAACGATACTAAAAAGGGAGATATTCGGTTAAAGGGTGTCAGTTTGGTCAAATCGCCCTGAATCAGCAAAATAAATGTAAAGCGCGTCTCGAGATGCGCCTTTCACATGTGGCATCCAACTCAGCGTAAAATCAGATAAAACGCGTCTCAGGAGATGCGTCTTTCGCCATCTCAGCCGAAATGATGCCACTTCGAGAAATATAAAACAAACGGTGCTAAAAAGAGAGAGATTCAATTAAAGGATATCAGTTTGATCAAATCACCATAATTCAGGTGTTCCATGAGTAGTATCAGTTGCAGACACTCGTGAGTCGAGACATTGTTGAGTGCTTACCCCCAGCTCCAGGTGGGTGATGGGAAATGATTTTCATATTGTATCCGATGTCTTTCTCTCTCTTCCTGGGCACCTGACGCATACCTCTTAGCACAATTGTTAGCTTTAGGCTTTATTCTAGTTGCCCCCATTAATGGCAACTTTACAATGAGTTACGCACCACAAGGATTTGCCATTATGCTTGTTGTTTCTCAATATTTACATATTCTTTTTGTCAGTATGTGTAACTAGAAAATGTAGCGACTGGATACTATTTTCCTGTTATCAAGGAAACAGAACTTCACTGCCTCCGATTGAATTATTTTTTATTTTCTGGCAAATACGGTTGTTTCCAGTTGGGGTTTCCACTACCTGATTTTCTCTACTAGCCTAAACTCATAACCTACTCTATGTTTGAGACAGTGAGCATGCATTATGGAATAAATAGCCTAGTAGAACAGGGTCTTCTTCTGTATGCAATGCTCTTGTAATGTATGGGTGGATCTTTTTCATTGGAACCTATTTTCTGGTTCAGTGTTTTTTAAGTTTATTTTATTTTGTTTTGTTTTATAGTCTTTCAATATTTTAGGACCCTAACCTCAATAGATACGATTTCCTTTTATAATAGCCAACAGTGGACGTCAAGACTGTTTTGTCTTGACTAATTGATACTTTCCAAGTATGCTTTTGCAACAACTTCGGTTCTACATGCTTTTGCAAGAGGTAGATTGAACTTTTCTACGCCAGGTATTTCCTGAATTTCTACAAGTAGAAGCCTTGTCTATGATTAGCAATGCAATTGGGAAGGTAAATCAGCTAGTACTCCCATGCTGAACTTGCAAACTACCTTGATGCTGGTTTCAATGTTATGAAGGAATTATTCAGTTAAAAATGTGAATGGTTTTACATGATCAATTCAGGTGACGGTAAACTTACCACCAATATTTTTATAAACGATGACCCCTATCTTATCTCCTCTTTTACTTCCCCACCAGTACAGAAGTTGTGATCTAGAGCCTGTTGTGTATGAATTTTTCACTCAAGCGTTTGTATTATATGAAGATGTTGACGAAAACGGGTAAAGAAAACAAAAAACACGAGAATTTTATGAGATTCGGCAATGTGCTTACGTCCTCGGTGCCTAGGCGGCGCTAGAAGTTTTATTCAATTATATTTTAGGTCTAGGTTACATCTCTATTTATAATAGAAAACCCTGGTACATAATTACAAAATCAACCCTGTTCCGCAGGGACTGCGCCCCCGCACCCCAACCCACATAATTCGTAACCCCACAACGAGACTTTCTTTGTAAGGACTTCGCTCACTCCGCTCCATCTCCTGTCCTTTTACTGGTATATTTATGAGCCATACCTAACAGAAGAAGAAACTGTGGTAATTGTACTACACTGATCGGCTAATATTGAATTCAGTCTAATCTACTGTTGTTTCCTGAATGTTTATTGCTCATAGGATAAATCCCAAGTGACTGCAACTCATCTGATAATTGGGACTCTCCACATGAGTAATGTTGCTTGCCTCTTCTCTGATTCATCGTGCTTCATTGAACTGTTTATACAAACTTAAATGTCTTACTTCGGTCAGTATTCGGCTCGACTATTGAAGAAAGCCGATCAGTGCAGAGCTGTTTTTGCATGTTCACAACTTTTTTAAGTTGTCGATCAAGACGACATAAAGGACGGGGAGAGGTGACCTCAGAGCTCATTCCCTTCGATAGAAAGGAACTAAATAATTGTGGGCGAGGTTGCAGGGTTCTGCTTTGCCCTAAAGCGAGCTTTGAGAATTGCAAATGGTGCACGAGGTAACGATGGACCTGTTACACTCTTCGTTGAGATTTTGAACATGCCAATGCTTAGAATTACAAAAATGTATTTTTGTGGTTGTGTTTGCTTTAGGTACCTCTATTTCTTTTAAAAATGGAATCAGCAATTCACCCGTTCCGCATGCCTTGATAGTATTTCGGATGCTTTCTTTGGCAGACGTCGCAGTACAATTCAGTTCCAGAAACAAAAGGGTTGAGTAGCAGTTGAGAAATTCGAATCTATTACACTTTAAATTGTTGAGTAAGGTAGAGAATTTGTTCATTATAGCAACAATTCTTTTATAGAGCACCAAATAAAGCCGTTCCACTTACCATAGCAACTAAATTTTAAATCCCTAAATAATAAGCGCAAATAAGCACATAAACATATCATGCAAGAGAGCAGTTAATGTGTAATACCACAAGATGCGTGCATATTATAACAAGGAATGCTTTGTCATCAATCATATAAATCTGACAATAAGAAATACAAAAACAGAAAAACCACTTGATTCTTTCTTTTTTTAAAGAAAAAGTCGGTTTAAACTATAGAGATTATACATGATGACTTCGCTACTTCCTTGAATGTCAAGCTGACAGTGATAGAGATACAAGCAGCAAGAAGCTGGCAAGACCAAATCTTCCGTCAATCATAATATTGAGCAACCACCATGTGCCTTTTTCTTCTTGTTTTTCTTCGGAGGCTGGAGCACTACCTTAATGGCTGCATCGAACACTGCTTTCACATTCTGCATTAGATTCGTTGCACAAGATTCCATTCAAAAAAAAGATCCTCATAGCCAACTTTTCAGTTCAAAAAATACAAAGAGTATGCAGAGAGAGCATTTAACCTGCTGTGTTTTTGAACTACACTCAATGTAGGCAGGAGACCCTATCTGCTTCCTTAATTCCTCTCCCTGCAAAAGGAAGTAATGCAAGATCAATAGTTTTATAGAAAATAAGTGGAATGTGCTCTCTCAAAAATCTGCAAATACCGTACCTGAGCTGTGGAAATGGGCGCTGCATTAGGATGGTCTATTAAGAATTGCTGATCATCTCGGAGATCTGCAGCAGCAAAGAGTAGAGAACATAAGATTATTCCATGAAGCAGAAAGATTTTCAAAACCACTGGTATCGAACCAGTCACAACTCACAAACACAGCCATGGCAAACATACGTTAAGGATGTCATTATCTCGGGAGTAAGAATCATACCAAGCTTGGTTCCAACGAGAATTATTGGAACACCAGGCGCATAATGCTTTAATTCAGGAATCCACTGAAAAGGAAAGAGAACACATAATCAGTATAATACTGCATGAAATTAATGTCTAAAAGAATGATATTCAATGGTTAGACCTTCTTGGCAATGTTTTCGTAACTGGCCTTGCTGAGTAGAGAAAATGTAAGAATAAAGACATCTGCCCCGCGGTAGCTCAGTGGTCTTAATCTATTGTAATCCTCCTGACCTGTTCCAAGACAATAAATTTATCATAAAAAGGGGGAAAGAAAGCACTCAAACTCACTAACAGAATATATGTGTGTATTCAGAAGCCTTTCTAAATTACCTGCAGTATCCCATAAACCTAAGTTGACAGTGCTGCCATCCACAACAACATTTGCACTGAAATTGTCGAAAACAGTAGGGACATAGTCCTGATAACATAAGAGTTGCAAAGAAATGAGTTTCCAATAAAGAAAATCAGTAGGGAAATTAAACCCTAATCTTGACAGCATTTATAAAAGACAACAAAATTTCTATAGCAATTTCAAAGTTGTAGATAATATATTAGAATAAATCTCACTAGAACACTACTCATTTTAAAACATTCTTCTTTAATTTATTCTGAAATTAAAACTACAGAAATATTCAGCTTTCTGTTTTGATTCTTTATTTATCTGAGAAACAACTCCAAAAAACACACAACACTTAATAATGCGATCATGCAACGAAATTTCGAAAAAAATAAGGAAGAAATTAGAAAGGCTCACCGTAGGAAAAGTATTGCTGGTATAGGAAATCAGCAAGCAGGTTTTGCCGACGGCGCCATCACCGACGGTTACGCACTTTATGAATCTAGAGGCGCTCATTTTCCAGCGCCGAACGAAACAAAATGGAAAAAAAAATAGAAAACTAATCTCCTTATACTTCTTTTTTCTTTGTTTTCTTTATATTTTTTCCAGAATCACAGCTTTTCTTTCTTCAGATTAGCTTTAAGCTGTTGTAGTTCTACTCCCTGTTGTTGAACAGAGAATGAGATCCAAATTCATAGGTTTCATAGCAAATCTCCACGAAGTAAACCTCTAAGCAGAAGGTTGATTGGAGGGGGAGATAGAGAGAAATGGAGAAGAAAAAAAGGGAAATGCGGGGGGAAACGGGGCGAAGAAATGAGAAATCACAAATGCATTTTAAACGTAAGCTGACCTAACCAGCCTCTCGCCAGCTAAGCTTATTTAACAGCTCCCTTATCTTCATTTATCACACATATATTCTTTTCTTTTCCCGAAAATATATTAAAGATTGTATTTAAATATTTTTATGTTATAATTTTTTTATAGAACTTTTTATGTTATAATTATAAATACAATTAATGTATCTTATATATTATAATTATCATCAGGAATTAATTAATAGAATATATAAATAAAATTATAATCATTATCTATATTCACTTATAATTATGATTAAAATTAATTATTATAATAATAAAGTTATAAATAATTTGATAATTATAAAATATATATATATATATATATATATATATATGAACATATACCATATATTACAGCACTTAAACTATAATAAGATATAAATTTAACATCAATAAATAATATTTGAATATGATAAGATCTGAACATAAATTTTTATTTTAATTATCCATTTTCAAATGATAAATTATTTAATTTTAAGACATAAAACTAGGGCTATTTTTGTTTAAATTTGTAACCATTTTCTAGATTGAAACAAAGAAAATTATTTAAAATTTTGAATAAAGCAATAAAGGATGGTGCCCAAAAAGGCAAATGCAACGCCGAAGAACAAAAAAAAAAATCAAAAAGTTAGATTCCAAAATTTGAATAAAGCATTGGACCATTAGCTGAAAAGATCCATTTCTTCCGTTTCCAATTTTAAATTTAGCAGCCCGCCAACCTTTATACAATACCTAATTGATTTATAATTACTTAAAACAAATTCCAATTCACAAAATTCAAAAACAAGTTAAATACACTTTTTATCTATAATACGATTATACTATGAGTCAGTGAAACTGGAGAAAGTGTTAGAAAAACTGATGTCAAATGAAAATTTTAAAATTTATATATTTTAAATATTTTTTATTTTCTATTAAAAGTATGTTTTTACTCCTTGATATTTTATAAATTTATCCCTTTGACTTAACATCATGCTTTCGTATTTGCTTAAACCCCAAATGCAAAAGAATAATATATGTAACAGAAATATGATCAAAGTTGAGTGATAAAACTTATAGTTTATCAACCAATCCACCAGCTGTCAAGATCATACATTAGTTAACTTTGCAGGGCAATACATTTCGGTGTCGATCAATGAAACTTCAATCCTCGCATCATACATACTCACAATGAATTGATGTATTATTTATTGCTTAAAATTTGTGTATTTAATTATTGTTTGATTTTTTTAAATTATTTATTATTTAAAATTAATAACAACAACTGGTAGCTTCAATTCGTCAACACGTGCTATGTATTAACGCTACAAAAAGAAAATCATTGATATATATCAATACCATGTGAAAATTTGATTATTTTCATGGTATTGAAATAAAGTACATAACATAAATTTTATTTAAATACATTTAAATCTTAAGGGTTTGAAGACATTTAGTAAAAACTTTAAAAATGAATCGGGTCCTAATGAAAATAGTGTACCTGATTAAGTTTCTATGAATTAAAATGCATTTAATTGAACCCTTCTTTTAATAAAAAAATCATTATGTCCTTTGGTTCAAAGGGCTTATTAATTATATATATATAATTTTTATTAATATAGATAAATAACAATATACATATACATATAATATTTATGATTGTTTTTAATTTTAACTTTCTTTAATGTTGAATTGAAAAGATTTAAGGATTTTTGTCCGTATCATTTTATTTTGATAAAGTCGATTACGACGCCAAAATTCTAGTATTATTGACCTTGTTCTTCTTAATAAGCCAATAAAGTCTCACAAATGATAAAATTCATCAAATCTAAATATAAAAAAATCATTATCGACTTTAAAAAATATTTTTTAATTAAAATACATGAATTAGTTGATAAAATAGATATCAAAGATAAAAATTACTTTGTATAAACTTTATTTGTCTTTAATATAATAGATTTCTTTGTAATCCTATATATACTCATCACTTGTAAATGTTACAATTATCAAATATAGAAATTGTTTACATGGTAAATACCTAATAAAATTTTCTACTCTATTTTTTTTTCTTTTTCGCTCTCCTTCAAATCGGATATCATCTCGTGGCTCCCCGTCTTCTACCACCAACAATCTTGTGCATTTCATTGCATCGACCAATTTTCCAATCAAACTTGCGTCCATTAACTTTCCTATTTAGTGCTGACAAGTAGAGGTCACTCTCGTTGATTTTGGGCTAATTGATAATATTGATGGATCGCAACCTTCCCCATCTTAGTTTACCGATGTCACAACAATGATTGCTAATCATGAATATCTATAATGACATCGTTATGATCAAATTCTTATCAGTGCTATTTTGGCAGTTATGATGATCTAGTTCAACCTCTCATTTGTTTTGATGTCACTGCTAAAATGGCGTAAGATACTCTAGATGCAAGTTATGCTCATGCATCTCCTGGTCGCATTCATGCTCTCAAATCCAAGTTGGCTCAGAATCCACGTGGTTCTAGATCTATCTCCGCCTACATGAAAGACATGCATGATATTGCCTCTAGTCTTAACTTGACAAATTGTCTTGTTTTTTTATACATATATGTTGATTTCTATTGTCAATCAATTAGGAGATGACCATCGTCCAATAGTTATTGCCCTTCATATGCGTAACATACCAACAACAATTTTTTATATCAGTTATCCTTTTTATTATTCTTTATTAACGAATAAATCGATAATAGTACTTTTGGTAAATATAAGGATTAATTAATTTTTAATATTAATAAAAAAATCAGTTGATGTATTTTAATTAAACTCAATTAGATGTATTTGTTAAATAAAAAAACTCAATTAATTTTTTAATGTTTCTTATTAAGTACTTTTGAAACCCGATTTAGCCTCAATTTAATAGTCCGTGGTAGTTCAATATTCCCCGAACGAAACTTTCCCATGTAACAACTATCTAGAAATCTTAATTCATGCGAATCATCCTAGGGACTCGAACCCAACCACAGTGTGCCACGTTTCTGAAAGCAAAATCGTTTGATCGTCCACTTGGACCAAGTAAGCGAAGGAGCCGATGTATTCTCTGTGGGACTGACCAAATCTCCACGCCGAACAAACTAAGCATCCCCAATAAAGTTTCGCCACGTCGCAATAAATAAAACTTCTGACCGTCAGATCGTCCACGCTGGCACTAATAACCAAAACAATCCAATTCTAAGCAAAGACCCAAAATCTAACTAAAAATCTTTGGAAATGCTAAAGCCTCAGCTATTTAAGAACACTCCCAATTCCCAAACCATTCTATAAATTCAGTATATTGAAAACTAGTGTAACTCATAATTCCACTCAGGCGAAGCTTAAAAAAGCAAACAATGGGGAAGTGGGCGGTTCCTTCCGCTTTGGTTCTTCTTTGCCTTCTCAGTCTCGTCTCAAATCAAGGTAAGTTTAGCTGTCCTTTTTTTTATTTCCGTATCATATTTTTATCGAATTTTTCATTTAGCGTTTGAATGCTGAATCCGGTTCTGCGGTTGTTTCAGATAGAAAAGTTCAAGCAAATGCGGACGAAGGAACCGTAGGTTCTCCAAAAGTGGAGGAAAACATCGGCGCTGTGCCTCACGGTTTACAAACTGATTCTGACGTAGTTAAAAGGTTGGCGCATAATATTGTTTAAGAATGTACTATTTGATGACTTTTAATTTCATTTTTTTGGTATTTACATCGGGTTCTTTTTTTCTTTTTTTCGTAGGGAATCGGAATCCATCTCTTCGAGATCGCTTCGCAGTAATGCAGAGAAATTTGAATTCCAAGCTGAGGTGTCTCGGCTTATGGATATTCTTGTCAATTCTCTTTATAGCAACAAGGATATTTTCCTCCGAGAGTTGATCTCCAATGCATCTGATGTGAGTTTTCCGTCATTCTTTGGTGATTGTTTTTGAACTCCACATTTAAATAGAAACTTGTTTCGGAATTCAGGCGTTGGACAAGATTAGGTTCCTTTCACTCACGGACAAAGAAGTGTTGGGCGAAGGTGACGCTGCCAAGCTGGAGATCCAGGTTAGTTCTGCGTTAAAACTTTTTTTCCATAGAAATAAAAATGTAGAAATTCCAGTAACCGAATAACTAGAAAGAATGTTATAAACCAAGCATGTAAATGTAGAAATTCTGTTTCGGTATTGATGCATGTAAACCTGTCTTTTCTGAGCCTTATAATCTGATGAAAATTGTAGATCAAGTTGGATAAAGAGAAGAAAATTCTTTCGCTCCGAGACAAAGGTATAGGAATGACAAGAGAAGATTTAGTCAAGAACTTGGGAACAATTGCAAAATCTGGAACTTCTGGTAAGTAAATCTTAGATTCATTTCCTTCAAGTGATTTTATTATATTAAGATTATTTATGTAAATCGAAATAATTGTTTTTATTTTCTCTGTGCAGCATTTGTTGAGAAAGTGCAGAGCAGTGGAGACCTTAACCTGATTGGGCAGTTTGGTGTTGGGTTTTACTCCGTATATCTGGTAGCTGACTATGTTGAAGTCATTAGTAAACACAATGATGACAAACAGTGAGACTGCTAAACCTTAATGCAGTTGTTACAGAAGTGTTTGACTTATTTTTTAAATAATCATTTAATGAGTATTTTTTTTTTCCAGGTATGTATGGGAATCAAAGGCTGATGGGGCATTTGCAATTTCTGAGGATACTTGGAATGAACCACTGGGCCGTGGAACTGAGATTAGATTGCATCTTAGGGATGAAGCTCAGGAGTACTTGGAAGAATACAAATTGAAGGTTATTATAGCTCAATTCTTTTTCTTTTTCTTTTTTGCTTTGGCTTTTGAAGATATGTTAACAAAGCATGTTGTGCGCCTGTGGTTTTCATATGCAGGAATTGGTGAAGACATATTCTGAATTCATCAATTTCCCCATCTCTATTTGGGCAAGTAAAGAGGTTGATGTTGAGGTACCTGCAGATGAAGATGATTCCGGTGATGAGGAGGAAACCAGTATGTATCAATGAAAGAAGCATGTTAATGTTTATTTAAAACTTTCTGACGCCATATTATCGTAATACTGTAAGAGTGTGCATGATCCGATCAAAGTATTTGGTCTCGTTCTCTTTTATTGGTACAAACAGCTGATAAGACTTCTTCTGAGGAAGGAGAAGATGAAGATGCAGAAAAAGGCGAGGATGAAGACACTGAAAAGAAACCAAAGAAAAAGACAGTGAAGGAAACTACTTACGAATGGGAACTTCTTAATGATGTTAAGGCTATATGGTTGCGCAGTCCAAAGGATGCGACAGATGAGGAATACATAAAATTCTATCACTCTCTGGCAAAGGTAATTTGACATAAATTTCTAGCTCCAGACTGCTGAAAACACTACTTTGGAGAAGTTACTAACCTTTTTTGTTGTTTATTTGTGTTGCTCTGCAGGAATTTAGTGCTGATAAGCCCATGGCCTGGAGCCACTTCACAGCTGAAGGTGATGTAGAATTTAAGGCTGTCTTGTATGTGCCTCCCAAAGCTCCTCATAATCTGTATGACAGTTACTATAAAGCTAAATCCAACTTGAAGTTGTATGTTAGACGAGTTTTTATCTCTGATGAATTCGATGAGCTTTTGCCAAAGTTTCTTAGCTTTTTGAAGGTAATTGAAGATAACGCCAAGTTACTTTAGATGACTTAAATAAGCACTTTGTTTTCCTGTTTTTTGATTGTATTTATTATTGGATAACCTATTGAGCAGGGTATTGTTGATTCTGATACTCTACCACTCAATGTATCTCGAGAGATGCTACAAGCTCACAGCAGTTTGAAAACAATCAAGAAGAAACTCATCAGGAAAGCCCTTGATATGATACGCAAAATTGCTGAGGAGGATCCTGACGAGTCCAGTGGCAAAGACGAGAAAGGTATGGTAAAATTGCTTCTGAGGACTTTTAAATTGAAACCCTTTTATTCTAAATTGTTTATCAGTCGGTGATTGAACCTGAATATCGATGTGGATGCAGAAGTTGAAAAATCCGTTGATGATGATGACGATGAGAAGAAGGGACAATATACTAAGTTCTGGAATGAATTTGGAAAGTCCATTAAACTTGGTATCATTGAGGATGCATCCAACCGAAATCGCTTGTCTAAACTTCTTCGCTTCGAGAGGTATTAGCTTCTGAGGCCATCTTTAATTTCTTCGCAAGAATTTTCGTTTTCTGCCATTAATATCATTAATAATGTATGAATTGCAACGCAGCACTAAGTCAGATGGTAAGTTGACTTCACTGGATAAGTACATATCAAGAATGAAATCGGGGCAGAAAGATATCTTCTACATTACAGGAACGAGCAAGGAACAATTGGAAAAGTCTCCGTTCTTGGAGAGGCTTAAGAAGAAAAATTATGAGGTACTGCAAAACTAGTAGCTGTTAACTTCCTATTACTTATTTTACTCCATGTGATCTATGTTTGTATTGGTTTATTTCGTTTCTAATGGCCTTCATTATTTTCAGGTCATTTTCTTCACGGATCCCGTTGACGAGTACCTGATGCAATACCTGATGGATTATGAAGGAAAACAGTTCCAAAATGTGTCCAAGGAAGGCCTAAAAATTGGGAAGGACAAGAAGAACAAAGAACTCAAGGAGTCATTTAAGAAACTAACCAAATGGTGGAAGGGTGCACTTACCACTGACAAAGTTGATGAGGTGAAAATAAGCAATCGTTTGGACAACACTCCTTGTGTGGTCGTCACTTCGAAGTTCGGATGGAGTGCTAACATGGAGAGAATCATGCAAGCTCAAACCCTATCAGATGCTAGAAAGCAATCATACATGAAGGGCAAGAGGATCCTTGAAATCAACCCAAGGCACCCCATCATCCAGGAGCTTCGTGAGAGAGTTATTAAGGACCCTGAGGTATGAACATTTAAACCGAAACATCCATGTTGAACGGCACCATTTTCCTTCATCTTGTTTCATGCATTACACTGGATCAGTTGACTAAATTGTTGGAATCATTCGGTGAATCTTCAGGATGAAGGTGTGAAGCAAACGGCTCAGCTTATTTATCAGACAGCTCTGATGGAGAGTGGCTTCTCTTTACCCGACCCCAAGGATTTCGCCTCACGCATCTACAGCTCAGTTCAATCTAGCCTAAACATCAGTCCGGATGCAACAGTTGAGGAGGAGGAGGATGCAGAAGAGGCCGAGACAGAGACCGAAACAAAAGCAGGTTCAGGTACTCCAAAGGGCGAAGCCGAACCTGATACAGATGAGTCTAATGATCTCAAGGATGAGTTGTAGATTGTCTGAAGCTTCAGGTGATATGCCTTTTTCGAGTTTTTCTTCTTTTAGTTCGAATCCCTCTCAAGGGAATCCATCAATGCATTTTCAATTGTTGAAACTTTGATAAAAGAAAGCATTTGATGACGGTAGAGTTAATGTATAGTCGCCAGGAATTTTGTCTTTGGTTCGAACTTGCTTGAGTTGTTAGTACTATTTTTTTAGAATTAAATATATTATAATAAAATTTTAAAAAAATCAAATCCAATATTAAAGTATTCGAATTGACTTGATATGTTAAATAATTGGAAGATCAACTGGCCTTTGTAGCTTTAAAATCAGGCTTTCCCGAAGTTACACGGTCCATGGAATTAAGCATGGGGTCTTCGTGCCAAATTGTAGAATAGGGTAGAAATACAAATATCCTGGTGAGCCTAGACTTATTAAGCTTGTCCAATCTACTACAAACTAAAATCTGCCCAAACAAGATGACACTTAAACCTCAAAAGTGAAACTTTGGACAAAACAAAATATGTTCAACGATTCAAATGTAATTTGAGTCATTAAGGTTAATGTTTTCTAAGATTAATTCTATTTATAAAATGAAAAATAAGAAGAGAAAGTTGGGGTATGGGCAAAATCCAACGCTCTTCTTGTTCAGAAATGGGTGTTGCGGAATTGTGAGATACTTCAATGGCGAAACATGGGTTTTCATGAGGGAAATTGAGCTTTCTCAAAACTAACCCAAAGACCATTACAGACAATCAATGATGCAGAAAACCAAGTCAAAAGTAAGCTGGCTACTAGGTTCACCTTGTCTGTTAGTGGATATTTCAATATGGCTCTTAATGAATCACATTTTTACCGTGCTTTATTGGTTGGACAACTGAACATGCCGCATGGTCTCGAGGAGCTTTCGATTTCTAAGACTTCAATCGTATGTTATACATCATGCATAGGAAAAAGGGTTTAATTATGGTACCAAAATCTGTTACACTTCGAACCAATAAAAATAAAGATATTACAGAACAAATTAATCAAAACTCTCTTTTGTTGGTAATTGCTTGGCGAGGGTACGAAGAAAACGGGTGAGGGACTTTTCAGCACTCTTCACTGCTGCTTCTATTTTTGCCATGTCTTCTTCAGTCGGATTCCGGCTTTGTTCTTGACTCGTCTGCACTCTTCGAACAACTTTACGCAATTCCTGTCAAAACAACTTTGCCTGGTGAACAGAGGAGCAACAGATTGGGATGACGAATTGCACCCGGCATTTGCCAGGCTCTGATTTCAATTATTCCGAGGATTACTCCGACTTCCTTATATGTATCAGCTTTGGCAGCAAGTGCAGCATATCTCAGAATAGCCTATATGTATCAGGGCTGCGGTATAATTATGGGTTGCAGGTGTAAGGAGCACTGCAAATGATTCGATCAAATCTTTCTGATGCTTGGGGTTTAATTCCTCTATGTTCAAGTAAGTTGAGATGCTTTAAGTTGTGTATGTAGAGGACACTGTACCGGTAGCAGTTTAACAACTTGATGAACGAACAAAAAAGCAAAACAAAAAATGAGCATCCAAGGCAAAGAATTTAGACAGATTTGCATGCCTAACAAGCCCAATCCTCCAAGGGTCCGTACTGGTACC
Organism: Hibiscus syriacus; assembly: GCF_006381635.1. Taxonomy (NCBI): domain Eukaryota; kingdom Viridiplantae; phylum Streptophyta; class Magnoliopsida; order Malvales; family Malvaceae; genus Hibiscus; species Hibiscus syriacus. The sequence goes on from NW_024063078.1 coordinate 4,538,209, forward strand.
GACCAAAGCAGTTGTGTCTAAGAGAACTTTGGCAACAAATGAGAAACATTTAACTTGGTTTGCTTGCCTGGCGATCGAAATCAACACTTCTAACCGAAAATACTTCGTTTGTAATTTCAATGTCCTTGCTGATCAACCCATCTATTTGCAATATCAATAAACTCTTGTGACTGCAGCATGTAAAATAAATGGTAAGACAACACGATATGTGAGTGTTATTGGCTTAACCAAGTCTCAAAATAAAACTTAAATTACAGTATATTCGAATGGATCTTCATCATCTTCTTCTTCTTCTTCAACGATTTGTGTCTTTGAACCAGCTAAAGCCACCAACGTTTTTTGGTCACCTACTTTTGTAGCTTGAATCAAAGCTTCCATCAATTCGGGATCTGCTTCTCGCAGCAATTTCCCTAACGCAAAACACAAGTATAAAGCATTGACCACAATGCGTATAAGCTAAAGGAATGCAAATCAATTGGCGTTGAATAAACTTCTCTTACCAATATAATTGAACTGCCTTCGCTTTCCTTCTCTAACATCAGGGCCTAGTCTCTGCAACCAACAAACAAACACCTTGTCTTCAATAAAATATTTTGCAAAGGTGTTTCAAATTATAAAAAAATTGCATTTTCCTAAGTACCTTAACCAACAGCAAAGCATCAAAAACATCTTGTTCGAGAGAAGCCACTCTAAAATTCCAAAAATTAAAGAAGTTAGCTTTCAGAATATACCATTTCAAAAGTTCTAAATAAATATATGTTTTTTTCGGATTGAACAGTACCTGAGGACACGTTTGATTTGACGGGTTGAGAAGGAAGCAAGGTCCATACCCCAACGGACTGCGCGACGAGCCTCGCGCTTCTTCTGGTTGCGGCTCTTGTTTACATCGGATTCCGTTTCGTCACCGATTTCTCTTTCTTGGACATTATATGGGGATGCGGCATTGGATGATATGATTCCTCGTGGGCGTTGACGAGCGTTCCCAAGGAAGGAAGTTGAAATGGCGAAAGAGAAACAATGGGAAGGGGGTTTAGTTGACACTGTTAGTATTCGGGAGCAGCAGTGGTACTTCTGCTGCAGCTGCAATGGCGGCCATTGCCTTAGAGAGCGTATAAGCCGTGCCATGCTCCGTTCGACCAACGTGTCTTCTTTGAAACGCCACGAGATCAGCTCCGGTGACAATTGCCAGGCGACCCGATGGAAGACAAAGTTATCTGGTAAGTGCTTATAATGCTGATGTAAATGATACGAGATCCGACCTATTCAAGTTCGGCGCAGTTCAAGTCCGATCATCACTCAGATTAAATGGACTTAATTCGAGTTTTTATAGACTCAAAATGAACTACTTTTGATGTCAAACTCAAAAAATTCTTGATTAACTCAAAAAAAATTAATATATTAAACTTTTAAAATTAAATTATCAATAATATTAATATTTATAGGTTGATTTTCCTTTTAAATACAAGATAATGATTTCATGTAATTAAAGTTTAAGTTTGAATTCGAGTTTTAATTTTAATCGAATTAAGTCTGAGAATATTTCAAGTTTAGTTTTTTAGAGTTCAAATTGAGTTCAATTTTCTAATTTCGAGTTAGTTTGAAAATTTTATGCTCACGAGTATTCAAATCGAGTAAAATTTTAATTTTTTATTTCAAGTTCAAATCAAGTTTGATAATTTTAAACTCGTGAACTTTCAAATAAAATCAATTTTAACTTTAAATTTTTTTTGCATGGAGTCAACTTTATAATACTCAAATTAAATTCGACTAAACTCATTTACATTACTAACTCCAACAGCCTCTTATTGTCATTTCATACAGAGAATTCCCTGTTGACCCAAACGTGGGAATGGGTTATTTTGTTTAGCAAATGGGCTTTAGGCATGAAGCTAAATGTAAAAATTGATGTTAGATACGAATTAAACAATGAAAGTTCCAAAATGATTAAAAGGCCAAATCCTCTGTAGTCTGTACATTTGCAGCCAAGATCAGGAGACTTGAAGGGTTCACTTCTTTGGAGTAAAGCTTTGATGGGTTCACGTGTTCAGGTCAGTTCCGCAGGTTCCAATCTCTTTATCTTCTCTTTTGACAATGAATCTGCTAGAGATTGGGTTGTTGACAATGGTCCTTGGCATGTTCATAATAAGACCCTAATTCTTAGGAATTGGGAACCGAATTCGCAAAGCCTTTGTTTTGATTTAACTAAGATTCCTATCTGGGTTCATCTATACAATGTTCCATTAGAGCTTTTCTCCAGAGTAGGACATAGCTACATCTCTAGTGCAATCGGTAATCCTCTGTCGATGGACTCCATCACTGCTTCTAAAACTAGGCTTGAGTTTGCAAAAGTATGTGTGGAAATAGGTGTTAATGATGTCATTCCAAAATTCATAGAAGTCGTCCTCAGAGATGGACATCAAACTTCAATAACTGTTGAGGTTCCTTGGCATCCTCCTTCTTGTAAGAAATGCCGAGTATTTGGGCATAATGATAAGTCTTGTTAGCAAAGAACCACTCTAAAAGTCAATTCTGGTCCTGCTCAAGTCTGGAAAATGAAGGAAACTGCTCCAAGTGCCAGTCAAGTAGGAGGTATTGAAGTTCTGCAAGAACCAGTCTGTAATGTCTCAGAAGGTATTGAGGTCGGTAATTTGCAGGAGGAGAAGGGAGGTGCTATCTCGAATCAAGATAATTCCAAAGGAGGAGTTGCTATAACCACTAGTGATCTTCCAAAGGATGCTGATATCTCTATTCTCCAGGAGCAGTCTGAAACTCTTGTTAATGATAAGCTCGACCATGTTGTCTCTGCTATTACAGAGTCACAGCATCATCAGGAACTGGATACTGCTGTTGCAGACCTTATTAATCCTCAATTTGCTACTATTCCTTCCACCAGCTCAGTTCCTCAGTCTAAAAAGGGAAGAGGTAAACATTTTAAGGATACTGGCCAGGGCTCTCTATCAGGATCAAAAAACAAATTTGAAGTGCTCAACTCCGTTGATGAACTTCCTAATTTAGAGAATCAACCTCGAAAGCCTAGAGCAGCATCATTAGGAGTTGCTTGTTTAGTCAAGGAGCTAAAATCAAAAAAGAAAAATCAAATTGACAAAGTTAAAAGTATGTCTGTAGAAAGCCAAGGGGGGTCCTCTGGATCGCCAAACTTATGATAATCAGTTTCTGGAATGTTAGAGGACTCAATAGCCCTCTAAAACAAAATAAAGTGGTTCATAGAGCCATGCTGAACAAGGTGGATGTCCTTTGTCTGCTGGAAACCATAATCAAAGTGGATAAATCTGAAACAATTTTTTGTTCTAAATTTTCTAATTGGATTTTTTGTTCTAATTATGATTATGCAATCAATGGAAGAATATGGATGCTTTGGCGGAAGGGAATAGACATGTCCATCATTCAAGTTGTTGATCAGTGTATTACTGCCAAAGGGAACTTTCAAGGTAAACTGGTATTCATTTCTGCCATCTACGGTAGTAATGATGGAGTTCACCGTAGGCAGTTTTGGCAAAAGATAAAGGATACTGAGTCTATTGTTGATCAATCTCCTTGGGTCTTAGGAGGAGACTACAATATTTTTTTTGCACTCTCAAGAAAGTTCTGACCACGATCTCTTAGGTCATTACCTCACTCCTGACATAAAAGATTTCCAAGTATTCACTCAAGAGCTTGCTTTGCACGATCACCCTTTTTTTGGTCCCAATTTTACTTGGAGTAACAAACAACAAGAGCTTTTTCTTGCTAGGAAGCTTGACAGAGTCTTAGTCAATCCTAGATGGGACTCTGCTTTTCCTAATTCCTTTGTTGAATTCCTCGCTCCTGGTGTCTTTGATCATTGCATGGCTGTAATTTGGCTTTCCAAAGATCCTCCTGCTTCTAGGTCGAAACCGTTCAAATTCTTTAATTTATGGACTGTCCATCCAGTTTTTTTAGTACTGTTAGACAGTCTTGGTCCCACAATGTTCTCGGCAACCCTATGACTGCCTTGTTCTCTAAGCTGAAAAGACTCAAAATTTGCCTTAAGGGTTTTAACATCGAACACTATAGCAACCTTTCGGACCGTGTTAAATTAAAGAGGGCTGAATTGGAACACCAACAACTCCTAACTCTTAAAGGAGAGAATGCCATTGAGAAAGAACTCGAACTACAAGACCAGTTGAAAATCCTTGAAGAGGCTGAAACTAATCTTCTTAAGCAAAAGGCTAAAATCCAATGGATGAGAGATGGTGACAAAAACACAAAGTTTTTCCACTCGATTGTAGCCTTTAAAAGTAAGAGGGACACTCTAAGAATTCTAGTGGATGACAGTGGGAATAGACTTGAAACTTATGACGACATGTCTAAAGAAGTTGTTTCCTTCTTCTCTAAGCTTCTTGGTTCTTCTGACCCCATGGTCAAGGACACCGATCCTGCTCTTCTTAATAACCTCCTTAATTTTTCCATGTCGGCTGAAGCTTCCTATAATCTCGTGAAGGAAGTTACTGAAGAGGAAATAAAAAATGCTATCTTTTGTCAAGGCAACGATAAAGCCCCTGGACCAGATGGATTCACTCCCTACTTCTTCAAAGTTTCCTGGGCTATTGTGGGCAATGACGTTATGTCTGCTATTAAATTTTTCTTCAGCAACTATTTTATGCATCCGACTTTTAACTCCACTATTATCGCCCTTGTCCCTAAAATTCCCAACCCCAGAGCTGTCAAGGACTACCAGCCTATTTCTTGCTGCTCTGTTATCTACAAGACCATCACTAAAATTCTTGTCAATAGAATGAATGCTTACCTTCCTCAGATTATTACCATGAATCAGACTGCTTTTATAAGAGGAAGAAACATTATTGATAATTCACTCATTGCTCAAGAAATGGTCAAAGGATATGGCAGGAAAGTTATTTCTCCAAGGTGCTCCATGAAAATCGATCTTCATAAGGCTTTCGATTCCTTGCATTGGGGCTTCATCTTATCAATCCTTCGAGCCCTTCAATTCCCTAATATTTTCATTGATTGGATTGTAATCTGCTTCACCCAAGCCAGGTATTCTATCTCCTTCAATGGATCTTTAACTGGTTATTTCAAAGGAGCTAGAGGGCTCAGACAGGGGGACCCCATCTCCCCTTATTTGTTCGTTTTAGCCATGAACGTCCTTTCAAATATGCTCAATTTGGCTGCTGCTAAAGGCATTTTTGCTTTCCACCCAAAGTGTAAGAAGATTGGGCTAACTCACCTTTCCTTCGCATACGACCTCTTGATCTTTTGCAAAGGCAATGTTGATTCGGTGATTGGTGTCCTAAGTGTTCTTGATCACTTTTACCAAATTTCTGGGCTTAATCTTAACTCTTCAAAAAGTGAACTCTTTGCAGCAGGTATTTCTTCAAGGACGTTAGAGGATCTTAAACTCTTTACTGGTTTCAAGATTGGGTCGTTGCCTGTCAGATACCTCGGCATTCCTCTCGTTACAAGGAAATTAACTGCCAAAGACTGCGAGCCTTTACTCGGTAAAATCAGGCAACACTTGTAGCACTGGTCTGGAAGGAACCTTAGCTATGCTGGCAGGCTTAAGCTAATTCACTCTGTCCTGTTCAACGTCTGTAACTTTTGGTGCATGCAACTCATACTTCCTGCTTCCATTCTTAAATCTGTGGATCAACTCTGTTCCAGGTTTTTCTGGAAAGGAGCTGATACTTCAGCAGCCGGTGCTAGAGTAAGTTGGGAATCCATATGTCTGCTGAAATCTGAAGGAGGTCTAGGTTTAAAAACACTGCTATTTGGAATAAAGCTTGTACCATCAATCTTATTAGAAAAATTCTAGCAGGCGATGGATCTTTATGGGTTGCATGGCTAAAATCCTATGTCCTAAAGGAGCACGATTTCTGGACTTTTGCAGCTGGATCTAATGTCAGCTGGAGCTTTTGTCGAATTCTCAAGTTGAGATCTATTGCTTTCCCTATAGTCTCGGCTGCTCATCAGCCGATCAAGAAAGTCTGGGATAAGATTCGGATAAAACGCATGAAGGTTTGTTGGCACAAACTTATCTGGTATCCTTTGCATATCCCAAAACACAGTTTGATTTCATGGATGGCCTTATTGAATCGGTTACCAACCAGAGACAGGTTGCAGAAATTGGGTTTATGTTCTGATTCTACATGTGTTAACTGCTGTCAAGATCAAGAATCGCGAGATCACCTCTTCTCTCACTGTCCTTTTGCTATCGGACTTTGGAAAGCAGTTTTACAACTGAACGATATGACTATTACTCCTCTTACTTGGGAAACTATGGTATCTTGGGCTAGCACAACTTTGAGAGGGAAGTCTCTTATCTCCACCTTATTGAAGATTTCTTGGAACGCTTTTATCTACTTCATCTGGCAGGAAATGAATCAACGTATTTTCCAGGGTCGGCAAATATCGATCGATATTTTGCTTAATGACATTATTGAAACTATTAGTATTAGACTTAGGGGCAAAGCTATTAATAGACTTGATAGAACTAACCAATTGTTTTGTAATGCTTGGGGTATAGTCTAACCAAGCTTCGGTTCTTTTGCATCTATGTTGCTTTATCTCTTTGTTGGCTGATTTGTTGTAGTATAACATTGTTATTTTGGGTAATAAATTCTGATTTATCCAAAAAAAAAAATTGCTTGATTTGGAGAATCTATGCAATTGCAATTTAGGCTTAGAATTCAATCACAAACTGAAAATTGGGATTCTTAAGGGATTTTGTAGAATATGAAACAGAAGACTAAAATCATATCACAAAAATCCAACCTTTATAACCTCAGGCTATGAAAATAAGCTGCCTGTTTTAGTTCCTATATATTTATATTCAGTATTTACAGCCAAAATTAGCAGAAAATTAGTCATTCCAAAAAGCCTAAAAGAATGAAAATTTGCCTAAACCCATCTCTGAATTCCATACTTCATCCCAAGTATCACCAACATTGATCGGTTTCCCACTCGCTTCGTGTAACCACAAAATTGAGACCCGCCGCGTCGTTTCGACCATTACCCGAGACATCCGGGTGTAGAACCCGAGCCAGGCTCCGGTAAGCAGCCTTGATTTCTTCACACGTGGCACCCATCGGAATCCCCAGTACCTCGTACAGTGACGACGGACAATCAATGTGGGAAACCGGTCTCTCGGCCGTCGATGAACAAGCGGCGGAGATACGAAGTTGCCGGAAATGGACACGTTTTGGCAAGAAAGTTTGTTCCTTGATGGAAACTTTGGAACCCAAAAAATGAGCAGAGGAAGAGGCGAAAGAAGCCATTGTAGCAGATGTGGAAGTCATTATCGTTTACCGTTTGTTTGTTTGTTTGGATGGAGAGATGGTTTAGGGTAATTATAGAATTGAGTGAGTTGGGTTGACTCAGAGACGGTTTAGGATATTAAATAATAGCTTATCCATTATATCAAATGCTGACTCGGAGATGGTTTAGGATATTAAATAATAGCTTGTCCATTATATCAAATGCTGACTCAGAGAATCGTCGGCGTTTCAGAATCTTTTAATCCGCGAGGTACGACTACAGATTATCTAGCTGGCGGTAATTCACTGATCTTGTAGAAATTTGTCTTTAAATATTATTTGAGAACTAATTTATAGTTAAATAATTATTTTTATGACATTCACTAGTAAATTTTATTAAATAATAAATTTTGTTACTTTACATTTTTGTATTATTATCCATATTTTAAATTCTGATTCTTTTGTTATTGGATAGAGTAAATATTATCATCAAACATTTATTAATTTATTAAATAACATTTAATAGTTTATTAATGAATAACTTGATTATACAAATTTTAAACTTCCCTTTTTAATGTTTGATTTGGTATATCTCTTTAATTTGGGTTTATCTAATTATATTATGCTTTTTTTCTTACTTTAGATCCTCAAGTTGATTCTCTCATGTCAACCACCTTACACAAACTGCGTTTTTAAGTTTTAATAAGGTAATTTATCAACATGTTGTCTTTATCGTATTTATTCTTATGTTAGTGTTGATAATATTTATCATTTACTATTAGACAATGATATTTGCTAGTGTCTATTACTTTTTGAATTGTTTGGTTAAGTTTTTTAGTTATTTTTTATATGATCTTAATTTTATTATTTAATGGTTAAATTGTATTCTTTAATGATTTTAAGATAAATAATTGATTACTATAATTAATTTAACCATTAACAATACATATACCCTACAAATATAATTGTTCCAACTTAAAACCTCTATGAATAGTAATATTCTCTTTAATTACTTAGATTATTTAATGGGATCATGAATGTATCTTTTAAATGCAAATGCGTTAGTTAATAGATATATGCACATATGAAGTACTAAAATTGTAGCCAATTGGCAGCAGTTGGCCAACCTTACCGGATTGTACGTGAAAGCATTTAACTATTTAAGGGGAAAAGATGGTCCACATTAAGCCGTTTGCTAACCGTGGGCTTTGGTATGTGGTTTGGAGAGATAAAATGATGTTAAAATATAATAAGTTTAATTGTGATTTTTACCTTTTTATTTTGTGAGAATTAAGAAATTACTTTTTTTTTAATAATTTTAGTTTATCAAAAACTGATCATCATATTTTATGAAAAATGAAAACGTAATCTAATTGTTAATAAAAACATAAATTTATCCTGTTATTTTTTAAATTAATTTATTGCATAATCTTTGACCTTTTAAATTTTAGATAAATAATTTAATGGTAAGATTTAATAATAGTACTAAGTTGGATTAAATTTTAATTTTCATAAAAATCTAAGGATCAATTTTTAAAAAATTAGAAAAAAGGATTAACTTCTTAATATTCATAAATAAAAGGATGAAACTCATACTTACACCAAATATAATACATTTGTATATTGTATTGGCTCGAAAAGTTTAGTAGTTCTTTTTAGGGTAAATTATACGTTTAGTATCTGAACTGTTATTTTGGTTGAAAGTTTATGTACTAAAACAGGGAATAACTTATAGTTTAGGTGCTAAATGTGAAGTTTACCCTTCTTTTTATTGTTTTGAAAAAATGGGTAATTCGAAGAGAAAAGTTGAATCAAATAATACAACATATTGAATGAAAAACTAAAAACACCTAAATGAAATAAATATAACATAATATTAGGTGAAAAGTTGATTGCGAAACCTCAAAATATTTATTTACAATTAATTGATTCAATAAGATAAAATATTACATACTTTAAATAAAATCAAATACTAAAATTATAAATATAATAATTTAAGTTAAAAGATTATTTTTATAATAAATGTTATCATCTAAATTGAATTAATCAACTAATAGATCGAAATCGATTTTATCATCAACATGGAGAAGAAGTAGGGAAAACAATATGTGCATTTACTTCAAACAACAAATTGTCATTAATAAGATGTTATAGTGCAAGAACTAACACATCATCCCTTTGCATAAATATGTAGATATTGTATTCCCTCTTGAAAATAGGCCAGTAACGAGGCCATTTCCGGAGTTAATGCTCGACGCGCCACTTTCGATAGTATCGAGTATGTCGACTGCCCTTTAGAGGCCAACAGTACCAGCTCTTCCGAGAAATGAACTCAGCGAAACAAAAAAAAACATACAATAGGTAAGAAATTGCAGGGTTTGATGATATGTGTAGAAACCAAAGGCTTGAGAGACTATTTCTGTTCCAATGGAAAATGGGACTAATATATAAATGGCACACTTCTTTATCATTTTTAGAATATACGTGTAACTTAGATTCCTCTTTTGACAATTTTTTTATAATTTAATCCTTCAACTTTATATTATATACTTCTATCAATATTTTGTGTTCAAAGCTCACTTTTTTTTTAAATAACATTATAAATATATTATATAACTATAAATGATATTTAATTTATTAAATAATATTATGTGGGGCTATTTGTTTCGATGTAGTTGATTTTCCGAAAAATATTTTCCTAATTTGTTGACGTTTGATTCAAGTAAAATGGATGATCAATGTAAAACCAATTACAAGTTAACAAAATTTTACACGTTATACTTGTAAAACGACTTACCTTGTTTTTTTTTATAAATCGTTTTCTCAATATGTTCATTATAAATAAGTTTGAGAGAAAAATAATCAACTTACACCTACGTAAATAAGTCAAAAATATATTTTTTTAAAATTATTTGACATGTCTTCATATAATAATATTTGAAGTCTAAAAAACTTATACATTCGGTTAATTTTGTCCTAATTCAAAACAATTCAACAAGTTTAACTTTTTATATTGCCAAATTAAGTGAGTCCATTAGATTAAAGTACTCGTTGGATAATTATATTCCATCCTAAAATAATAACAAATTTTCGTTAAATTATTATTACGTGAAGAAAGTAACATGAAAGTAATATAACATTTTGGGAGAAAAATAAACGGCTTATGAAAATAAAGGCTAAAATAATAAAAAATTTAAATATGAAAGATTAAATTATTTCATACTAAAATCAGTTGATAGATTGTATACATTTTAGGGATTAAAGCTATTATTATACTAAGCAAAATCATTGTCTCCATATAATACTTAACGGTTAGCGATATATTTATGCTTAATTAAGTAGCATGTTTGTAATGTTTAAAAGAAAAAATGATTTATATATTATTGAACTCATAATTAAGTGACCGTAAGTGTAGTGTACTCCAAAAAGTTATTGTTGTAAAATAGTAATTTTCTGAACTTCTTCAAAGGAGTGCCACGGGACTGGACGGACCAGTTTTTAGTCGTTCTGATATCGATTTGAAAATATATTACTTATATCTGATCCTATTTCATCCTAATGATTGCTAGTTTTTTTTTTATTCTCAAATTTTAGATAAAACTCCGACTTCGATTCAATCCAAATATATTAATATTTTAAGATGATTAAATTAATATAATCTATAATAATATATTTATAATTGTTTATTATATTTTAAATTAATAAAATAATATATTTTATAATATTTTATTAATTTTTAATAATTAAATAACAAATTTTAACATTATAAAAATAAAAATCTCTAATATATATATATATATATAAATTAATAATTTATATTGAGTCGGTCCGTCGGATCAAGTATGTGATTCTTCATTTCAAACCTGAACTCGTCCTGTCCTATCTCAAACCTGAAATTTCAACAAAAGAAAAAACCCAAAAGAAAAAAACCACCTTATAAGATCTGGTCGAGACTCGTTCATCGGTTCGGATATTTTGACCATCCATACTTGCTTTACCATAGTCGGGTGATACCGGGTCCGGGTGACCGATTATAGGGCAGCCCACTGTCATCCTGTTCCAATTTACAACTGTACTTAACCATTAACGAATTCACGGGTCACCCACCCTTTTTCTTTTCTCGGTCGACCAGTCGATTGCCGGCGAGTTCAAAACCCGTCGCCTCAAAATTTTCGGCGTTAATCTTCATCAAGGCAAGAAGCATCATAAGTGATCTCTTTGAAGCCGGTTAAGTAGCTAGCCATGTCTTTCGATGGTTTCCCTCCATTCATTTCAGCTCAGCTCCATTATCTTATCAATCACTTCCCCGAAAAAATCAAGGTAACTCCACCTACCCACATTCCCCCGTCTTTCTTTCAAATTGTTCATTTCAATCAACGAAAGTACTTCGGTCTAGAACTAGGTCTCCGTTTTAACAGTAATGGGAATTTCAATTTCTCTTGTTAAATGTCTGTAAGATTTTTTTTTGCGAAATGCAAGATCTGTTTGTGAAATTGTTTTCTATTTAGATGATCTTATATGGAAAGTTTGTTTACATTGATACAGGGGATATTATTTACAATGCGGAGTTCCCATTGGCTCCGCCGGATATTATATTTGGACCTGAAGATGAGGATTTTCACCCATTACACATGACTGGCAGTGTGGGAGAGGGGGACTTGAAGTTTGGGAACATTTTGTGTGATTGGAACCATAAAGACCCAACAAGGCTGCTAGCTTTAATTCAGGAATTGAGGTTAGGCTTGATGTTTACTGACACTTGTTATTTAATGGAAATCAAAATTTTGTGTGATTGTTGAAAAAAGAATAGCCAAGAAGTTCATGTTATTTTCTTGTTAAATAGGGACCAATATATGGCCTACCAGAAGAAACGTGTTGGAGAAGTGGATGATGATAGGTTGACGTTTGAGATTAGCACTATTTGTTCACGAGAGGTAATCTCTTGGAGTGTGGTTTCTGATGGAGAAAGATTTGAAGATCCTGCTGTGTTGTTTTCTTAACCTGAATTGCAATTCTTTTATATAAATATTTTCATTGAGGTTAAGAATAATGGATGAGGAAATAATGTGAAAATTCAGAGTCATTTCCTTCGTGATACCCTTTTTTTCAATGTTTGTTGGTCTCATAAGAGGAAGTCTGTCATTGAATATTGACCTTAACACCACATATTTAACCTTAATATACATGTCTTTATCCTTCACTTCCTTTGCAATTCTTGTGCATGTCTATTGCCATATGTATGAACTGAAAGATAAAGAATTGACCATCACATAATTGCATATTGAACTTTTTAGTATTTTCAGACTCTGTCAAGTTATTGATATCAATGTGCTAACTTTTTAACATAATTATTTGACCTCCCCTCCTATCCTATATTTTTCTATCTAGCAGTAACTTAGTTTACCGTTTTCCACTGCTGAAGCTCTTCAATTTTATGAGATGCCTGCTTTTGTAAACTGAATTAATTGATTAGTGCCTTAAGTCCTTCCTCTTTTCCTATTTATTCATTGTTTTGCAGGGAATTGAAATGCAAATTAGTTCAGGTGCTGAAAAGGTATTCATTTGATAGTATGGTCTTTATAAGTAAGTTTTGTGTGCTTAAAAAATAATTGGTTTTTAATTACATCCATTGTCTTATGCCTTTGAATCTTAGCGTAGCCAGAAGAGGTCAAATTTGCAGTGCCTCTCATGGATATGAACATAAACAAGATGGTGCATGGGTGCCCCTGGAGACATCCACAAAAGATATACTTACAGGTTTACCTTTCCTTCTTTTCCCTCTCATTTATGTGTAATTTAATTCTTATTAGTAACTTATATGTAGTTGAATTGATGTTCGGCTTCTTTCTTCCCTTCTGTCCTCTATTTCTTCCCCACCTCAAATGAAGTTTGTAATCTTACAGGTAATATATCCTGTAGGAAAGAAGTATGCATCTACCCCTTCACCACCTCGTCTGAAATTGATGTCAACTACTGAGCTGGGAGCTCTGTTTACTATAGAAGACGTCAAGCTTCCTTCGTGGTTGGATGGAATGTAAGTTTTGTGCATTATTCTAATTTCATGTGTTGCATATCTTGAAAGGTAAAAACAATTTGTGCTGACAAATTTCTGTTGGCTTTTGGAGGTGCATGGCCGAGTATCTTCCTCATCTAGAAGAATCTCTTCAGAAACAGGTCAGCTTCTTTTCTTCATCTAGGCTTTACTTTGAGTGGTTAAGAGGAGTGATCTGTAATCTTCTTTGTTCTCCAGGTCGTGGAATCTGTTTCATTAATTGATATAAGAAGACGCTTTATAGAGTCATTAACTCCATTGCTTGGAAGACCTTTGGAAGCTGATCCGGTGCCCGCTAATCTTGCCATTTATCTTTACATATTAAGTCTTAAATCCTTCAACATTCATTGATAGTTAGGAATTCATTGTTTTCCTTGTCAGGTCTTTTGCAGGAAGGCCACATTTCTTGCTTCTTCTGGATCCTTTGTTTTCCTGGTACCATTAGATGATTACTGATTATATATACCATTTTCTGTTTTGGTGTTTTTAATGTTTAGGCCTAATAGAGGATTACTTCAGCTAATCTTGAATGAGTTCTTGGTCATTTAGGATGTTTTAGTCACATTATAATGGCATTTGGTTTTAGTGCAATTAGTTTTTGAATCTAACTTTTCGTATCCGTATTTTTTACTGAACTTGGCCTTTGCGAAAATTAACTTTTGATAGTGCTGTTGTTGTAGGTACATTTTCTTATTTCAACTCAGTTTCCTAAGCAGCAGCCAGCTGTGATGCTCCAAAGTTCTCAGGTAATACCATTAGCTTTTCCTAAATGTAAAGCACTCAGGTTCTTGAGTAGAATATTTAGATCCCTTTTTGGGACAGTTGATAAAAGGTTTTTGAATGCATCTTGTTGACGAGGGGTCCAAAATAGCAATATACACGTGTTAATCATATACTTGTATGATGATATTTGCGAATAAGTTTTTAAGGACCAACTGGCTTCTATGTTTCTGCACAGTATTAGCTCCTCTACTCATTGGAAAACGACGATGTTTTTTCCTCTTGGCTGATTAAATGGTTCCTTTGCAAATTGGCTAATTAAATGTGTTATCATTGTGACATATTGCAGCATATATCACCGCAAGGAATACCAAAAAAGTCACCCCTTCTATCAGAATATCCATGGAGTCCAAGATGGGAGGCATCACAAATGGCTGAGCGGATATTGCGAGTTTCTTTACCGTCTTTTTAGATTTTCAATCCGTTTCTTCTGTGTATTTTGCTAATGTGAATCGATTTTTCCAGCGACTTCTTGGCGGACGAGTCTTTAAACTTCAAAAGGTTCTGTAATGAGTCTCAACCTCAACACTAGAACGACATGAAGATGCTGAAGTTTCATATGGATTATGTTTTATTCATCCAAGTGTGTAAAAAGTGCTTAATGAAATATTTGGTAGTTTTATTTCCTACAATTTCGGAAATGGTGTTTAATTTATAGAAAGGAAATGCTAAGCTTTTTGACACTTTTAATGCATACTTCCGTCCAAAGAAAGTTAGGTTCAACATGACTTATGTTTAGGTAAGCTAGTGTTTTTATTATTAATGTTTGAACGGTTATAGTGTAATCACTAATTTTATCAATTTATTATAATTTGTTTTTTAAGGCATTGAGAACTTTTTGGCTCACATGTTTAGTTTTCAATATTTTAAAAATAACTTTTTTTTATAGTGGAAGGATTAAATGATATTAATAGTTTGAGGATTGATATAGAATGTTTTAAAGTTTAAGATCAATTTATGAAGGGATTATAGTTAAAGGATTAATATAGAACATTTTAAAATTTAAATATCAATTTAGAATGAAACCATAGTTTGGGATATCATGTGCGATTATCTATTAAAGTAATAAAAGCCTAATTAAAATTGAAGATAAAATGAAATAATATATATGTATATGTATATATATATTTTACAATTTTTATCTAAAAGGAGGGGAAGGGGAATTTTGCTCATAATAAGTAATAAATTTATGTATAACCTAGGAGAGAAGGAGGTGTCGGTTAAGAACTTTTAACTATTTAATCTATATATTGTTAACGAAATAATCCGTATCTTATTAACAAAATAAGAATATATTATTATATTAATTATTTTTTTAACTATATTGTAAGCTATATATAATATGTTGTCAATCTTAATTAAGTATTGGACTTGACTCAACGGTTAAACATTTTATTCGTGTAATAAATCTAAGTTTGTATCCATCAATTTTATTGTTACTTTCTTTAATTTTCACCAATAAAATGATATTTAATCAATCATATTGTCAACCTTTAATCAAGTAATGAACTTAACTCAATGATTGGAACTCTTAAATCTCGTCACACATGTCTTGAGTATGATCCCCTAGTCTTAACTTATTTTTTTCACCATTTGATTCGAAGAAAAATTTATTGAATTGAATAAATTGATACATATCAATATGGGTAATTAAATTAAATTAAATTAAATTATGATCAAAATAACTAATTTTTTTAATTATCACGTTAATATTTTTGTTAACAATTAACAACCAATTAACTTATTTGAAAATAATTTAGTGGTCTAAATAAAATCTATCCATAATTAACTGATTATTCATGTAGTTTACCCCAAAAAAAGTGCATAATATAAAGACCTATGCGATTTATTCTAAATGAAAACGCCAAATTTGGAAAAAGCGCTCGCCGCTCAACGTATCCAACGAACGTAACTCACCCCTTTGGATGGGCGGGACCGCGGGAGTTGGCGGTTAGTTGACGTCCGTACTATCTCTCTCTCAAAAAAATCAACCGTCCCACTCATGGACAGACAGACAACCCTTAAAAAATATCAGCCCATCTTTCCTATATTACTACCATTTCCTTCACCTTTTCCCTCACAAATTCCATGCCATTTCCTCTTCCAACCCTAATAAAACCTCTATAATTCTCCTTTTTTATCCTTTTTCTTTTTCAACGAAAATCGACGATGAGAGAAATCCTTCACGTACAAGGTGGCCAATGCGGGAACCAAATCGGATCCAAGTTCTGGGAAGTGATCTGCGACGAGCACGGCATTGATCCAACTGGTAGGTTCAATGCGGATGGTGAATCATCTGCAAACCAACTGGAGCGTATCAATGTGTACTATAATGAGGCTTCCGGTGGAAGGTACGTTCCTCGTGCGGTTCTCATGGATCTCGAACCCGGTACTATGGACAGTATCAGATCTGGTCCTTACGGCCAGATCTTTAGGCCTGATAATTTCGTGTTTGGACAATCTGGTGCTGGAAACAACTGGGCCAAGGGTCATTACACTGAAGGTGCGGAGTTGATTGATGCCGTTCTTGATGTTGTTCGTAAAGAGGCTGAGAATTGTGATTGCTTGCAAGGTACACGCAATATTTCCCTGCTGTTACGTTTTCATAGTAATCAGAATTATTTATCGTCTTCACTATAAATTTACATTTCGGTAAATCTGCGTTGATTTTCTTAGAATCGTTTCTAGAAGTGTTCTTTTATTATCGTTTTACCTTTTCGCTTTCGCCTCGAAGTTCGAAACTCTATCTATTTGAGTTGCGATAGCACACTCATGATAATGATATAGAACTGCTCTTGCTGTTGATCGTTTGATTTCCTTACTTTCGGCGATGAGCATATCAAGGTGAAATTATCTAAATTTTACCTATCTTATAATCTGTAAACAACAGCATGATCTTCAAAGTTATACAACTAATCATTCATTGTGAAAACTACATGAAATGACTGCTGCTTTGTTCCATGATCCACCTTTTTCTTTAGTTGGCTAATGGTTTAGACTGCGTTGTTATTAGTAAGCTTCTTTTTGTATGGTGTGGAGGCGAAAGTGGCCACGGGTCTTTATCTACCTTTTGTGAGAGAGAAAATTTTATTTATTAATTTATATAAGCAGATTTATTTATCTATATGGTTTTTCCTTTTTCTATTTTTCTCTCTTCATTGTATGATTTTGATTGCCCAACAGAAAGTCATTGTGTCTTTTATTCTATCGACAATATTGGTGGAGCCTTGATAACCTTTTTAATGCATTTGGTACAGCATCGGGGACCCTTACCAGCTCATCGTCATATGAATGCAGTCATTTATCATTACATTATTATTATGGCTTGGCCAATATTTAACAGCTGAATCTTGAAGCAAAAATGAAAGATCTCTAAATGTGCATGGAGAATCATAACTAACATGCATATATGCATACACCATGCGACTTTGTATCAATCTAAAAACAATAACAATCAAGGGGTAAATTGTAACATTGGCATGAGTATCAGATCTAGCTTTATGCAAAACATGAAAAGTATGAAAAAGAAAGAGATGGTCATATTTCTGGATCCAGATCTATCTGAAAAAGACAAACACTGTCATCATCTTATAATGGTATGACTGCTGTGAAAGATTTGGTTTGTTGCTATTATAATTCTAGTAACTCTGTGGTCCGTGCCCAAGATATATAACCCGTAACAGTTGAATCTGGCTCAAGTTGATCTAAATTCCTTTTGTTGATCGTAGTATTAAGTATGTGTTGGAGCATGTTAATCTTATTTATTGGGTGAATTCTGTTTCTTTCAGAGAAGGGTTAGTTTAAAAAGCCACTTGTGTTTAAATATTTGCATTTAATGGTGATGAAATCTTATTGGTTAAATAATATGGTCCTTTTTGAATTTTCTGATGAAGCTTACTTGTTTATGTTACCTCTGGACCAGGCTTCCAGGTATGCCATTCACTTGGAGGAGGCACTGGCTCTGGCATGGGAACTCTCCTGATATCGAAAATCAGAGAGGAATATCCTGACAGGATGATGATGACATTCTCTGTTTTCCCTTCACCTAAAGTCTCGGACACTGTTGTGGAGCCGTATAACGCCACCCTTTCTGTACATCAGTTGGTTGAGAATGCTGATGAATGCATGGTTCTTGACAATGAGGCTCTGTATGATATTTGCTTCCGGACATTGAAGCTCACTAATCCAAGCTGTGAGTGATAAAATATTAATCTTGATGGATGGTTTGTTCTAAACGTTATTTTTTAAAATAGTGAAACTCACTCTGCCCTTTTAATCCTGCAGTTGGAGATCTGAACCACTTGATTTCCTCAACTATGAGTGGTGTAACATGCTGCCTGAGGTTCCCCGGACAGCTGAACTCCGACCTCCGAAAGTTGGCTGTGAACCTGATCCCATTCCCACGTCTTCACTTCTTTATGGTCGGGTTTGCACCCCTCACATCCCGCGGTTCCCAGCATTACATTTCTCTCACAGTCCCGGAGTTGACTCAGCAGATGTGGGATGCAAAGAACATGATGTGTGCCGCTGACCCTCGCCACGGTCGCTACCTGACAGCCTCAGCTATGTTCCGAGGCAAGATGAGCACAAAAGAGGTTGATGAGCAGATGATTAACGTTCAAAACAAGAATTCATCGTACTTTGTGGAGTGGATACCCAATAATGTGAAGTCCAGTGTCTGTGATATTCCACCAAAGAGCTTGAAGATGTCGTCGACATTTGTTGGGAACTCGACATCAGTCCAGGAGATGTTTAGGAGGGTAAGTGAACAATTCACTGCAATGTTCCGTCGCAAGGCCTTTTTGCATTGGTACACTGGTGAAGGGATGGATGAGATGGAGTTCACTGAAGCGGAGAGCAACATGAATGACTTGGTTGCAGAGTATCAGCAGTACCAGGACGCGACTGTGGAGGACGATGAGGCAGAGTACGAGGACGAAGGTCCGGACGAGAACTATGAGACTTAAAAGAAAATGCGATGAACCCGAATGAAAGTTTGAGACTCTCTGCCTATACATTACTACTACAAATGTTACTTTGTAGTTAATAACGCTTGTATGAATTTCTGCTCTTTCATTGTTTTTTATTTGATGATGTTTCGTTTTGCTTTATTCGAACTTCAAATAAAGTATATTATCTGTTTTCTAAACTTCCAGTATCCACTACTAATCACGATTTTGAAATTTAATTTAAATATTTAATATGTTACCTAATTATTGTAATACATAAAATTATTATTATTATTATAGAAAATATCAAAATAATAAACATAGTAAACTCAAGTTATTTAAGTAAAGTTTGATTAAATAAGTAGATGACTCATTCGTTGTGAAGTTGAGCTTTGAATTGGATATTCTTCGTTGTGAAGTTGAAATCTAATCTAGAGTTGTATGTTGCTTGTGGGCACGATATTCTTCGTCGTAAAGTTGAAATCGTGGTTGGCTCATTTATTGTGAAGTGGAGCTTTGAATTGGATATCCTTCGTCAAGAAGTTGAAATATAATCTCGAGTAAATTGTGTCGCTTCGAGTCCAATATCATTTGCTGTGAAGTAAAAAAACTACTCTAACTAGAACCTGCAAAATTATGTATATATGTATGCAATGTTATAGATGTAAAAAAAGGATACTAAAGTGTTTATGAACTCTTTGTACTTTTCTTAAATATTTCCAACCAATTAAAACTCTTTTGTCACCAAAAGTTGCTAATTCCACTCCTAATAGACTTCACGTTCCGAAACCACGGAATTTTGAATAAACTTTAACATGTAAATTTTATACAATACAAATTTTGCAAAATTACCAAAAAAAATGATATGGGAAAGTACTAAAATTAAAAATATTAAAAAACTAAATATACTAAATCAGACTTAATCTTCTAATTACCGGGAGCAAATTCCACGTTCTACGTATTTGGACTTTTTACATCAGACACCTAAAACATTGTACATAACAAAACAAATCACCCAAAATCATTCATTGGTTGAATGATTAGCCTTTATGCATATTATCTCTCTCTTAAAAAGAATCTTTTCCAATTTACAATTGCCATACTCCTAAAAAATAATTTAATCATCTACAAAGGATGACGAGCTTTACATGCAGAATTATAATTCTTAGACCTGCAAATTTGTTTCCTTTTAAGCCTGGCTTGGGCAGCTCTAGCCTTTGTTGCTGTTTCCATAGTAAATGAGGTGCAAGAGCCAAAGGCTTCCTCTGGCGACACGTTGAGATCGATGACACCCAGTGGCCCCACATTATCATTTAGCTTGCTTATTCCCCCAATGTTTGAAGGTACCCAGCAGCATATCATTCCACCAATCGGGTATTCGGGATTCTTGTCCATTTCCATCATCAACGGTTGTTGATGGAGATTTTCACGACTGTTGGTGTTTCCGGTCTCCATGGAAATCTGGGTTAAAAAGGAAATAAGTAAATTTGGAAATAAAATCAATAACCCATTCCTGGAAATATTCAAATACCTTTAGTTTCTTTGCTTTCAACTCCATGTTTTCGGATTTCTGTTGATCGTAAAACCGCTTCTTATTCTCTATTTCCTGTTGGAATTTAACGTAATCAAGGATTAATATAGAGAGAAAGAATCGTTAAAATGACCATGTAAAAGACGAAGGTAATGTGATTCTTCTTCACCTTTCTAAGCAATTCATTGCGCCGAGTAAAACCTTCTATAATCTCTAACAATTGTTCTTTCTTCTGTTCAATTTCATCGAGAGAGAAAAAAACCCAGAAACGATATGAATCGATAAACAGAGGGAAAATATAAAGAAGCGAAAAAAGTTACAAAAAAAGAAAGAAGAAAGAAAGAACAAAGAACCTTTTTAAGAATATTGGCATGGGGCTTTCTCTTAGGTGGCGCCGGTGGTTTCTCATCAGATTCACTGGTGGGGAAGGAAAGAGGGGTAGCGGGACTGGAAGTCAAGGCCTTTTCCAACGGTACCACAGTCGCATAAGTAGAACCGTCGACTTTAGAGGGTAGTAGTGGTGGTGGTGGCGGCTGCGAAGGTTTCAGAGTAGGCATAGATGCGGAGGCGAACCTTGATTTCGAAGAAGTATATCTCTTGCCCTTGGAGCCCCAAGTGAAGGCAAAGGGGCGGCGTGGCTGGGATTGGGAGAGCCCTAACATGATATTAGCGACCATGATCTCATCTTCATCAGTGGCAGTAATATTGTTACAGCTCTGTCCATTGTTTTCAACAACAAAACAAAAAAGAGATGAGAAAAAGAAGGCGAATCACAATGGGATTTTCACCATAGAAGAAAAGAAAAAAGTAGAGAGAATTGAAAACATAGCGAGAGGAAGACGAAGAGATAGAGAAACTCGGCGGAAGGAAGAACAGTATAAAAGAAATAGAGGGTGAGGGTGTGGGATGGTGACACGTGTCATGGAAGGCGGTAGGGTCTCTCTAGGGTTTATTGATTTTGGTTGTGGACGATAGATGGGTTTGAGGTTAGAGCCACAGCCACTGTTCTTTCTTGATTTTTTTCAATTAAACTTGTTGTGATCAATGGATTACCTGTTTTATTCTCGAGCATTTTAAATCTTGATTTTTAAACGTAAATCGAAGTGTCATAAATTATCTGTATTTCACCAAATAAATTCTTAAACTTTAGAAAGAAACCAAAAGTCCAACATTCTTGATCATCTTGAAGAACGTCGGTCACAACTACTATTCCATCGAAAATCAGACAACACCGTCAATGTTTATCTTTACCCAAATTCTTAGTGGTCTCTCCCTATAGCTCACAACACAGGGAGTGTAGTTTGGTTCTCGCCCAAATCATGATTCATTTTAATTAATAGGATATTATTCAATATATTATTAGTATATAAATTTTATGTACAATTATAAACTATAAATAAAATACAAAATATTGGAAGACTTAAATAAATATTATCCTATAAATTTATTTGAAAGCAATTAAAATAATAGTAAACTACTTTTTTTTCGTTTTGGTTATCTAATTATTTTTTTCTCAAAATATAACTAATTTTATGTTTTGGTTTCATTTTAGTTATTACCATTTAAAAATTAACAAAATTATTAACGTGATATTTTTTTTTATTTTTTTTAATGATGATATGATATTATCTTATAAAGACACGAAATAATCATAGTTAATTTTTTTATCCGCATACGTTCAACACACCTGGATCATCATATACATGCTTCGAGACCCACGCCACGGTTGCCGATCCATGGGAGAATCTGAGACGCTCTGCTATTTACTATTGCAGTCAACCTGTTCGAACTATTGCTGCAATGGACCATTCTGTTGAAGAAATCAATTATGATCAAGTTTTAATTACGACCATTTACTAATAATGCATTTTCGTGGGAATTCTTAAGTTGATAACTCTGTTTTTGTTAGAGATCGTGTTCCAACTTCCAAGTGCTTTGATTTTTTTGATGAATGGGGAAGAAAAAAAAGTCAAGAATTTACTATTGAAAACTCTTCATTTACAGTCATGGGAGAAAAGGTTATACCAGTTCAAGCTAGGGGAACGAATGATGCCGGCAAGTTTCAAAGTAATCCACAATCCCGTAACTAAAGGTGAAATTTTGATCCCAGACTTCGGTGAGAGTGCAATAGGAGGGAGAGTAGGGAAAATGATGTGAGCTATAGGGAGAGACCACTAACAATTTGGGTAAAGATAACTGCATGATCCACCGGCCTGAGTACTACGATGGAAAGGTCAAGTGATATTTCGGAAAACTTCAGACATGGTCCATGTATGGGTATATGGTAGCCAAAATGATGCTTGAATACCAATCTCATCTGTGTATGATTTCATTTGAGGAAGATAAATAGATGTTGTTGTTGATACATTTATTCCTTTACCATCGTTTCATATATATATGTTTACCTATTAAATTGGAGCTTTAAAATGTTAAACACACAAAGCAATTTTACATATGATTCAAGTTAGAAGTTTATGAAATTGATATTTCAGCGCTGAATTAATTTAAATTAGAATTTTGATAACTTTGTACGAGCCAAGCTACTTCAATGGTTAAAAAATGATTGTTATCCCTAGAGGTCCTAGATTCAAACACTAGAGACTGTAAGGTGTTTGAACTTTCACTATCAAATGATATATTAAATAAGTATATTAGTTCTAATTATAAATTCTACTTATAATTATACAAATATATTAATTATGAGTATAATGTATCCATACATTATACTAATTACTTCTTTTATTGACAAAAGATCTTGGTGAATGTTTGATTGATAATCTATTATAGTTATAGAGATATTATTGACTTAAAAAAACATGTTAATATAATAATAATATTTGGTCCACCAATCTTTCTAAACGTGGAGTTATAAGAATTCATAGCTTTTAGTTTCATGAAATGTTAATAAATTATTTTTAAAATATTGAGAAGGGTAAATTAAATCATTCATCACTCAACTATCTTTCACTCCTATTTTAATCACTAAAGTTTGAAAATTTTAATTTAATAATTTAACTCCTAATCATAACCCTAATTTTCAATATACAATCCTCAAGCATAAATTTTACTATTAATGAGAAAACCTCTGTTATCCAACAATTCACTTTCGTCGTCCAAACAATTTTGAAGTCGACCAATGAGCTCTTCTGCAAGGTCGACGCCGTTAGTGGAGGTTGCATTTTCATGCGCGAATTATCAAAAGTACCCCCCTCCAGCATCTTGTATGTCGCATGCAATATCTAACTTGCGAGTAAAACTCGTGAGCTTGAGATGATTCGCTGCATGTAGGCCATGCTTGGCGCCCTCGACTGTGTTTTCCTCAAAAAACTTTCAAAGAATGGTATCAAGTTCGAGAGACGGTCTGATATGATTCAAGGTTAGTTCCCAAATTTTCTCCGAGGGTGGCCTCGACTATCTTGGCACCCCAAACCTCATCTATGCTCATAGCATCATTGCAATCTGAGCTTGTAAATTTGTGCTCATGGAATTCGTTGAAGGATACAGAGTTGAGTTGTCGAGGATGATGGTGGGGTAGGGATGTAATTTGGGGTTTGAAGTTTGATCAGGGGATTATTATATGGTTTGAGTTTAAATTTTAAGGTATAATTTAGGATTTTAAATTTATTTTTATTAGAATCCTACATGATATTAAATACTAAAAAAATACACATTGTCATATAAAAATATTAATAAAATAATTCATATCATCGAAGAGTGATTAAAATAATAGTCATTTGAAAGTTGAGTGATTAAATTGAAAATTTTTAAACTTGAATAACGAAAATAATAGTGAAAAGATAGTTGAATAGTAAATGATATAGTTTATCCCATTTAAAAAACAATCTGCAAGTCACGCACCCTGCGTGACTGTTGACCGTTGATAGGGTGTGGGCCGTGTGCCCATGCCGAGGAGTAGAAAATCGTATTTAAATCGTTAACCAATCACAGACTACAACTAAAAACACTCCCCTCCCTCCCGTCTTCTTTCCAGTATATCGCCGAGTCCCACTCTTTTCTGGTCCCATATATCGTGACTGACTGTCATCTCTCTTTTATTTGGAGGGGGGAGGGAATCAGGTGGGGAACGACACAACGTATATGAAGCAACGAGATCCGACGTGGCAGACACGTATGACAATACCGGCAGTTTGTAGAAAGGTAAAATTATCATACGGCAAAGGAGAAAGACAAAAAAGTAGAAAATTAAATAAAGTAAATTACATAAATGAACCCGATTATTGATATTGTTTTATTAAGATCCTTAATTATTAAAAATTATAAAATGATTTTTTATTATAAGACACTATTTTGTAAGATCCTCCGATTATTAAAAGATACAAAATAAATATATGATTATTCATATATTTCAAAAATGTTTTTTCGTAAAAAATTGATGATTGTCTAAGTTAAATGTTAACTTGTTGGTTGAGATATATGATAAATTTTGATCTTATAATTGCTTGAGTTGTATTTTATAGATTGACTCCCCGTTTATATTATACCGTTGAGCTATTGTTTAAAATATTATGTCATCGAACCAGTGTTTGAAGCATTATATCATCAAGAAATGTTTGAAACATTATGTCCTCGAGTCAATGTTTGAAATCAATAACATCTATCAAATTTTATGATTTTATCTTATATTAATCTACAAGTTAACATCCACTCATAGGTTTGTCAAATTTTTAAAGAAAAAAGGCGATTTTAGAATATATAAATAGTCAGATGATCATTTTTTTATTTTTTCATATTCGAGAGAATCAACAAAATAAAGTCTTATAATTGAGGTATTATTTTGTAACTTATAATAGTTAGAGTACTAAATAAAATAAAATCCTATAATCAGGGGAGCATTTATGTATTTTACGCAATTAAATAGAATGACGTGATAGAGAAAATCGGAGAAATTTAAAAAGCCAGGGGAGAAGACGAGCTTCTTCGGATTTTCCGTCTTTTGGGAGTTGCTGAGGAAAAAAAATAGTATGTGTATGTTTCAGAGCTAAAAGGATGGTATGAGACTGCATTCGTTTCCTGTTTTTCTTCTTTGAATGTTTGGTTTAATCTTTAATGGAGGTTTTCGTTTTTATCAGCAAGTGAAAATGAAAAAGGGAAAGTGAAAAAGTGTGATGAATTGATTTTTCTTTTCATTGTTTGGTTGAAAAAGTAGATTCGTTGCATTAATGAGTTCTAGTTTTTCAAAGGATTTGCTTCTCTCGTGAGTTTTTGTTTTTCTTACTCTCAATGCTTTTTATTTCACGAAGAACCTGATTCTCTCAACTCTCAGCTTTGTTTTTCCTTTTGTCTGCTTTTTTAACCCTCCTTTTTAATTTTCCTCTGCTTTCTCAACTGAAAGGAAATGGTTTCCTTGGAAACAAACAAAACCCAAACGTTACGTTTTCCGTTCTCTTTTCGTCTTTCTTTTGGCTCATAAGTAAACCCGTCATAAAAGAGAGAGAGAAGAATTAGAAAGGCGTTCGTTCCTTTATTTTTCTTTCTTCTTACATCTCCTCATTACTGAATTATACTCATAAATGCATTCAAAAAGTAAGGTTTCACTGGCCCTTTAACTTTTTCTGTACTTCAAGAGGCTCTGAAATTGAAGTGGTTGAAGCAGCATAAAGATCTTCTTTGAAGCTTTTTTCGCCTGTGAAAGCCGTTTTCCGGAAAGAAGAAGAAGAATAGCCGCCACGGATATAGCTCGAATATCTTAGTATTGTCATAATGAACACGCCACCAGCTAAAATGGACAAGAGCCGAAACGTGAGGCGTGGAACGAGAAAGCCACAACAACATTCTTCAGCCAACCTCATGTTTGGTAAATTTACTTTTACTCTTAAACTCCCTCCACTTGTTATTGATAAGAGTTTCTGAAACTGATTTTCCCATTGATTTTTAAAGGTTTTAGTGGTGGCGAGGTGGACTTTGAGAAAGCCAAGAAAGAGAAAATACGAAAACTGAGCAGCGTTAATGGCATCCAACACTCCAAAACCGAAACAAGTAATTTTTGTTGCCGTTATTTGTCTTCTGATAACAGAGAAAATCAATGCCCTTCACGTTCACAACTCTCTTCTCCTCTCATAAGTGAATCTACCACCAAGAGATTTAAGATTCCCAGAAAGGTAACCAATCAATCCCTGTCTCTCTGTTACTTTTTTATTTCTTCTGTACATCTATTTATTAAATAAATAAAATTGTTTCCTAAATTTGAAGGTTTTAATTTTCATTTATTTTCCCCCCTGCAGATTTCTGATAACAGTAATGTCGTTGATCATGCTTCTGTACCACGGAAGCTACGGTCATGTGAGTAACTTGTGATTTGTCCTTGCCTATCCTGTCGTTGTTTGCATTTTATTGGGGGAATTTCTGGGAAGATTCTCAAATTTTGTTTTTGAGTTCATTACACCGTACCTTTTAAATTGTTATTTCTACTTAGGTTCTTAAACTATTAATAGAGATTCAATGAGGTCCTTCTGTCAAGTCTAGCGTAATCAAGTTTTGATCATCCTGCATCTAAATAAAATAACCTTATTAAATTTTAATGATTTTTTACATGCTTGATTCAAATTGCCCCTGTAATTTATGCTCCACTTTAGATCCAAACTGATGTTTAATGTTTAAAAAGATTGGTAGATTAATGATAATTTGAAGATTTAATTAGATCGTTTTAAAATTTAGGGACTAATTAATATCCGGTATAGTTGAAAGATGTGTCGAACAATTAACTTTTTGCTTTTTAGATCACAAGTTTTGAACTGAAGTGAAACAATGGGCTTTTTGCTTTTTCCTGTTCTTGTGATGGACGCAACATTCCTTTTGCTAATTCTATCAATATTTTATTGATGTTGTCACTTAAACGGTGGAGATACTCAAAGCTGGAAAAAAAATCTTGTAAGGCATTTTTGAAGGAAGTTTAATGGGATTAATGTTTTGGTATATTTGGACTTTAATTTGCAGCCATGAAAAAGCGCGGTGACGAAGCTGTATCCCCCCATTCACCATATTCAAACAAACAGAACGGTTCGCTTAATGAAGCCGAATCACATAGAAAAGATGGTCCAAAGAAACCCAAGCTGAATCTGGTTGGTCAATGTTCCTTTATCTTCAATTATCATCTTCTTCAAGTCTATACGATATGGGGGGGGGGGGGAATGAAGAATTGAAAATTAGCTTTATGTTTTTTTTTGTAGAAACAAGGACAGCCATATAGATCTAAGAAGGCTATTGTTTCAGCGCCAATCACAAAAGATGAAGAAGAGGTTGCGGAGACCCTATATGCTTTGGCAGGAATGTTCCCTGATGATGACTCGATGGAAGTAAGATCTTTGGTTTCGCCGGAGATGGAGGAGAGTCCTGTTGCATTACTAGAAGGTTTTCATCTACTTCTAACAATTTGGAATACCTTTATCTTTTTCTTTACGTATCGTATAAATTGTTTAATTCTGCAGTTAAAAAGGATGATCCGAGCTCAGTTCAAGCTGCTACGGTTGTTCCTTCATCCACCATGGATGAGTCGTCCAACGAAGCTGATAAACTTGATCCTTTGAATGAACCTTATACTCGAGAACAACCAGGCTTGCCAGCGAGCAAAAAGCTACATTTCAAACATAATAGTACTATTTCCGAAATGAGGACCGATACTGGCATACTTTTCTTTAAGAGTAAACCAGATGCTGAGAAGTCTTGTATTCACGGCGATCGGGGTGTTCTTTCTGAATCAAGCTTAATAGCTGGGTGCGTATTTATCTTCTGCTGCTTCCTTTCTTTCCTAGTGTGCAGCTCTGTTTTTTTTTCTTTGACTTTTAATGCTTATGCAGATTGAAGCAGCCCAAGCAAAAGGTGACCAATCTTTTTCAGAGAAAGACAGAAATGGAATTTGGGGTAAGCTTGGATCAAAATTCAAATACTGTTTTCATAATCAAGTTCATATCACAACTCAGATGATTGCTTTGAGTTTTTTTTGTAGGTCATGGATGTCGAGAGCCGAGGACATATGATTAGGGAGCTTGGAAAAAATGGTGCATATCAGCTTAGGAGTTTCCCTTGCTTCTTTTAGCCTTTTTGTTTTGCTATTTGGATACTAATATCCTTACACCAATAAAATTCCGGTTCTATAGGTCTTGCATTGTGGCCAAGCTTGCCTTCTATAGTGCCCCTTGCACCTCGGAGCCCTAGTTCTTCACGGTATATCTCTTTTATCCTTATAAAATTATCTGTTTTCATGACCATCTTTATGACATCCCTCATAATGTTAATCATATATCAGATCAGTTGCTAATACAATTCCAAAATGGTTGGATGCTGCAAATTATGGCCCCCAGACATGTTCACTGGAAACTGGTTCTTCATCTGAAAAGGTATTGATGCCCCTTAACTATACATCCATGCATGCTTCTTGAGAACTTCAAGCATCTAATCAAGTTTATGGTGAACCATGAGATGTATAGGTTTTGAAAATCACCGGGGATAGGAATGCAATGAAAAGGTCCGCCACTCATGTTTACATCAGTCGTCTCATTCATAGTTTACAGATGCAAGGCAACAAAGATGGCATTCTTCAACAGCCTCCTTGGTTGAAACCCAATGTAGGATCAAAGCAAACATCTCTTTGGTATCCTAACAATTGCAGTAATATAAGAAATGCTATAACTGGTAACGTACCTGGCAGCACTTCTGGCAATACTGCTACTGATAGAAATTCTTATGAAGCTAGAAGTGGTATTATTCCCTCGCAAAAAATGCTCCAACTGGAACAGCCACGGACTGTTTCAGCTTCTGGGATGAACACTTCGAAAGGGCAGGTAACGTCAGCTGTCGATGTTTGATGTGGCTGTTTCTTTTACGCTGTCCTTAACACTCACATTTTTGCTCGCAGAGTTTCGATATCTTGTCTTTGTCGGCTGGGGGAGTTGGTATAGACGCTAACAGTAACTCTAGTGAAGTTTGTAATGCAATGGGATCAACATCACAACTCCAAGTTCCTCACCTTCATTTGAATCCACAACACCAGTCCCTCATGCCTTTCTCAATATCCCCAACTGATTATACCTCCTCTGCTTGCATGGACCACCTTTCAACAGCTACAGAAACACCGCAGGTTTCATTCTTGGTTCTTTCCTGTTTCATTTTCTTACCTAGTAAAAATAGGTGGGAAGATTGGTTTGAGAACTGCAGCAGCCGCCTTAACAGATGTAATCATAATTTTGTGGGATCACTGTTCCAAATAATTGCTGCAACTTAAGGTACCGAACCAACTAATGGGACCATTGATATGGATTATTTAATGAGCACTCAGTCGGACCTTTTCGTTGCTGCTTAGGTCTATGTTTAAAATATTTTCTGTTAGTCTGATCAATTCTTATCATAACAATCTCATGGTTCTGGTACTTCACTGCAGGTCTACTTACAGCTACCTCAATATCACGGTAACCCTTTCTGTGACCCTCCTTACACAAGTCATTCAGTTGTTAAAAAACAACAACAGCAGCGACTTTGGGCAGCTCACCTAGCAGCTCAATACCAGCCTCATGGAACTTCCACAGTCCTGACCCAATTTTCAAGCCGGCAAAATGGAAAGCCTGAGTTACCTACATCGATGCCTAGTGCTCAAACAGCCGTCCCTTCCCATACGACACTAGAAGCATTAGGTCCCAAGTATTATTCAGTTTCACAATATCATCAGCCAAAAATTGCATATACTTCGTCATTGCCCCCTACCAGAGTGAAAAGGACAGACCACCATTTTTCATCTGTTTATGATGAAAGCAATGGTGGATTCTCGGCTGACAGGCCACTGCCGTTGCAGTTACTCCGAAATTAGTAACTTAGTGCCTCTGAAGTTTTAAGTATACGGTTCCTTCCGCATATGATGCAGAGATGGGCATTGTTTTGTTCTTTCAACTGCAAGGGAGAGACTACCAACCATCCTCGAGGTTTATTTAATTGGCCATTGTGGATTCAGGCATGAAACATAATGAACTTTCTGGTATCAGATGTTAGAAAGATACCTTTGTGACTTTGTTACGTTCAGCAAGAAGACTACTGTAGTCTGTAGAGTTCCACTTTAAAATACAACAGAAATTGCACCATCTGTCTTTCATGCCAAATCATGTTACTCAGTTTCTCCAACTCCCTCATTCTCTCTATGATAGCTTGTACATACCTAAAGACTAAATCTCTTCCTCTATCTATTTTCTTCAATTTTCTGGTTAAATTCTTCTCTAAAACCATGAGTAACAACTAACACAAACAAAGGTATCTATTTCTCTATTCTTTCCTCATTTTTTCCCCTAAGTAACCAAATAAAGAGTAAGGAAATCAGAAATATTCATATATTACAAAGTTGATACAGATATAAAACGAGAATCGGGAATTTCACCGACCGCAACGAAACTAGTAATTTTGGGATCTCCGTTAACCACCAATTGATAACCTGGTAAGCGCACAATCAAAATATTCAACAAACCAAGCTATGTAATTCGCCCAAATCCCAAAACCGTTGAAAATCAAAGGGGGGGGGAAATGTAATACTTCGTGTTTCTCGAAATACTCGTGCGGAACATTGTATTTGGCTAGACGAGTCTTTGCGTTGCCTGTTCTGCAACAAAATGAATCGAATCTGCCATGATCAAAGTTTCAGAGTTTTCAACGGAGAAAATAAAGAAAATGTAGACTTGGAGGAAGAGGGAAGAGTTGGAACGGATAATGTGCGCATTCAGAATGAGTTTTTGAAGAAAATATGAAATTGAGCGAAATTTAGAGCTCGAACATGTTGGGTTCAAGTATTTATGGCTTCCCATTGTTGGACCAACTCGAAAGGTTTGAAATATTCCACCTTTTACATGATAGTGAGGGGATTAGGCTGTTAATTACATATACATACTTTATTGAATGATCTTAATAGTAAAATATTAAAATCGAGATATAATATTTTTTATTAATTTAGAATAAGTACGATATAATATCTGTTTAAAATAACTTACAACCGTTTAATATTGAATATTTATTTTTAACATTTTTATGCTCGAATTCTTAACCTAAAAAATTAACAATAATTATTTTATCGTTGAAGTTCGTACCAAGACACTATTTTAAGTGGTTAAAAATATATTTCTATTCGCTTTTCGTTATAAAAGGTCATCATATTATGTAATATTATATATTTTGTTAGATTATTGAGATGAAGTATTTTATTTTTACATGATTTTAGTTTATAATTATGTTTAATTTGAAGAGAAAATTGGATATATAGTTCGAGGGATTTGTTATAATATTATAAAAGTAAGAAAATTATGTTTATTATTAAATTGAATTTTTTTTTGGATAATTTGATTTTTATTACCGAAAGAAAGAGCTAATACCAGATACAACAGTAGGAAGCAACCCACCAACAATAAACAATCAACACCTCCCTACAAGTAACCTA
Source organism: Hibiscus syriacus (assembly GCF_006381635.1). Taxonomy (NCBI): domain Eukaryota; kingdom Viridiplantae; phylum Streptophyta; class Magnoliopsida; order Malvales; family Malvaceae; genus Hibiscus; species Hibiscus syriacus. The sequence goes on from NW_024063078.1 coordinate 4,570,196, forward strand.
AGCGAAACAACTCAAGGAAGACAACTAAAAGAAAAGCAAGCAGAAAACTGCAAAACAAGATAAAGAAACAACCCGTAAACAAACATCGCTTTAGGAACATCACACATGTCTGCAGGCGAGCGATCAAAAGAACAGTAGCAAAATAGAAAGCTAGTCAATGTTCCAGTCAAGGCAAAGTTCTGAATTAACCGTATCATCTTTGTTAATGCTACAACCATGCAACTTAACACTGACTGTCCGTTTGATAACGTCAAAGACCTCATCAAGCACCCGAGAACGACCTCTAAAGTGTATGAGATTACGTTCTTCCCAGACAAAGTACAAAAGACTAATCCAAGCTAGCTTCAGAATGCAGACAAGCAAGGATTTTCCCTTAAAGTTGGTAGCAGCCCAGGCCAAGGTATCATTCCAGCACAACCTCCTATAGGGAATTCTGCAAGTATACAGGATTTTACTCCAGAGACCAACAACAAAGATACAGTCATTAAACAGATGATCCCTGCTTTCAACCCCATCTCTACAGAGCTCACAACGCCCATCTAGCTCAATCCCCATATGAATAAGCATATCCTTAGTTGACAGTCTGTTCAAAATAACCATCCAAGCGACAATAGACATTCTAGGGCTATGGAGAGGGAACCATATCAAGTGCTCACAACTAACCTTCTCCCTCTCGTCTCTCATATTCTCCCAAACCCAATAACTTTTAACCAAATTCCAGTCAACAACACAACCAAATAAGCCAACAGCCTCTATTCTAAGCTTAAGCAGCTTCCTCAAGATCCAGTGAGATGAGGCTTATAACCAGCCTCCCAGAAAGTAGTCCCCCTTCAGGGCATATTCATTAACCCAACCCACCCAGAGAGACCCAATATTTGCAAAGATGTTTCTGATCAATAAAAAGTAGCAAACCTTGTTCCAGCAGCCCAGACTTTTAAGACCCAAGCCACTTTCAGACTTCAACCAACACATTTCCTTCCAGCTGACTCTAGCCCCCTTGACAGAAATATCATCCCCCTTCCAGAAGAACCGCATACAGAGTTTCTCAACCTGCCTAATGACTTCACTAGGCAATACCAACTGCTTGCACCAATAATTAGAAATACTGAATAAAACAGATTGGATGAGCTGCAGTCTGCCACCATAACTCAGCCTCAACTTAGACCACAAAGCCAACTTACTTCTAATCTTATCAACCAAAGGAAGACAGTCCTTAGCAATAAGCTTCATGGTAACTAATGGCACACCAAGGTACCTAACAGGAAACTTACCCAATTTAAAGCCAGTAATAGCCTGCACTCTTCTCAAAACATCCTCATGCACGCCACAAGAAAACAACTCATATTTTCCAACATTTAACTGAAGTCAAGACATCTCATAAAAGACCTCAAGAATACCAAAAACACCCAAAATAGAATCCTCAATACCGTGGCAAAAAATTAACAAATCATCAGCAAAGCTGAGATGAGTGAGAGGAACACACTTACATTTAAGATAAAACTGGGTTAGCCTTTCCTTGGCAGTAACATTTAACAAGTGGGACAACACATTCATAATAAGTACAAAGAGATAAGGGGACAGTGGGTCACTCTGTCTAATTCCTATATTCCCTAAAAAAAACCCACTAAACTACCATTAAATGCTATAGAATATCTAGTACCAGTGACACAAACAGTAATCCAATCCCTAAACCTTTCTGGGAGCCCTAAGAAAGCAAGTACATTAAGCAAGAAGTCCCAAGATACATAATTAAAAGTCTTCCTTAAATCAATTTTAAGGGTGCACCTAGGGGAAAGTGAGCTGCGGAAGTAGCCCCTAATAATCTCTTGAGCCAAGAGCGTGTTATCAACTATACTACGCCTTTTAATAAAAGCAGACTGGTTTGGCAAAATCATGCCAGGAAAGTAACTAGCAAGTCGATTAACAATAATACCAGTGATGGTTTTATAGACAATCGAGCAACAAGATATAGGATGAAAGTCCTTAGCCATACCAACATTTGGAGTCTTAGGCACCAAGGCAATTATTGTGGCATTGAAAATAGGAAGCAGAGTTCCAGATTAAAAAAAATCTCTAATGGCAGCCAGGAAATCTTTATGAACAATATCCCAAGCCATCTTAAAAATATATGTTGTATATCTATCTGGCCCAGGGCTCTTTTCATTACTTGTCTGAACAAAGAGGCTTTAATCTCTTCATTAGAGACCTCATTGACTAATAAAGCAGCAGCATCACAAGGAAACTCATATCCCAACAGACTTTTGAGGAGATCAACACCATAACTTTGAACTCCAACATCCTCAAAACCAAGCAATTCAGTGTAAAATCTCAACATCTCAGCAGACATAGAATCAAATGAGTCCAACCGATAACGATCCTCAGCATAGAGTAATCTAATAGTGTTTCTCTTTATTTTCCTCACTACAGTAGAGTGAAAAAATTTTGTATTTATGTCTCCCTCTTTCAACCAATGGACTTTAGCTTTTTTCTTATAGAAAGAGGCTTCAGCCACCTCAAGCTCTTGAAGCTCATTAAAAATAATATTCTTATCTTCTAAATGACAACCAGTTTGTGAAAGATTTGCAAGCTGCACCTGCTCAAGCTGGGCTCTTTTGGCCTTTACCCTGCTTGAAATGTCATCAAAATGGCTTCTGTTGAACTCCCTAAGTCTCAACTTGAGCTTTTTAAGCTTAGCAAAAAGGCAGAACATAGGAGAGCCAGACACTTCTAATTGCCAAGACTCTTTAACAACACTCTTAAAATCTCATTGATTATCCCAACAATTGAAAAACTTAAAAGGTTTGGGATTGTCAACCTGGTTTTTCTTGAAAAAAGAAATCACAACAGACCATTGATCAGAGACCCCCTGCGCTAAAAACTCAACAAAATAATTTGGAAAATCTTCAAGCCACTGAGAGTTAATATGGGCTCGATCCAATTTGCAAGCCAAAAAACTCCCTTTTGCTTATTAGACCATGTGAAGAGAGGACCCACATAGGGATGGTCAAAAAACCCCAAGGATGACATACAGCTCCTAAAAGCCTCCATTTCAGCAGTGACATAAGGCCCAAGGCTCTCAAAGTTAGAATTTTCTTCAACATTAATGAAAATGTTGAAATCACCTTCTATAAGCCATGAGGCCCCCCAACTAAGCTTTCGACCTCTTCCAACTGCCTCTAGAGGTGCAGCCTATCAGAACCACTGTTGTTGCCGTATACTGCAGTAATGACACATCTATGGCCACAATCTCACCAAAAAAAGACAAAGATTGGTCAAAGACTTTCAAGACTGATAGGGTAAGATCTTTTCTCCAAAAAATCCACAGCCTACCATTGTCAGATCACTCATGATTTGTAAAACAATTACAATCCAAATAATAACATTAAACCAACTTGCACACATTAACATACCTCACTCAAGTTTCCATAAGGCATATAATGTCTACATTAACCTTGCCCATTCTTAAAAAAGCTCTCTTTTTCTTCAGGGGGTTATTAAAGCCCCTAATATTCCAAAAATATATAATCATTAAGCAGGATTAGCCTCCCCCAACAGTTCCAACAACAGTACCAACTGACTTATCATCAAGGTCTTTCTTTTTATGTTTTATTTCATTTAAGAGTGCAGCAACACCCATGGAAGCCACACGGGGCTTCCTACCTCATTCTAAACCAACAGCTGCCATCAAAACCTCAAAACGATTTATTGAGTTAATCGATTAATGGAATCGGCCAAGAGGGGGTGAATTGACAATTAAAATTTTGGTGGAAGCTTTTGCATAAAATTGAAAGTAATTGCACAACGATTTAGAGTGGTTCGACTTTCTCAACCAAAGTCTACGTCCACTACCTTAGCTATCCACACTAAGGATTTTCCAACAAATTCACTAATTTGTTCTTTCTTTTGAGGCCAAAGAGATAACCTTACAACTCCCTCAATAATATACCCAAAATCTTGAGAACACTCTTTCTCAAATAGAAGATTACAAATTTGCAAACTTACAAGGAAATCCTCACAAGGTAGATTGTTTGCACAATTCTAGAACAAAGAAAAGAACACTAAAAATGAATACAATGGAGTACAAGTAGTGTTCTTGAAAGCAAAATGAATATTGAATGAAAAATAGGCTTGAAATGCTCAAACTTGAGGTTAGATGCTTTCTCTTTGATTCTCTCTTAATTCTTGATTCTTGTTGTTTCTTGTTGTTTATCAATGGATTCTAAGCTTGTTTAAATACTCATTCAATTGATTCTGAACGTTGGGGATGATTAGTGGAGTCAATAGAGTCGTTTAAGTGTGAAAACAATTAATAAAACAGTTGGGAGTGTCCGGTGCATCGATGCATAAGCCTAGTGCATCGGTACACTATGTGTAAAATTCAAATATTTTGACCGTTAGACCCTTAGTGCATCGGTGCACTAAGAATGCATCGATGCATAAAGTGCATTCGATGTTTCAAACAAGCCCGAGTGCATCGATGCATGACTTGTGCATCGATGCATCAAATGCATTCGATGTTTTCATAAAAATCTGAGTGCATCGGATGTTCAATTTATTCAATGGTGCATCGATGCATGGATTGGTGCATCGGTACACTCTTTTGAAAAATTGATTTTAGGCTCGTTTTTTGTTCGAAATACTTTGTGAAAATTGTTTCACAAATATTTTAAGATTAAAACACAATTTTACACTTAAGTAAGGATTGAAATTGATCTTTGAAAAACTTGAAGTAATATTTTGATATTCGAGTAATTAAATCGAATATACTTAGAAAATCATTTGTAAAATCTTAAAATTCATTTATACTTAATTTGTTATATCGAAACATCAAAATGTTTTCAACAATCTCTCCTTTTTTGATATAAAAAAACATTTTAGTAATTTTAAGATTTTCTAAAAATTTTGAAAAATATTACTCCCCCTTACTTTAACACTTCTCTCCATTTTTGTTAAATCAAAAAGACTCTAAAACATTTTGAACAAGGTTTTTGAAAAATATAGCCAATTGAATATTAATAAATATAGCTTAAGCTGCTAAGATCAAAGATCAAGAGAAAGGTTAGCCATTAGTTTTCATAAACAATATTCATAAACATGTAATGGATAATTGGTCATATATGTCTAATGATGAAAATAAGTATTAATATCAAAATAAAATTCAAACCAAACATATATATATATATATATATATTAAGATTTAATATCCAAAACAACAAAAAATTAATCCAAATATTCAATCATCCAAAATAAAAAATCCAGAAACATCAAAATATATATAAATCCAAGTTTTAAATCCAAGAAAGCATAATAAGGAAAAATCTAATCCATCGGAGGATCGGGAGGAGGAGGAAATCGTGCTTGCATCTCAAGAGAGAGAGCATCCATACGTGCAAGCATCTGTCATTGAAACTCCATTTGTTGAGCTTCTAAAGTGTCTAAGCGATGATTCACCGCTTCGTTGTTAGCAGTAAAATGGGATTCGATGGAAGAAAACCGTAGATCAAATGTCTCCAAAAATGAACGTAAATATGGAGACACTTGATCCTCTTATGGTGCCGGCGCATTGTCGGGATCGTCAATGTCTTGAAATAATCCTTCAAGCTCGGGATCATCATCTGTAGCCGGTGCCGGAGAAGAAGAGGAGCACGAGAAGAGCTAGGAGCAGGAGGTGCTCGTGAAGAACTCGCTCGGAGTTTGTTTAGAGGGTCGATAAACCCATTGACCAATTTCCTCATCCTGTTTCCAATCAGCTTTCTTCAAAGAGGTGAGATTGATTTGGTTTTAAAGAGGAATGAGATTATCGAGAGAGACGTTAAGACCGAGTTTGATAAAAATATTACTAAGAAGACATTCATAAACTAATGTTTCGACATGTTTTAAAGGAATAATATTTATGGTATCCACTAGCTCACTAAATATAATGTATAGCAAATTTATTTTGTTCTTATTCTTGATACAGTGCATCCACCATAAATCCCTAATACGAAGAGTGGAGTACTTACCTCCAGATGGTCTAAACCACCAAGAGATCATCAAATGAAGAAAACGATCGTGATGAGATTGTAGAGTACTAACACTAGCATTAGGAAGATAGGGATATTCCACAGTTTCTTTCTCATTATATAAACCATCATCATCTAGCCCAAATTGTGAAGCGATAGACTCGGAGTCAATATGAATAAATTGTCCTAAAAGGTAGGATCTAATTCCTATAGTCCCACATTGAGTCTCATTTTGTATACATACCGCATTAGAGTAGAAAATGCAGACTAACTGATGATAGACGATAGGTTTAGGTGAAAGAGTTTATCAAACTTCCATGTTTTGAGAATCGAAAGGTATTCGAAGTCAATATCAATCATGGCTTGAATAGAAGGAATACGCTCTTCCCAGATTCTATAAGATTGGAAAAAATTCATGTACTTATGGTACAATTCTTCTCTACGACGTTCAGGCATATTAAAATAGGATCCTATAAGATTTGTAGGTTGAGGAGGAACGAGATTAGGAGGTTGGGTAGAACGACTAGAAGAGGTCCTAGGGCGTTTAGGATTTTTAAGGAATCGGAATAAGGAATGTAACCTGTAATTTGAAAAATACATGTATGCAATTTAATCAATCCTAAAACTCAATTGAGTCCGCAATAATTCAAGGTTCTCTAAACTAAATCCTAATTGGCAAGGTTTCGAAAACTTATTTGAAAATAATTTTTGAAAAATCATAATATGTATAGTTTTCATGAAAAACAACATAATTGAGTCAAAAACATCTAAATAAATAAAAAGATTTTTGATTTTTTTAATTTTGAATTTCAAAGAAAATTTGAAATTTTATGTGTTTTTGACGAAATTTGTTGTAAAATCTTGTTTCTAATCACCAAACAATCAATGCCCAATATAATGTTCATCCTAGAACTAATCTAAACTAGTTCTAAAATCAAAATATGATAAAATAGAGGTTTTTAGAAAAATAACTTGAAAATTTTGGATTGATGAGAATGAGAAGTTGTTTTGCACGATTTAATGATGTTAGCAGAATATGGAGATGAAAAGCTTGAAGATTTCGACTATTTTTCGTTGATTTTGAGCAAAAAGAGAATTTAGAAAGGGAGAGAGGCGAATGATTGGAGAGGGTTTAGTTTTAGGGTTTGAAATAAATAAGAAAATAAGTCTTTTAAACCCAAAACCCGACGGATGCATCGATGTATGGCTTTGTGCATCGGTGCACTGTTCAGTGTATCGATGCATTAAGCACAAAAATATGTATTTAAATATTGAAAATGCTAAAATAAACTACTCTAGTGGTATTGGCAACTCATATAACGAAAATTAATCATGTCCAATCAATTAATTTTATCCTTGAACTTCATTTGAACATATAATCAATTTTCACTAAAAATCATAAACTCCCCCTAACTAAAAGCAAAGAATGCAATACAAAATTATTATTAATATAAGCATTTTTCATTTATTCTTAAAAGTGCTAAAATTAATTTAAACACTAAGTGAATATAGGTCAGTTAAACCTAATTCTCTTCTAAGTGTCCAAAATCTTTCTTTGTCTAAAGGTTTTGTAAAAATGTCCGCTAATTAGTGCAAAGTATAAACAAATTCTAGAACTACATATTCCTTAGCGATATGGTCTCTAATGAAGTGATGCCTAATTTTAATATGCTTAGTTCTAGAGTGTTGGATGGGATTTTTAATGAGACAAATAGCACTAGTATTGTCACACTTGATAGGAATGGTACCTACTTCAATTTCATAATCAAAAAGTTATTGTTTCATCCATAAAACTTGTGCACAACAACTACCGGATGAAATGTATTCTGCTTCAGTGGTAGATAATGCCACACAATTTTGTTTCTTTGAAAACCAAGAAATCAACATATTTCCAAGGAATTGGCAAGTACCGGAGGTGCTTTTCCTATCTAATTTGCATCCTCCATAATCCGCATCAGAGAAGGCATGCAAGCTAAAAATAGAGTCTCTAGGATACCAAAGTCCTAAACTATGAGTGTCCTTAAGGTATCTAAAGATTCTCTTAACAGCTAGTAAATGTGATTCCTTAGGACATGATTGAAATCTGGCACATAACCAAACACTAAACATAATGTCCGGTCTACTTGCGGTTAAATAAAGCAAAGAGTCAATCATTGACCTATATAATTTAAAATCCACACATTTACCTCCTTCATCTATGTCAAGCCTTGTTGATGAGCTCATTGGAGTGTCATGAGGTTTCTCATTTTCCAGTCCAAACTTCTTGAGCATATCTTTGACGTACTTAGCTTGATTGATGAAGATACCATCTTTTTTTTGCTTGATTTGGAGTCCCAAGAAAAATGAGAGCTCCCTCATCATGCTCATCTCAAATTCACTTTGCATTAGCTTAGAAAATTCTTGGCAAAGAACATCATTAATCATCAACATAAATTTGAACTACTAATAAATCTTTACCTTTATGCTTTAAAAACAATGTAGAGTCAACTTTCCCTTTTGAAAAACTTTTTTCGATTAAAAAATTTGACAATCTTTCATACCAAGCTCTAGGAGCTTGTTTTAAACCATAAATAGTTTTTGTCAATTTAAGAACATGATTTGGAAATTTTGAATCTTCAAAACCAGGAGGTTGTTCCACATACACTTCTTATTTTATAAAACCATTTAAAAATGCACTTTTAACATCCATTTGATATAATTTGAATTCATTGAAACATGCAAATGCTAATAACATTCTAATTGCTTTTATCCTAGCTACGGGAGCGTATATTTCATCATAGTCTATGCCCTCTTCTTGAGTATACCCTTGAGCAACAAGTCTAGCATTGTTTCTCACTATATTACCACTTTCATCAAGCTTATTCCTAAATACCCATCTAGTATATACAGTAGATTTATTACTAGGTCTTTCAACTAATGTCCATACTTTACTTCTCTCAAATTGATTTAACTCTTCTTGCATAGCCATAATCCAATGTTCATCATTTAATGCTTCTTTAATATTTTTAGGCTCTATGCATGAGATAAATGCAACATAATTACAAATATTTCTAAGAGAAGATCGAGTTGTTACCCCTTTGGATGGATCACCTATTATTTCACCGTCCTTGATATAGTTGTATTCCCTTGGGTAAGAGACTTTGATTTCTTCAATAGTTGGATTCTCGAAAGGATCTTGAGTTTCCTCATCTTTCGTTTCTTCCTTTGATGATGGTTCTCCAACGTTATGTCCAACGTCATTTATATTTATAATGCCTACATCATCATTCACACAAGAATCCTTCATCGAAAGGGGATTATCATCGAAAATAACATGTATAGACTCTTCTACAACTAAAGTTCTTTTATTAAATACTCGATAAGCTTTAGAATTTAAGGAATAACCCAGAAAAATTCCTTCATCACTTTTAGCATCAAATTTGCCAAGATTGTCTTTACCGTTGTTTAAAACAAAATATTTACATCCAAAAGGATGAAAATAGCTAATGTTAGGCTTTTTATTTTTGAAAATTTCATATGAAGTTTTCTTTAAAATTGGCCTAATCATGACTCGATTTACAACATAACAAGCGGTATTTGTGGCTTCCGCCCAAAAATATTTTGGCAAATTATTTTCACAAAACATAGTTTTAGCCATTTCTTCTAAAGTTCGATTTTTCCTCTCAACAACTCCATTTTGTTGAGGGGTTCTAGGTGCTGAAAAATTATGGCTAATACCATTAGAATTGCAAAACTCAGTAAATCCAAGATTTTCAAATTCAGTGCCATGATCAATTCTAATACTAGTGATAGAGTAACCTTTTTCGTTTTGGATTATTTTTGAAAATGTGATAAAATGTTCTAATGCTTCATCTTTAGTACTTAAAAATAGAACCCACGTATATCTAGAATAGTCATCTACCAAGACAAATGCATATTGTTTTCCACCCAAGCTAGTAGTTCTAGTTGGCCCAAAAAGATTTATATAGATCAATTGTAATACTCTACTAGTTGATACATCATTAATGGATTTAAAAGAAACTCGCTTTTGTTTTCCTTTAGCACAAGCATCACAGATTTTATCATTATCAAATTTTAGTTTAGGCAACCCTCTTACTAAATCACCTTGAATTAGCCATTACAAAACACTCATACTAGCATGTCCTAGTCTCCTATGCCATAACCAACTATCATGATCATCCTTAGCAACTAGACATAAATTAGTCATATCTATAGAATCTAAATACACCATGTAAATGTTTCCTATTCTATGACCAACAAGCATAATCCGATTAGATGCAATGTCAATAACTTTACAACCATTAGTTTCAAACATGACATTGAATCCCTTATCACAAAATTGACTAATACTCAAAAGATTATGCTTTAATCCATTCATGTATAAAACATTCTTAATTTGTATGGAAGATGTATTACCTATAGTGCCTATACCTTTAATGTGACATTTGAGTTATCACCAAAAGTCACCTCTCCTCCATTTTTGGCGTTGAGCTCTATGAACCGGCTTTTGTCTCCTGTCATATGTCTTGAGCATCCACTATCAAGGTACCATGAGTTTGAGTTTGTTTCCCGTGCCTTGTAGCAATGCTCCTTTTCCTACAAACATAAATTAATTTTTGATTTTTGGTACTCAAATTCTATTGGGTTCATATTCATTAGTTTCCAAAATCCTAGTCCCCTTAGGTATTCATTTGTGTAGGATATCCTTATCTTTAGTAGTAATGAGTTCTTTAGGAACTCATATACTTATAACGATCTTTCCAATAGAGATTCTTCGGGGACCTCTATGATTGTAGTTTCTAAAACTTTTTTCTAACAAAGTTGGTTTTTGAATTTGCTCATTTTTCAAAACGTTTTGATCCAACTTAATCAAACGAAGCTTTAAGATCATCAATTTCCTTTTGATGATCATCATTGACTCTTGAAAATAAATTTTGCAAATCAGTATTTTTCTTTTCAAACTCTTCTAGTTTGATTTGTAAATCTTTGATTTTACTTTCAAGATCATTGTTGGTCTTGGATATGAGATTATTTTCATTTTTCAATTTTGAAATATCATTTTTGTATTTTAAAAAAAATTTCTCATAATCCGAAGCCAACCCATTATATTCCTCTAATAACTCATCATAAGATAAATCATCTAAATCAAATGAGTTAGAGGTTACCTTAGAATCTTCCCCCAATACCATCAAGCACAAGTTTGCTACTTTGTTCTCTTCATCGGAACCTTCTTCATCGCTCTATGTAGCCACGTGAGCCTTGTGCTTATTCTTTGATTGACCCTTTCTCTTCAATTGTGGGCAATCATATTTGACATGCCCCGGTTTTTTGCATTCATAGCAAATATCGAGTCTTTTTCTTTTGGTTCATTCTTGAAGCCTTCATTTTGTTTGAATTTTCTTCCTCGATTTGGCCTCATCATTTTTCTAACCGTTTGGCAAACAATGTCATCTCCTCATCATCGTCATCTTCATCCGAATTACTCTAATCTTTTGTTGATTTGAGAGTAACTCCCAAGTTCTTCTTCTTCTCCTTTGGTGTCTCGTTAATCTTATCGAGGTCCACCTCATCTTCAAGCATCATTTTATGAGTGAGGAGAGAACCGATTAGTTCTTCAAGAGTTAAGGACTTTAGGTTTTTAGCCTCGATGATTGTCGTCTTCTTTGATTGCCACGATTTTGGAAGTGAGTAAACTAACTTCCTCACAAGCTTTTCGTTTGGAATAATCTTTCCATATGATTTGAGACCATTGACAATCGTTGAGAATTTATCCGTCATAGCTTTGATATCTTCATTTGGTTTCATCCTGAATTTTTTATAGCTATGTGTTAGAAGACTAATTTTAGATTCTTTTACCTCGTTCGTGCCTTTATGTAACATCCGCAATACCGGGTTAGTGGCTAAATTGAAAAGTTTTAGAATTTGGTGATTAACGTAGAAGAATGAAATAATTAATGATTATTAGAAATATATGATGAAGGTTATTTAGTAATTATTAAAGGAAATTAAGGGTTAAATGGTCATTTGACCAGAAAGATTTTTATCTTTCTTTTAAAGGTGATATAAACGTGGGAAATATGAGAAACATCCAGAGTTCTCTTCTCCTTTCTTCTTCTTCATACTTGGGAGAGCAAGGAAAGGTGAGAGTTTTATTAGTTGATTATTATTTGAATTTTAAGTTTGGTTTTTGATCTTTAGTTGATGGATAAACTTAAGGAAAGCTTGGGTTTACGGTAAAATCAAAGAATGGATGGGTTAAGGGAGATTAAGATTTGGAGTTTTTATATGAAATTTGGAAAAGAATTGATAAGTAGAATTTTAAGTTAAATTTGACTTGTCAATAGTTAAATTAAGAGATTTGGAGTGATATAAAGGAATTTAGAACATGTTGAAATTTGAGTATGATTATTGAATTTCATAAGAGGAAAGGTTTTTGAGAATTAAGATGATAAATGAGTACAAATGGGTTTAAGTATGTGTGTTTGATTTTAGTATATAAAAGAGGTTGAAATAAGAAGTGTTTAAGTTGAAATGAAGTATTTTTCGTGCTGAAAATGTAATTCTGGGCTAGGGGAATCGGTACCCATTCAAGGGAACGATACCCCTTCAAGCGAATAAAAATTTCCAGAATGTCATGGGGGAACCGATACCCCCACAGGAGGGAACCGATTCCCCCTAAAGGAAAATTGTAAATATTGGTTTAATAAGTTTGTTTAAGTTGCTAGTATCAAATTACAAGGTGTAGGTATCTAATAATTGTCTTAAAATGTATAATTATGTAGATTCAGAGCCTAAACGAGTTCCGGAATCATTGACAAGTAAGATCGATAAAAAGGGAAGATAAGAGATTGGAATGGACTAGTGAGGCCAGGTGAGTGCATACAAGTTAGTTTATGATGTTTAATGGAAATAAGACTTGCGACGAGTCTATTTCCTATATTAGAATGCATTAATTTATATCATAGGCATATGTTTGATTTGGGTATATGTGATATATATTACAATATGTGTTAAATGATTGTGTGAATACATGTATTGTGATCAATTATAAGAATTAATATAATAGATTTTATGACTACATGAGAAAGGTGATGAGTTAAATAAGATTAGACTATAGAGTAATATGAGAATAATATATTAGTGAAGGGAATTGAGTATAAATGATGATACCAAACCATAAGATAAGTATTTACTTATAGGATAATATGATATTATATGAATATAACATATAACTTTATGAGGAAGAATTGGGTGTTATATGATTTAGGTATGAAAATGATCTATGCGTAAGTAAATTACGTGATTATGACTATGTGTGAAATAGAGTAAACTAGGTAAGTATAAGGTATGTAAATATGGCTATGGAACAAAGTATGTAATAATACAATGTTATTTGATTTATGATTTTGATATGTGCATGGATACATGAATGGATATAGGTTATTATATATGTTACATGATTATATGCATGTGTGATATGTGCTATGAGACATGCCCAATGTGAAATGAAATAAGCCAAGTGACTATATGAAATATGTGATTGTAAGATCAATGATTACACACATGTGGTACGTGACAGAAAGGAAATGATATGAATAAGTGAAGTGAACTGTTATAAATGACAATGCCCATGTTATGTGTCATGAGAGCTAGGGGTATAGTTGGCATGCCAAGAGTCGAGGGTCTATGTGGTCCTTCGGGACATATAGGTATTCTTTGGAACATGTGTGAAGTCTGGTGAGACACATACTTGATCCTTGGCATATGTATATGATTCTTAAGGAATGATATGTGGTCATTCGGGACATATATGTATTCTTTGGAACATGTGTGAAGTCTGGTGAGACACATACTTGATCCCTAGTATATGTATATGATTCTTAAGGAATGATATGTGGTCCTTATGGACATTATTATATGGCACTACGGTGCAATTCTACGCAGCACTATGGTGCAATTCTATGTGGCACTTCGGTGCATTTATATGAGCTGTGGTGACAGAATTAGTGCACAACCTCCATAAACTCACATATCTATAGTTCTCACATATATACATGGGCTAATCAAGAGATATAAACAAATATGTTAGTGATATGATAATGTATACAAATGATATGATGTTGTGTGTGTATAATGTTTGATTGAAAAGGTTAAGCATAAAAGTATGTGATTACATGATAACTGCTAATGATGATTTATGTGTATGTATGTATTTATTGTTAATTAATCTGATATGATTTTACATGATATGAGGAAATCATGTAATTTGGTATAGCATGATAGAACAGAACATGCATATATTGATATATGTTATAAAGTGTATTATAAGTTTTTATGCCTCACTAAGTCATAGACTTAGCGTGTGATTGTTTCACACGTAGGTTACAGAAGCTAGAAGAGAAGCGAAGAAGAGTAAGATAGGTCAGCATCTTCTTTACAAAATTTCAGATCAGAAAATAAATGGTTTTAAATGGTTTTGGTTATTTTGAATATAGTTGGCATGTACTAATTGATTGAATTAAATATGCTCTGATCGATTTTGGTTTTTTTGTGGTCAATTTATGTAAATAAATCACTTTACTTTAATGGAAGCTTTAATTTCTTGAATTTGGTCAAGAGTCAAAGTTTGAAAAGTCAATGTGACACCTCAAACTCGGATCCGGGTCTGGTACGAGTTGGGGGTGTTACACTTCATGAGTGACTTTTAGTTTATCCCATATTTCTTTGGCAGTTGTACAAGATGACACTCTTCCGTATTAATTTGGTCCAAGAGAACAAAATATGATATGAATGGCTTTGGAGTTGAGCTGAAACATTTTTGTCTCTCATTCACTCCACAATCTTGGATGAGTGAGAGACTTGATATATCCATCTTCTACAGCATTTCATGCTCCCATGTCACTTGCTTGAATGAAATACATCATCCTATTCTTCCAATAGGCATAGTTAGCTCCATTGAAGAAAGGAGGCTTATTGACGGGCATCGAATCGAGACCGGAGTTGAAGTTTGAAATAGAGGCCATTGATGACTTGATTATCGATGTAACTCTTCCCGAATCGACTCAACAGGTGATTAAACCTTCAAATGAGTGAGGTTCTGATACTAATTATTGAGTTAATCGATTGATGGAATCAGCCAAGAGAGAGGTGAATTGTCAATTAAAATTTTGGTAGAAGCTTTTGTAGAAAATTGAAAGTAATTGTACAGCGATTTAGAGTGGTTCGACTTTCTCAACCAAAGTCTACGTCCACTACATTAGCTATCCACACTAAGGATTTTCCAAAAAATTCACTAATTTGTTCTTTCTTTTGAGGCCAAATAGATAACCTTACAACTCTCTCAAGAATATACCCCAATTCTTGATAACACTCTTTCTCAAAGAGAAGATTACAAATTTGTAAACTTACAAGGAAATTCTCACAAGGTAGATTGTTTGCACAATTCTAGAATAAAGAAAATAACACTAAAAATGAATACAATTGAGTACAAGCAGTCTTCTTGAAAGCAAAATGAATATTGAATGAAAAATAGGCTTGAAATGCTCAAACTTGAGGTTTGATGTTTTTTCTTTGATTCTCTCTTAATTCTTGATTCTTGTTGTTTCTTGTTGTTGATCAATGGCTTCTAAGCTTGTTTAAATACTCCTTCAATTGATTCTGAACGTTGAGGATGATTAGTGGAGTCAATAGAACCGTTTAAGTGTGAAAATAATTAATAAAACAATTGGGAGCGTCTGGTGCATCGATGCATAAGCCTAGTGCATCGGTACACTATGTGTAAAATTCAAATATTTCGACCGTTGGACCCTTAGTGCATCGGTGCACTAAGAGTGCATCGATGCATGGCTTGTGCATCGATGCATCAAATGCATTCGATATTTTCATAAAAACCTGAGTGCGTCGATGCATATAATGCATTCGATGTTCAATTTATTCAATGGTGCATCGATTTTGGTGCATCTGAAAAATTGATTTTAGGCTCGTTTTGGTTTGAAATACTTTGTGAAAATTGTTTCAAAAATATTTTAAGATTAAAACACAATTTTACACTTAAGTAAGGATTGAAATTGATCTTTGAAAGACTTGAAGTAATATTTTGATATTCGAGTAATTAAATCGAATATACTTAGAAAATCATTTGTAAAATCTTAAAATTCATTTATACTTAATTTGTTATATCGAAACATCAAAATGTTTTCAACACGATTAGAATAGCTAACAAACTACTTTTTAGCTTTATTATTGATCTTCTTTTTCTGAGAGGAAGCTTGCAAAGGAGGAAAATCCACTGCAGTAGGCTTAGCAAACCCCTCATTGACAACAGTAGCATCATTAACCAAGTCCACAACCAACTCATCCGCCTGAGAATTCACCCAATTATCCAGTCCTTCTCCATCAGTTTGACAAGGCTCTTGCAAACCCTCAATTCCACCAACAACATAAGTTTCAGAAAATATTAAAGCTTAATTATATTATTGTATTAATTATTAAACGGTTTTGATAATTTTTTGTACGAATTGATTATAAGGTAGTATCCATTCATAATCTTTTTAGTATTTACAACATACAAACTTTGTACATGTAACTGCTCGAACCTAAAATATCTAAGAGAAACAATATTTATTTAACCATTGAGATCACTTAATGGGTTCATGTACTTCTATTAATAATTCAATGATTATGAATATAATTTTTTTGGAAAAGTCAATTAAGTCCTTTCAAATATTATTAAATGTTCCTCAATCCTTTAACTTGGGGAGGCCTTACTCCTTCCCAATGGTAGACGTGCTTCAATTGAGTTCTTCCTTCCATGAAGTTTTAATGTCGTTTTTTTTTTTCTATTTTGGGTTTGTTAGTTGTTTCTCTTCTATTGATGTTTTTTTCTTCCATTTTTGTTGTATTTTATTTCACCCTTATAGTTTGATTTTTTTTTGAAATCATCTTTCTTTTGTACTCGTATTATTTTTGAGCTTGTTAATTGATTTTTACTTTAATTTAATCAATAAAACTCTTCACTTGATAAAGAAAATAATACTAACATTCATGATTGAAACATATACCAAATAAAATTTTTATCGCATGAAAATTCTCATCATTTATCTTCGATAAGAAACTTTCGGAGGACAATTTTCGTAATTGATATTAAATGTGTTTAGTTCATATTTATAATTGTAAATATTTATTATGTTTTTGCACGAATCAAGTAATCTTGATGGTTAAAGATTTTTTTTAAAGGAATGGTTATATTTATAGTAATGAAGGAATACAACATAGTCAAAGACGTGAACCTCGTTAAAAAAACTTCTTTAAATGTAGGTTGTGGAAAAAGACTTATTATCAAATATTGATGTATTAGGTTTGAACACTACAATTATTAAGAATATGAAATATTGTTAAATAATTTAAAGTATTTAAAAAATATTATTTTTTTAATCCTAAATTTATTAAAAAATTCATTATAATTTAGATATCTAAATAAATTAACTGGTTTTATTTACATAAAAACCCGATTAGAAGCAATGTGCCTTCTTCGGCTCAAAGTTACTGCTGTTGGGAGCCCAATTAGTCTATTGAAATGATTGGGATCTAGGAAATTGATCAAACCCTTTAGCCTCCCCCTGTTAATAGTTGAGATTTTAGAGATTATGAATTTGTGATATTATAATGTGATACAATAATTTTTACCATTTAAGATACATAAGTAATTATAAATGATCCTTATTTATTTTGAATTTTTTATAATTTGATCTAATAATTTTAACATGGTGATATTTTTGTTTCGAAAATTATATTTCATATGAAATTGGCCCATATTTTTTATTTTTTTTTAATTTAATTCAAACCTTATAAATTATATCATAAACTCCAAACCCCATAAATTATATAATAAAATCTAAATTATATAGCTATAGCCTATGACACACATATATATATATATATATATAATATATATATATACATAAATTAGATCATTCGTGAAAGGCGTATAATTCAATTGAAATGACTTGATTTGAAGTCTATTTGTACTCGTAAAATCCAATTTAAAGCTCATATAAAATTTATATTACCCGACATGAATTTTATTCGTTAACAATGTGACTCGATTTGAATGAGACTTGACCCAAAGTCCATCCGAACTGAATTAACACGATATTAACTAATTCATACTTGAACATTTTAACTAGAATTGATATTGACCCGACCGGAACACGAACTGAATCTAATTTAAAATCAACTTGATAATTACGAATCAGAGTCAATCCAAATTTGATTGGACTAGAGTCAAACTGTTAAATTTACCTAATATAATTCATATCCGATTTAACCTGCCTTAATATAATCAGACTTAAAACTTGTACGATTTCCTGATTTTACAATCACTACCGCCGGCCCCCTTGATCTATCTTTGTCCCAAACCTCTGGTTTAAATGCAATAGATAATTCGATATTAATTGATAAACCTATCAGACACATACCTGCTACATCACGCAAGAACTTAAAATTAGTTAAGCAACAAACTTCTTCACTCTGCTTTCCATCTTCAACTACTTAGCCATCTTGAATAAATTAATTCATTGACGTTATTTTATTATTTTTTCTATTATATATTAGTTGAGAAATATTTCTAAACCATAAGGTTGCTTACCTGCTTCACAATTATATCATTTGTAGAACCTAAACCAAAACTAGAATTAGACTATGCTCCCATTAATTACTAATTCTATCTTAACGACTTATGTCCTCAAATTAATGTTTCATCAACAACTTTGATTACAATTAACCATGCCCAGTCATTAAACTGTCGCTTAAATACATTATGGTTGATAATAACTTTCAGATTCAAACTAAGGGTTGTTTGTTTGCCTCTTAATAGAATCATTCAGCGTTGAATGTTGAACCGTTCAACATTCAGCGCGTTTGTTTCGTACCTCTAAATGATTTAGTGCTGACTTATTCAGCAAAACAATGCTGAATGATTCAACACAGAAGTACGTTCTGAATGATTCAGAGCCATTATCAAACAACATGTCACATTCAGAGCTAATTCATACAGAGCCTCTGAGTCATTCAGCATTTGAATCATTCAATATTTGAATCATTTAGCGCTTAATCATTCTGAAGTAAACAAACAGTCCCTAAATTTGATTTTGACCGCGGGAAATTTACACGATGACCCTAAAAATTAAAATATAGTTCAGACGTGCAAGATTTTCAGTAATCTCGACAGAGATTACAGTAATTAATTAAGTGTTTAGGGGTTTGGGGAACAGAGTAACTGTGAAAATTACAAAAATATAAATTCCAAACACTTAAAACAAGAAGAAAGCAGTGAATGAGCATGTGACTGCAATAATCATAAGTGGTTCATCCCTGGGGTTTAGTTGCCATGCTCTAAATTTGCAATTATTCCCAGATAATATCACGTGGGTCTTAATTACTGCTGCTGTAAGTCTGACTTCAAACACATATTTTTTTGGGTAAACTTAATATTTAGGTACTCATCTATTCCTACAATTTCGTTTTGATCACTCGTGGTGACGGATTCACATGCATCTGAAGGTCGGCAAGTACTTACTCTGAAATTTGATTTTTTTGAACTACTATTTATTTTATTAATGATATCCATCTTGAAATTTTATTTGTGTCCACGATATTTAAAAATTTTATGTTGTTAACATATGCCTAAAAAATATTTTTAGATCAATCATTGATCACTTAATTATCTTTTTTAAATCATAATTAACGTTATGTTTGGGTTTGGTTTCAATCAATTACCATTAAAAATTAACAATGATATTAATATATCACCTTAAAGTAATACTATGTCATGATTGAAAAAAAATTATCATATCAACAATTTTAGTTATTTTTTAATGACGATTGACCAAAACAAAACATTATATATTATTTTGAAAAAGTAATTTAGTGACCAAAATGAAACTACAGAAATTGGTGTGTCTAATACGTAGTTTAACCAAGTTTTTTTGGTACCACTAGCACATAAATAAATAAAGCAGTGTGTGTACTGTGTAGGTAAGTGAATTAAGAGAGTGAAAGGTGAGAATTGAATGGAAGAAGAAACTTGCCTTTACACACGGTTTGTGTCGGTTCATCGGAACCGAGCAATCAAGGATTTCAGTGTCTTTAATTTATCTTGAAAAACAAAGATTAATTAAATTAATGTTGGGTGTAAGCATCAAATATTTAATATGGCGCAAGAGATGTGAGTTGCCACGCATGCGGTTGAGCAAAAATCATTAGAAAAATTCAATTCCAAAACCAAAAAAGAAGACAGGGTTTGATCTCAGCGTAGATCAAAATTTATGTAGACGGTTAAGGAGAGTGGTTTGGTTAGACTAATTCTATGAAAATGATGACTCAGTCAAGATTCAAGTGCTTTGTAAATGACTACGAAACAAGGGAGGATAGCCCTCGGATTAAACACAACTAACTCTTCCAGATTGGAGTAAACCCCGGCAAACGCCGCTACAGAATCGTACAAGCCAGCCGAAGAAGATACGCCGCCGCCGGTGCTATTATTATCATCCTCCAACGACGGCGCGTCATCCGTCACTCGCTGCACCCTCCCGGCAATCACACGGCAAACCAACATGGCCCTACGACCGTCCGTACACTTAATGGAGTCGTGGGCCCTACCGCTACTTGCCGTAGTGCGGACTCCATTGAATTCTGCGGCTGGCGCTGCCCCTCCTCCTCCATCAGCTTTGTTTTGGAACCCTTGTCTGATTATGGTGCAGACGCCGCAACCCGGGATGGAGCCGCACAAGCTGGACGAGCCACGCTCGCCGAGGGAACACGACAGGGTTGTGCAATGGAATCGGAGGAGTTCGTTGCCGTCGGCCGCGCACCGTGGGTTCTTTCTGGTGCTGTTAAGAGCGCGCGTTTTCATCGCATCGCGACAGTCCTCGAACCGTTGGATGGTGTGCTTGGTGTTGTGAACTTTTAATATCCGTTCGATCTTACAGATCGGATTGTCCTTCTTTAGCCAGCTGGATTTGAAAATGATTTCCACAATGTTCCGACCCGAATCTTCTGGCCCCAACTCCGAAACTACACCAACAAAACAAAAAGACTCGGATCAAAATTAAATGAAGATTTCGCATTGATGGGGAAACACTAATTTGACTTGTCGGTGGGGCATGGTCCTCACAAACCATGCAAATTTAGCATTACGATATGCACTAATAAAACATGCCACGTCATATGTTGATTATATTAATCAAATGTAACAGCTGTGATATTTTATATAAACATATGTAAATATGTTGGTGATGGGGCAAATTTAACGGCAAATGAAAAGGTTAGGGACAATTTCTTAAAAGCATATGTAAATTAAACTAGGCCAAAATATACAAATGTTAACCTAATTATAAGATATTATTTTGTTGAGTTATCTAATTATTATGAATCATAAAACAATATTTTTATATGTTTTAAATTTGACATTTTTTGTTAAAATATTGATGGTCGTCTGAGCTAAACATTAATATAATTATTGAAATATGGTAAAATTTAGTCTCGAAATCTCAAATGACTATACAATTAAAATGATTTTTAGATAAAATTTTATCATATCACCAGAAACATGTTAATGTCAAGCTTATACGATTGTCAAATTTTTAATGAAAAAACGAGTTTGGAATATATGAATAGTCAAGTAACTATTTTATAACTTTTAATAGTATAAAGACTCAACAAAGTAACATCTATAGTCAATAGATCATTTTGTAACTTTTAATTATTTGGGAACTTAACCAAGTAACACCCTATAGTAAAAGACCATTTATGTACTTTACCCATTAAATTAACTGAAAAAAATGACTAGTGGAAAATTACAAATGAAACCTCTAAGAATTTGGTGTACCTGCATGGCGAACAGCTTGATGAAGCTCCAAGCTTTCGATTTTTGGGAAGACCTCACCGCATTGTGAGCAGGCACAGATAGTTGTTCTTGACGATGGAAACCTGAAAATTTTCATAATTTTATTCTGGAAAATAAAGAATAAAAAACCAAATTATATATATAGATGGTAAAAATAATAATATACCTGCTGGGGTCAACGATCGTATGACATTCATAACACCCAGAAAGCTTCCTAAGTTGCATAGCTCTGGAAGAAGACGTCGTCTTCGTGCACCTGGAGCTGTTGTTATCGGATCTTGTTGACCCCGACAACGACCGAGACGATGAGCCATTCGCAGCTTTGCGTCTCAGCAGCGCGGTTTCTTGACCCACCGTGCTACTCTCGGGCGAGTTATCAGCTCGGTGAACGACCCTCGTGTTGCCATGAACAACGTCCTTGAAGCTGCATATAGAGCTACAAGAGGAACTGAGCTTCGAGTACCCTTTTCGATTATTAGGATCCGCCGAGTTCTTCGAAGGGTCGTGAACTTTCGACCCTTCCACCTGTTTGCAGGTGAGCAAGTTCTTGATTTGGTCCCAGGAAGACGTGGGTTGTTTTTGGGTTTTCTCTTGTTTCCTCCGCCGATTCGGCAGTTGTTTCATCGGCTCCGGCAAGGAAGCTAGTAGAGCCATAATGATAAAATAGAAGAGGAGATTCAGCTCTCTCTTGGGTTTATATTTCTGTGAAGGGACTAAGGGGGTAATAAAGGGGTAAAGTGATGGTTGCTCTTTATTTATTGCATTAATGTTTTCTTTTCACTTTTATTTCTTCAATTTTTTAGTTCAACTATTTCCTAATCATTAGGGATGGCAAACAGGTACAGTTTCGTGAATTATGTATCGTATCCGTTCTAATTGGAGTAAGGATGAGTATAAATTTAGCGGGTAGTGAGCGGGTGTGGATTTAGAAAGTGATACCCGTCGTGGGTAATGGGTTTGAGATTTTATCTACCCCGCATCGCCCGCCCCACATCCTCCCGTCCAGCTAAATATCTGCCCGCCCGCCCACTTTCTATTATATATGTAAGTAGTAGTGGATTTAAATTAGAGCAATATCAATTAGAGGAAATAGAAATTGATGATTGTAATACTGGAGTATCAGATGTCATAAGTATTGCCTAAAATTTTAAAATGTTATGTCAAAGAATAAAAACATTATGTCTTTGATATTTATGTTTCTAAACTTTAATTATGTCTTTTATTATGGTATTTTACGTACTTTAAGATCTATATTAACACTTAACTTAGATAATCCTTGGATTATTTTATTATGTTTCGTAGTAGACATGTTTTTTTATGTTTGTTGCTTATATATAATTTAAGTTTGCTTTTAGGCGGGTCTAGACTGGTACGTCACTAGTGGGTAGTGGGTGTGAGGATAGATTTGAGAATGTACCCACATGGACGGGTGTGGATTTAAAAATTTGTACTCATCATGAGTGGTGGACGGGTGATAGATTTAAAAATATTAGGTGGATATAGAGATGGGAAAGGGGTATCCACACCCGATCCGCCCGTTTGCCATCCTACTTATCATCATACAAGTTATGGACCACTTAATATAAATCAGGACTCGACGGTATCGTCCATTGAAATTGGACTCGGTCAACGGCCAATTAAATCGATCTGACGGTTCACCACTGTTTTAGTGGATGGCCTGCTCTTTTTATGTTTTTTTTTACGCCTTGGCCGAGGAATTGACGCAGTACCATTTGTTTTATTCATAACAATTTAATGTTTTATTTATTTTTATTAAAAAATATTACAATTTAGATTTAATTTAGTATTAGTGTTGCAATTAAAAGAAATTAAAATATGCTATAAAGGTTATTAAATATGAGTTTAGTTGACATTTATGATAGGTTTTTGGAAGCCTTTTTATAAGAAAAAAATTATTCAAAATTAAACCTTTAATTTATACATCATTAACAATATTAAATTAAAGTATAGATAATAAATATGAAACTTTATCAGCGTAGAGGGACTAAAATGATAATATAGACCTTAATAGTTTCATTCATAATTTTATTGCGTTATCATATCATATGAAATTGGAACCAAATCTCAATTATTATATTAGGTAGCAAATTATAAGTTTACAGGTATGTTCTAAACATGTTATAACTTAAGAATTAATGAAAAAAATTCTTCCTAATATGTAGGAAGAAGCTTTGCATGTAAATCAGTCGCATATATATTAATACACATATATATTACTCGCACAATTTATATATATATATATTTCCATGAATATCATTACTATTAAAATATATAGAAAGTCACCCATTTAACCGTGTTTAACGTTCAATATTTATATATATAGATTTGAGTGCGAAAACTAAGATTAAATATTGGAGAGATTAACTTGTTTAGATTCAAAAGAACAAATACCTAGTAAGGATTTAAACTTAAAAATTAGAGAGAACAAAACTTATTTTGATCAATATTTTAAGTAATAGGGACCTAAATTGTCACTTGAGAAAGAAAATTGAGGGGATAAGAACTCCTTCCAAGCATTATATGGCTCCATCCCATGATAAATAGATAGATAAATAAATAAAATTCATTTACGTCGGACGTAAATTTCTTATTTTTACATATTTTTAAAATTGCTTGATCAATGGAAACTAACTCATTTTTTTCTTATAAAAATTGCATCATCTACTGCGGTCACACCCATTCATTTTCATTATACTCATTTATATGTATATAATATTGGCAGAGGTGCGGGTAGAGGGTTGGAGAGTGTAGCACAAAAAGCAGGCATGTGCGAGGTTGGGTCATATTAGTTGTCCGACCATGTTCCTCTCTTATCGCCACAATTGGAGGTATATAATAAATTGAACTAAAAGCTTTCAACGTTTTGTGGTTGTCGTGAAGTTTCATGGACCGTTTTACATATACAGTATCAGCTCAGCTAACAGCTGATCTTCCATGCCACTTCTGCAAAATTGGAATGAATCTATTACAAAAATTCATAAATTTGATCCATATTATCAAACTCCCCCAAAATCAATTTCAATTTAATCCCTCCAAACAGTAAGACCAAACCTTTGTTTAATAAACGTACACAAGATGTTCGAAAACAAACCTGAATTGGATCCTATTTTGTATAGAGTAATTTGGGAAGGTTGCAGTATTGCTTGACGCTAGGGATGGATAGAAGGGAAAGTAGATGGAGGATAATGTTCCCTTAAAGTTATAAATATATATTAGATAATTTTGTATTTTCTATCGAAAATATATTATTCTTCTCTTAAAATTTGAGAGTTTGACTTCTCTTAAAATATTATAAGTTTTTTTTTTCTTATCATAAAATCATACGTCTGTCCCTATAATTACATAAATCTTTTTACTTTTGCTTCTTTTAATTTCTTAACTGAGTCTGCTCACCCGAGCATCAAATATTGAAATCTGCATGGTTAATGTGGTCAGTATAAAGAAATATCCTGCTCGAATTGTGTAGGCAGAGTATGGTGCTCAGGCATATCAATTGGAATTGATCTATTCTTTATGTTTTAGGGATGCTTCATCCCTATTGCTTTCAATGTCCAACGCTACGACAGCGCATGCTTTATCCTCTTCACTCATTTGAAGATTGTAACCTAAACAACACCTTTGAGAGACGACACAGAAATTAGAATTTTGGATTTACAAAGAATTTGGGAAGTTGCTCGGTTCTTCTAGCTGAACTATGGGAGATATACGAAGTTATCTATAGCGTTCGAAGATTTAATATCCGAAAACTTGAAGTAGAGATAGACAATGCCGAAGTAGTGAAAATTGTTAATAAAAGCTCCAACTCACTACAAGGTCATGCTATTGTGGAGATGATTGATAGGCGAAGTTAGATTTAGGAGCTCAAAGAAGATTGTGTTTTATACTCGCCCTTTACAACTGAGATAATTAATCTGCCGGAGTTGAAGAAGCGTCCCATATTTCAGGTGGCCACATTTTCCTTAAATGCAACCTCCCCAAAATGTGTCGTCTTTCTTTAGGCTTCAGAAAGGCACAAAGTCTCTGTCTCGTTACGTTCTCCTGGGGATTATTCATGGAGTTTTGAGTTGAATGGTGGCATTGCTGCTAGTTATGCAGCTAGTGCTATTTTATGACAATGGAGTTTTCATGAATGGCCAATTGGATGGCTTCAATGTTGAACTTGTCTATGTGGCCCCTTGCAATCAGTATCTTTTTCCCTCCGCAGCAGCTACCTCGTTATGATTGATGCAGATATTTGCTTATTGATCATGATCATTCAAAGAAAGAGGTAAGTGTTTTGTTTGACCTTGCATTCAATCATGGAAACACAGTTCAGAATAGAAATCAGAGGGAGAAAATTTGGGTTTAGAACTCCCAAAAACTCTGTAAATCTAGATAGGTCAATCATATTACCTGCAATCCAGCAAGTCCCAGCTAATGTTGGTGCCAACCAAGTCCCAACTTTCACAACCACTATCCTTGTCACAAAGCATACCAAGTAAAAGAAACCAACCATGGGAATCTAAGGTTTACCACGGTTGATTGATCTATGCAGTCTCCGGAACCCGAATTTCGACATGTTCTAGTTCTTATGTATGATTCAAGTTATTAAAGCATTGAGTTGCAGCAATTCCAGGAAAGTATGATTTCTCTCTTTCTTAAAGATAAAGCATTGAAATTGTTTTTAATTGCTGGCCCTGCAATTACCTGCATTAACTCTCAGAACAGTACTAATCAAGTAGGCAATAACTATAACTAAAAAGAATAACCATTTCTTTCTTCATCCAACAGTGAATATATCTCCAAACAAATTCAACATTTCCAGAAACAAAAGCAAGAGATGATGATACAGTGAATGTATATACACCATCTCGAATTCTTTTTTTTCTTTTCACCGAAAACAGAAAGTAAAAGAATGATCTCTACCACAACTGTTAAGAAACCGGGATATATCAGAGCCATCACTCAAAAACGGTTTATTGAACACGAGCATGATTGCTCACTGAACACGTTTGATGAACTATATATTGCACAATGCACACTGGACGACTAAAAATAACACAATGGAATGGTACATGATTGATTAGCCAAGACTTTAAACCGACTAGTTATGGAGCTTTGTGAGATTGCAAAGTAAAGCACATGCACTTATCTTTCATCGCTTCGGCTTCACTTCCGTACTCTTTGAATTTATATTCATCCTGTTTGAAGCTAGGGGGAACTTTGCCCTCACTGTAGCATTGATTACATAGACTGAAATGAGACTTCACTTCCTTAAACCGAGAACCAATGACTGGGTAACGGCAAACCGAGCAAACCTGGCGCCCATGACGGTTCCTATCTCCGGTTTCTAACTTCAACAGAGTGGACATTATACCAAATCCCATCTGGATCATCAAACATGGCAAGAAATTCACTGTACGACACCATCGAGGAATCCGTTTCTCCATGAACTTCCAGCATTTCACTAATTCCATGAGAAGGAATATAAATAGCCCTCAACATTTTGATGTACCGTACAGCATCCACCTTTCTAATCTGGGAACCACCTTCATTTACTGGCCGCCATAACAGTGCATCAAAGGCAATCCTTTTCGTTTATCCAGGGGTCCATTACAAATGGGGGCAAGAACAGCATAAACATGCCCAAGTCCACCCTGCCCGATCCAGTTTCATCCAAGACAGAGAGGATTCTTTCATTTATAGCTTTTACAGATCCTTGGAAGGTTTCGGGTTTTAGAGAACGAAGTAATCTGCGCAGAACTTCTTCCAAATTAGGCTTGCGTATGGATTTCAGAGGAGCTCCACCACCAGAGTAGGAGACCGGTACATCAGTTTCATTCATTTCCTTCTTCAAAAGATCTACATCGCACCGACTCAATCTAGTAATTCTCTGGAAAGCCCTAATCTGAATAGCATTTCCTAAATCCTGCCTCAATGTAGTCTTCTCGCCCACGGTCTTGAATTTCGAAGGCTCTACTATAACAAAAGCCCCTTCTCCATGGCACCACCACCATTACTCTTTACCTTCTTCTTCTTCTGCACCTGTTCATATGGTAGATGGCATCATGTAACTCGACCCTATTCGTCGTTTCAGAGCCTCCTTCAAAGCTTTCTTAGCTTCTTCAGTTTCTCCAGCCCCCAACAATGACACAGCCTTATGAGCTGCGCCCGCCAATGATTCGGCCACACCGCTAAAACCCTAGTGTACATCTCAGAAGCTCTCTGAAACCTACCCAAGTCCATATAAAGCCCACCTAGATTGTACAAAGCATCAACATGACCTGGTTTCAGGTCGATAGCTTTTTGGAAAACCTCGATCGCCCTCTCATCCTCACCAACAGCATGCAAAGCAGATGCCAAATCACAATGCGCATCGGCATAATCCGGTTTAATGAAAATAGCCTCTTCTAAAGCCTTAGCAGCTGCCCTATATTCCCCAACCCCAAAAAGAGCACTACCCAAAGTTTCAAAGCTCTAAAATGAGTAGGACAAAGAATAGCAGCCTCTCTATAATACTCACAAGCACTTAAAACCATACCTTCTCCTTCAAGAGCAATACCAAGATTAACATAAATTTGAGGAAGTAAGTAACCCCATTGATTCCCACCTGCTTCAGCCGATTCCAATGCCAACAAAAACTCATCTTTTGCTTCATTACACTTGCCCAACACATACAAACAATTCCCAGCTCTAAAATGTGGCCTCACATCAGTTGGCTGCAATTCACAAGACCTTTTGAAACTAACCAAAGCTTCTTTAAACAATTGATGCTCATACAGTACCCTTCCAATGGCCATTTGACCATCAAATGCTTCTTCTCTTGACCTTGCCCCATCGGCTCTACTCCTTAAAGCTCCCAATTCTTTGACAAAAATGGCGTAATCAGGCCCTGATTCTTCCCAGTATACCCTTTTCTCAGAAAGCTCTGCAGAGGGTCCTAATTCCCTTGACCACCCAGCATCCGAATAGGCATCGAAGTTGTCGATTTTTAATTTCCCTTCTTTTGCTTGCTTTGATTTCAATCTCTTCAACAAAATTTCCAACTCGTCGATGAGCTTCCATGTGTCATCGAAAACTATATCGTGGTGCGGCGACACCGCCCACGCCGCCGTTCGTTGCTTCCTATGCGACTCCGCCACTCCCTCGTCCGCAATCGACGAAGACGCCTCGGAAACGATCGACCCACCTTTGGCCTCGTCGGGGTTGAGCTCGAGACCCAGCGCGTCGAAGTCACGGTCGACGTCTCCCGCTCCGTCGTCGTAAGTTCTCAACAACCCGTCGTAAGTTAACCCCTTTTCACCGTCGATGAACTCCCCGTAGGTCCGGAAGACTTCGTCGAGGATAGCGTTGATTTGTTCGTCACTGAATTTGACTCTGGGATTAACGGCGACGACCAACGCTGCCATTTCGTCCCTGCTAAGACCCCCATCACGGTTGTTGTCGAATTGCTGAAAAATCCTTTTCACCTTCTCCGATCTACTCCCTCGCGTCGCCATCTCCTCCAACCCTTAATTTGTTTCTCTCTCTTTTCTCTGAAAATTAAAATGCCAGCCAAAGCCAACCAACCCACTAAAGCAAAAGGAAAATTGGAAATGAGGGACCAAAGAAAAATAAAAAAAAGTTTTTTTTTTTTGCTTTACATAACTCAGAAAAGATTGAGGGAGGAATAAAAACAATAATTGTTGATTAGAGGGTTCGTTGTAAGATCCGTTTTAGTTTGGTTAATTTTAAAGTTTCAAACTTTGATTGGACCAGGGAAGAGGAAACTAAGTAAAGGGAAGAACTGATGATGAAGATGAATCCTTTTTTTTTATGGTTCAGATGATGAGCGCGTGGGGGCAACAACAGAGAAACCCCACAAAACCAAGAATTTTTTCCTTTTTTTTTTTTGATTTTATGTTGCTGGGGGAATGATTTTTTTAAAATATTTTGGGATGAATTTTGAATGTTATTTTGTGAGAGAAAAGCTTGGTTAACAGTTGAGTCTAAAACAAAAGGAGCTTATTTTAAGGCGAGAAACTGCACTAATTACTAATTACCGTCAACTGCCTTCCTCTGTCTCTGCAATTGCAATTCGTTACAATTACATTATTTTGTTTTTTAACGTAAATGCTACAAAAATCATATTCATTAAAATAAATTAAACAACATTTATAGCACTTATTTTGTTTTCCAAATAATTGTCCAAATATAAAAAACTAAAAGATTTTTTCTTTAAAAAATATATTTACATATCACTTTATAATGGATGAAATTATAGTTTATATTCATCTATTGTTTATTTTGATTTGATTAATATTAGATGTAATTCGGTCATCAATAACCTTTATTTTATATACATATTTTATAAATCTACAGTCTACTTTTATTTATGGTATAAACCTTCATATTTTCTTATTAAAATGGTAAATCTTTTATCTTATTTCACATAATTTTTTAAACTTGTCTAGTATAAATTATGTCCTCGTAAAATTAATGTTATTTTAAATAGACTATTTTCACTAAGAAATTGATTCTTTTAATATTTCAAATTTTTAAATTTTAATTACAAACATTTAATTTGAATCTAATTGACAAAGTCTCTTAGGAGTGATAATCGTTTAAATTTTAATAGTTATGATATTGATTTTTTTACAAATAATTATAATCATATTATATTTAAATAATAAAAAGTGTAAAATTGTAAGTATATAAGTAAACCCACCTCTAAGTCACATAATCACATAAAATCAAAAGGAAAAAGATAAGTAAACTGAGTCAACGCAATAGTCTATTAATAAAGTTGCTTGTTTTGAAATTATTTTCTGGCTGAGTTGGGAATTGACGACACAATTCAACTAAAACAACAATAACAACAATAATAATAATAATAATTAATAATAATAAAACAACCGGATGTATATAACAAATCATTTTTAAACTACTTAAAAACTTGAATTCGATTAAATTAATTTATTAAATATTAAACTAAAGTTTAAACTCAAGCTCCATTAATTTTTTTTAAATCCAATAATATATTATATTGATAAAAGTATAAATTAATAATGTTAAATTTTATATATGTTATAAATTTTAAAAAATCAATTAAACTCAAACTATTTCAACCAAATATTATAATACTCGAATTCAGTATGATTAATAACTCGCGTTATTGGAAAACATCTCGTTAATTATGGAATCAAACTTATGTTTTTAATCAAGATGTTTTATAACACTAAAATTAGAGCAGTAAACGAGCCGAGTTTGAGTATTGTTGAGTTTGTCTTGAAAAATGTATATTTGAGCTCGACTCAAACTTGAAATAAAATTTAAAGCTCGACTTGATTTGAAAACTCATGAGCTTAAAATTTTCAAACTCGACTTGTGTTCGAAAAAACTCGAACTTGAAATATTCTCATACTTAGCTCGATAAAACTCAAATTCAAACGCGAACTTGAACATTAAGTACATGAAAGTCTTGTATTGTATTTTTAAAACAAACAACATATAAATGTTAATATTATTAATAGTTTAATTTTAAAACTTTAAAAAATTAATATATTATTTTTTCAAGTTGCTCACAAACTTTTTAATTTGGATATCAAATAATTTACTTCAACTCATTAATAATTCAAGTTGAATTCGAGCTGGATTCAACTCTATTCAATTAAAATAATAATAAAATTTTAACTGAATCGATCTCATGCTATCTATCTCTCTTACAGTCATACGTGAAACTACATTTCTTATTAAAAAAACGCCACTGATATTAACAATGAAACTCATATTCTCATGCGTTTCCATTCTAACAATCCCGTTAATATGCAATTATAGTTGAGTCTCCAACTCACATCATCACATAAAATCGGAAGGATAAAGATAAGTAAACTTAGTCAAACAAGATTCTACTAAACAAAGTTGCTTGTGTTTTAAAATTAATTTCTTGTTGAGTTGGGAATTAATAATGCAAGACAGCTGGAAAATAAAAACTACAACTAAAAACCAATTAAGAAGAAAAAACACAAAAATAAATAATTTAACACATTAGATTCTCCATTGCTTTATATATATGTATTTTATTTTAAGATGGACCGAGAGAGTGGTAGAAACATCATTTTTTATAAAAATTTTAAATTATCATATATTTTAATTTTTTTATGTTTTTATTAATAATTTGATTTCTTCCTTTAAAATTATAAGTTCGTCATCTCTAACACAAAAACATATATCAATCCCCATATATATTATTGTATTGTTGCCAAAATAATAATTTTAGCCTTCATTTATTATTTCATAATGTTTAATTTATAAATTATAAATTTATCAAGATGTACTTATGTGACCAATAAATTATTTGTGGATTTGAAAATTTTATATTTTATCATAACAAATTTTTAGATATAATTAATTTAAATTGTATAGTCAGAATAGTGGTTAACATTGTTACAGTAGTATTGTTAATTGAATTAATATATCCAAATGATCAATATGTCCTACTTAAGTAGTGCAAATTTATTATAACTAAGTTCCCCAACATTATCTTATTAAATTTAGACTAGCCATACGTAGCATTTCAAACAGATGAAGGCAAATTTTCAATCTTTTGATCATCTCTACTAATTCATAACGAATTTGGCTTAATAATTATTATTGCATACAATTTGACCTAATCGATTGGGAATGTCAAAGCTAATTCAGAACTTAATATACATAAATCTCTAGCTTATTATAATATTACCTCTTTGGTAGGTTCATCAACCAAATAAATCGTACTTTAATATTTTAGTCGGTAAAGACTCCCGAGTCTTTAAATATTCATGTTCGAATTTTATTTTTCGTAAATCATATGAAAATTATATTTAAATTTTATTCTGATTTAAATCTTGTTATCTTTTCTCAGATATATCTCAATTATCATTTGAGAGAATTATTGAAATATATTAGATATATGAATTAATGAATATAAATTTAAAAATTAAAGTCGAAAACGGTGTTATTTGTTAGTCCCCCAACTAACTAATGTATTTAAACAATAAGAAAAATGAAATTGATGCATGTTGTTCCAATTTAAAACACAAATTATATACATTCAGAAGATGATTGAACAGCTCATTGAGGTTCCAATATTCCCAAACATTCTCAAGGACCGTATTTTAATTTATTTTTCAGTTGCACGTCTTTGTGGTTAAGCTATTTGAAAAGCAAAATCCCTTTCAAAGGTCAAACTATGTATATGGTCCCTGCACTTTGTGCTAATTCCGTGGCTTATATCTTTTAAACATAGATTGACCGGACATATACATCTCGACATTTTTTTATACGATATTCCCTCAACTTTTCTAACAGTTTTCTTAAAACTCGAGTTTAATTCAGTTGATTCATTCGATTTTCTTTGTTCGATATCTGATTTTTCTTTTCCAGTTTTGGGACATATTTTTTGAGGAAATTATGGCTAAAAAGCGAATCCTAAGTACCTAATTGGCAAATTCTGAAAAAACTTGTCTCTACAGTTGGTCGTTACAAGGCAAATAAATAACGAGAAAGTACAGCGGTGAAGGGTGAGTTCTATCTGTAATTTGCACAATTTTACTGTTCAGTTTCTGTTTACGGTGGTCTAGATGGAGAAAGTTTTGGTACAGTATGTTACACATAACAACTTTTGGCAAAATAGTTTTACCCATTATTATTTCTTTAATTATCTGAAGCAGGGAAGCTCAGCAACAAAGAAGAACTCAACTGACAATTCCATGGAGAAGATGCTTAGCAATAGGTTTCCTCGTCAGGTATGCTAAACCGACATTCTTTTGCCACTTATTTTCAACTATTTGCCGGCATCCGTCTCTCAAATTATGTCTACCTCATCTATGCTGAGAATTTGCTTTCATTGTAGCTAATGGATTCTACTCCCAAGACCAAACCTATCCGCATCAAGTGTGATGCATCGAAACCTAGTTATGCTTGGAGCTGGTTGGAGAGGTGGATGTCCTTGTCATCATCTGAAAAGGCATCGAAATCAGAGTTAATTAATGAACAACCTGAACAAAAGAAAAGTGATGATTGCGACTCTCCGCTTGCTGCTGTGGTTCCATCTGATTCTGTGTCAAATGAACCTGATGTAAGGGAGACATTGGTTTCATCGGAGAGTGAAGAAAATCTGATCACCTATGACGCAGCCAACTTTTCGGCTTCCTCTTTAGTCTTTAGTAATGGATAATTTGGAGCATCACCAGATTGATAATGTGAGTACATCGGAAATGAAAGAGACCTCTCATGAGGTAAACTCAGAAGGGAAAACAATGCAAATCGATGCACATTCTCCAATAGAGATCAGTTGTCTTTCTAATAAGCCTGAAGTCGACAGTGAACAACCCAAACATTCTATGAAGAGATTTGCTTTTGAACAAGAGGAAAAAGAGGCAAAGAAATCTGTATTTGGATCAAGAAAGGCAGGCAATCCTGCATTTATTGCTGCACAAACCAAATTTGAGGAGTTGAGCTCAACATGCAATTCAAGTAGATCAATTGATTCATCCAACCAAGATGTTAAGAGTGGAATCGAACTTGGATACCGTGTCATCTGGAACAGTTATTATAAATAGGTCAAAGGAGCCTAGCTTTGCAGAAAATCCCGTCCTCAGTAATTGGAGGGTTCAACATGGTGGCTCTGAACTTTCTGTTACTTCCACTCTCGATTCACCAGATATATGAAAATGGACCGAAAGCTTCTGAGCAAGAAAACTGCAGTTCCGGATGTACTAAAGATTTGGATGTTAAAGACAAGGATACAGTTGAGATACCAGTGCCTGATTCTTCTCTATCTGTTGCTGAACAACCCAAGAAACGTGATGGTTCTAAAGGGAGATCGGCGAATTTAATGGTTATAGACTGTCCTCAAGTAGAGCGGGAGCCACTCAAGAGCACATCTAATCTGCAGAAAGAACAGGATTCTATGAAAAATCAATCGTACAGGTCAACCCCTGAAGCCTCTCCCCGGAACCATATGACTGTTTCAGAATCCCAAGGAACACCTTCAAGCGAGGTATCAGTGAAAGCTAAAAGGAAAAAATTCGACAAGAGCAGTCAAAAGCGCAAGTCCTTGTCTGCACCCAAGGGCTCGCCATCAACTCCAGCTGCAAGTAGTACGGAATCATTGCCCAAAAGATCAGAAAAATGAGAAGAGACGCAATTCTTTTAGTTCAACTAAACCTGAGAACGTCGATGAGGAGCCAAGGGATAGTAACAGTAGCAATTCAGTTCCTCGATTCATGCAAGCCACGGAGTCTGCAAGATCTAAGCTTAATGCAAATAATTCACCAAGATCAAGTCCAGATGTACAAGAAAGAGACATTTCTGTCAAGAAGAGACATTCATTACCCGCCGTGAACAGGAGGCAGGATTCTCCAAGAATCCAGCGATCGTTGTCTCAAGCCGAGCAGGCTGCAAAAGGAAATGGAACCAATCCTATTCCTGGTAGGTTATAAACTGTATTATTGCAATGGTATCTTAAACCGAAGCTTAATCATATAGTATTCTGTACGACATACTTCCTTAACGGCAATACTTGAATCCTGTTTATTTCAGAGAGAAGATGGCAAAGGTGAAGGATTATTCGGATCAACCGTAGACCATTGAGAAGCGTTGCTGATTGTTCTCACAATATAGTTATATGCCAAAGAATTTCGCCGCCACAGTTTATATACATATATTTATAGAATGGAGTAAACTTTTTTATACATATAATATTAGC
Source organism: Hibiscus syriacus (assembly GCF_006381635.1). Lineage (NCBI taxonomy): Eukaryota > Viridiplantae > Streptophyta > Magnoliopsida > Malvales > Malvaceae > Hibiscus > Hibiscus syriacus. The sequence goes on from NW_024063078.1 coordinate 4,605,831, forward strand.
AGTACCAAAACTATTGAATTTTTTTTTCGCTTAAACTTTCGGCTTGGGATGTATGCTTTGTGTATTTTTGTTGAACGGTGTTTGATGTGATTTTTTCCTTCAGGTTTGCCACGACATGATTTGATTCGTTACCAGTAAGATTCCATTTTTATACACTCTCAGTGTATCAAATATCTAATTGAATCAATCAATTATACATGAGAGTCAATTCAGTTAATAAATTGATATAATTATATATATATATGATCTTCATTACTTATACATCTTATCAATTTGATCTTAATTTTAATTTAGTTTAATAAATTATTATAGCCATAAATAGATGGCTAAATGTGTTGATGCAAACAAAAATGGGATTATGTGGCTATATTAGAAGTATACTCAAGTGTGCTCTAATAATTTTTGAAAGAAAATTATTTGCATATGAAGATAATTAAAGACCTTATATTTTTTTTGAATTATACTCGATTTGATTTTACCGATGCTATAAATATACTCATAATTCAAGTAGCGAGTATTAAAATCTTTTTAAAGCATTTATTTAAGTTTTCGGATATTATAATTTTCGGATACTTTAATACATGATATATAATGAGATAAATTCTTTGAACGGTACGTTTTATTCGCTCTAAAGAATTTGAGCTTATATCTCTCAACTTAATCGGTAGATGATTGAGTGACTTAAAAATCTATTTGAAAAAACTGTATTATGGGGAAGCTATATACCCTTTGTGTTTATTATGCAATTCACGAGCTATAATTATATGGCTATAAAGCATGTTTATAATAGTAAAACAAAGGCATAAATGGATTGAATGTGAGTATGTGGAATATCTAATAAATGATGAAGTAGTTATCATAGAACGTGTAAACACTAAAAGAAATTTTATTGATCACTTAACTAAAAAATCAAGTAGAAATGTGATTCTTGATTTGTCGAGGGGATGAATCTTAAATTTATTGGTTGAGGAAATCATGATGAATACCAACTTAATCTTCTAGATTTAATACGCAAATAAAATCATAGAAAGATTCATTTTGTACATATTTTACCTGTCTCTATGTAATCATGAGATTAAATCTTGTGCTCTTAATGAACTTATATCTCAAGATCTAGCTAGTCCTATTAAGATGTGACCAATTCAATTTGAAAGGATGTTCTTAATAATTTTATAATTTTGATTTGGTTGGTCTATATGAGATAGATTTGATAGAGCCACCTATGCAAAATATGAAGGATTGATCATCTTACATAAAAGATAGAGAAAATAACCTCAGTGACCAAAATTCCATATAATATACGATATTTACCAACTTTTTCCGGATTTGCCAAAATGACCAACAAAATCGCAATGTGATCGCTAATTCGCAACACGATCTCCATTATCGCAAATTCGCGTTGCATTTTCGCAACGCGATAGTTGAAAATCGCGTTGCGATGGTCTACAGTGTCGTTGCGATTTTCCCAATTCGCAATGCGAATAAGTAAATCGCAACGCGAATTGGGAAAATCGCAATGCGATACTGACTATCGCAATGCAATAATACAAAATCGCAACGAGATACTTACTTTCGCAATGTGATACTGACTTTCGCAACGCGATTCTGACTTTCGCAACGCGATAATACATAATCGCAATGCGATTTTCAAAGCGCCATTAGTATCCTGGCCAAGTATTTATTTTTAAATTCCAAACACGAATATTAATATATTGGAACACTGAACCGTCCACAGTATATCCCGTAATCGCAACTCATAACCTAAAACCTAAAATCACAACTCAGTCCCATCTCCATCTCTCACTCTCTCACCCATCTCCGGCGAAATCCGTCTATCTCCATCTCTCAGAGCCACCCTCACAATCAAAAATGGAAAATCAACCAAATCAACCAACGAGGTTAGTTTTTTTAATTATTTTCTTTTGAAAATTTTGCATTATTATTAGGTTTTTCATATTGAAATTGATGATAAGTTTACTGGTAATTTCAATAATAGATTAACCATTTCACTTAGATTGCTTATTAAATCAACCGAGAATCGCAACGCGAAATGCAAATCGCAACGCGATTTTAGTTTCGCGTTGCGATTCTCTCGTTGCGATAGTCAAATTCGCGTTGCGATAGTCATTTTCGTGTTGCGATTTCATTTTGAAAACTATTCTTCTTCTGCAAATTGAAACTTGAATGAATTGCATTACTTCAACCAAAAAACAAAGACAAATACGAAATTCACAGTGTTGCAAATTTAAGTTTGAAGAATAAACTACTACTCTTTATGTTTATTATTGTTTTGGTATATCTTCACAGTGTAGTTTTTGGTATATCTAATTTAGTATGTTTATTGTTTTTGTAGAACTTTTATTCGGCTCAATTGACCTTGAGAAATAAAGTCAGCCTGGCCAAAACAATTGCGTCGAAGCTTTCACCTGCACAAAGAAAAATGTTTGAGGATACATGCTTCGGGCCACGGTTGAAAGTACAACATCCCGGTGGAGATGCGATGTGACACACTGTTTCTTCAAACCATGACTAGCTATCTACCAGAGACTATACAACGTCGTGATGAAGAGATATGGTTTGATTTTCCACCGGCGTATACGTGTTTTGGGCGGGAGGAGTTTTGCTTAATCACCGGTCTACGCTTCGGACACGATGATGTAGGTCGGTACACTAGACACATTACCCCCATCATGGCTATCCGGGTTTTTCCTGAGCTGGAGAGGCCGAGTCTACACGTAGAAAACCTGACAAGATTGTTGAATAATAAAGACGGTTTTACTCGGATGGATGACGTCGACGTTGTCCGAGTATGCCTTCTAATTCTTTGCATGCCGGCTTTTTAGGCAGAGAGGCCAGACAACCTATTCCAAATGATCTAATCAAATTGGTAGAAGACCTAAATGCGTGAAACCTGTTTCCGTGGGGCTCGTATTTATGGAAAGCTACATGGAATAAGTTATCGTCTGCCTTGGATGATCGAAAAAGTTTGCATGGCGATGGTTCCAAATACACTTTGACAGACTTTATTTGAGCCTTTAAGGTAAGAATTTTTATATGATGTTTCCAAAATTATAAGTAATTATTTAACAATTACTAATGTTTGTTATTATATTGTTTGTAGATTTGGATATTTGAGGTCTTTCCCGCCATGAAGACATATGCAATAAAAACTTCAAATGATATTCCCAGAGCTCTTTCCTGGAAGAGGAAACAGACCTTGCAATGGGAAGATTTACTACGGTATACGACAATAAATAATGTAAGTTAACATAATACTACCATATGTTTATAAACAAGTTATTACTAGTACACGTTAACTTTGTTTGAGCTTTTATATTGTTAGGAGGCCAGCACTCCTCTACAGAGGCTGACACCCACGGAAGCTGAGCTTGCCACTGATTGGTGGCAAGCTAGTAAGCGTTTTTTGATGGAACGGTTGATGAGCAGCCTCCACTTCGGGAGCCATCACCTCGCCCAGAGCTATCACCTCACCCAGAGCCATCATCTGATCGACCCGGCTATACACCTCCACAACGACATCCATCACCTATTCTGTCACATCATCGAGCCTCTTCTCCACCATCACCGCAAGATATGCGACCGGAAAAGATGCCACGACGTTTATCTCCCTGTTCTCCACCTCAACCTCAACGGGATGAGTTAGGGGAGTTACGTGATGAGGTCAATGCCTTGCGTGAGGAGGTCGGTACTTTATGCAAAGACGATGGTGCATGGCGTGTTGAGGTGTCTACATTACGCGGTGAGGTAGTCGCTCTACGTGAGATGGTAGCATCATTGCAGAATGAGGTTCATACTCTACGCAACGAGGTAAGTTTAAGATTTTTCATACTCGTAATTCATTCGGTTGCTGCCAATACTGCTAAACTGTTTTTGTTAGTATTTGTTTTTGGTTTTGTTTTTGTCTTTTGGTTGAAGTAATGCAATCCATTCAAGTTTCAATTTGCAGAAGAAGAATAGTTTACTTTTGCAACACGAAAATGACTATCGCAACGCGGAAATGGCTATCGCAATGCGAAATGAAAATCGCAACGACAAAATCGCAATGCGAAATGAAATCGCAACGACAAAATCGCAACGCGAAATGAAAATCGCAATGCGATTTGTGTTTCGCGTTGCGATTTTGTCGTTGCGATTTTATTTCGCGTTGCGATTTTGTCGTTGCGATTTTCATTTCGCATTGCGATAGCCATTTCCGCGTTGCGATACGATTTTCATTTCACTTTGCGATTTTGTCGTTGCGATTTCATTTCGCATTGCGATTTTGTCGTTGCGATTTTCATTTCGCATTGCGATAGCCATTTCCGCATTGCGATAGTCATTTTCGCGTTGCGATTTTAAGTTTCGTGTTGCGAAAGTAAACTATTCTTCTTCTGGAATGTTTATATATGTTGTCCTTTTAAATGTTTATATAAGTGCTTACTTCTGGAATGTTATCTGAGCATTTTATGAACTATGATAGAATAATGACTTGGGTGAATACAATGCTAGTTTGAAACATATTTGTCTTTGTTTAATATCATGTCTGCTTATTTATTGATTTATGTATTAATTTTTTTAGCGGCCCGATAAGGTGGATGCTTGACGTCAGGTTTTCCTTGCACGACGGAGTTCACACATCAGACGGCGTAGACGTGCTATTACGTCTCCGTTCACCCCAATGGTGCGAAGACTCCGCAAGAAGAAGCCCGACTCATCGGTCATCCCTCAAGAGTCCCCTCCAATCGTTCAAGAGGCCCCTATTCTCCCTCAAGATTCCCCCCCACCATTCAAGAGGCCACTGTCATCGTTGAAGAGGTCTCTCCCACCATTCCAGAGCCCGATTCACATGGGGTAATATATCGAAGTATTGAGAAACCCCCACCGGTTCCGGACATGATGGATGAGAGTTGGCTCTCGTATGAGTTACCGGCTAGTACCCTTCCGGTATCTGAAGTGGAGAGGAGACAACTACCGGAAATAATTGTGGATAATACCCTTTGGGCTAAGACCGCAGTTGATTTTTATCTACATGAGCGGAGCCAAGGGTGTTACACTGACATCAGCAAACTCAACGATGAAATGTTTTTGTTGCTTGATCGGTCTTGGTGGGGTGTGCTATTAGGGGTTGAAGACAGTGGCTATTTGGATGGGGAGGTAAGTCTTATATTTGTCTTATATATGATTTTGATTAATTTGTTTAAAAATTAATGTAATTCACTAATATATGTATTTTTTTGTAAAACAGCATATCGATGTGTGGGTGTCACGTCTACTAATAATAAGGAAGCTTAGGAAAAATAAAAAAAAATCGCTATATACAATAATGCCGATGGCTTTTCACGCAGTTCACTTGAAGAATCAACGAGATGAATCATTTTTGTTGGGCAATTGACAAGCTAAACTTTATCCTGCTTGGTGGGAGGTCGATAAGGTTAGTGTTTATTTTTTAAATTTTTTAAAGGTGTTCATAAATAAGTGCGCAAATAAATGAATTATTACTTATGATCGCATGTGTTTATCCCTGTTTTGGAACGTCGTCACTGGCTTCTCGTCCAACTTCAGCTCCCATCCCTGAAGATAATAGTGTATGACAGCATGATCAATTACATATCACTGTCTGATTTGAGAGATATTTTCAAGGGATGGAGCTCTCATTTGGCTAAATTCTTGGATGGGATTAAGTATTGGAGTCATTCTGGACACAAGAAGCCAAAGAAGTTCAATGTCACAGTTCTCAGAGACGAGACCGCGCCACAGCAATCGCCGGGAGCCAGAGGGGATTGTGGTCCTCTTGTATGCCTTTGCTTGGCGCGTTTGACGACGGGAAGCACAGAGTTTTTACCTCCCACCGATAGAGATAGAGCTGCAGTAGGCTTATGGTTTCGGCATTATATTGCTAGAGCAATATATTCGAGACGCTGCCTACCTGCATCCGCGTTATGAAAGTGTCCATTGTTAATTGGTAAGTCAAATGCAAGTTTTGTTAACATATATACTCCTTTTGGTTTCAAAATGTTTGGTTAAGTACCTAGAATTCAATAATTTGTTGTTTGTAGGTTTTAGATGTGTAGGAAGTCTTGTTTGAGCAAATGTTTGGTTTCTGCAGGTTAATCCTTAAGTGAGCTGCGTGAAATGGATGTACGGGGTCACAAAGTTGTTGATTCATTGATTCAATAATTGATGAAGAAATAAGAATTATTATTATTTTTGATTGTTTAATTGATTTGTAAAAGATGATTTGTAAATGTTGATTTGTTTAATTGATGTGTACATAATTTGTGTTGAAATGTAATAGTTGATTTGTTGATTTTCAATCTGCTTTATGTTGAAGGCAAAACAGATTATCGCAACGCGAAATGGCTATCGCAACGAGAAAATAGCAATGCGAAATGAAAATCGCAATGCGAAATGAAAATCGCAATGCGAAATGAAAATCGCAACGAGAAAATCGCAATGCGATTTTCATTTCGCATTGCGATTTTCTCGTTGCGATAGCCATCTTCGCGTTGCGATAGCCATTTTCGCGTTGCGATAGCCATTTTCGCGTTGCGATAGTCAAATGAATGTCTAATAAGTGATAACAACTGAGCAGATCATAGCAATGTTCAAACTCAAGTTACTAATACATGCCTAACTGAAAATGTTAAAAGTGCACACATAAAATACACATAATGCAAGTTTTGTTAACATATATACTCCTTTTGGTTTGAAAATGTTTGGTTAAGTACCTAGAATTCAATAATTGTTAAAAGTTTATGCATGTTAATCCTCGTTGCCTTTTTCATTTCGCATTGCGATTCTATCGTTGCGATTTGCATTTCGCATTGCGATGGTCAAATGATTGCCTTTCGCAACGCGATTCTGACTTTCGCAACGAGATAATACAGAATCGCAATGCGAGTTTCAAAGTTCGCAACAAGTTTTAGTTTCGCAAGCCAAATTTTTTGTGTATATATCTACGCAGCAGCAACAACTCATAACCTAAATCCCTAAATCGCAACTCATTCCATCTCCATCTATCACTCTCTCCGGCGACATCCGTTCCTATATCCAACGACATCCTTCCCCGTCTGGCAACAGGTCTTAGTTTCGCATCTCGTTTGTTTAGTTACAACCATGAAATCATCTAATGTTGATCATGTTTGGATAGATTTGTGTTTTGGAGGGTCATGGGAGAATGTTCATGGTGTTTTACAATATATGCCTTTACCCATGAATCTTCAACTAAAACTGTCATTAAAGAAGTTAACTTATGAAACCCTAATGTTACGTGTTTCAAAGAAATTGAATTTAGAGCCCCTAAGTGGATTTAGGCTATCTTATCAGAGAAATGGTAAAGTTTATTTGTTAACCGACAATGAAGATGTTGAACGATTCATTGCTTACATTAATGTTTCAAGTGATGATGTTACATTGTATGTTGTTGAACCTAGAAGTAGTATTGTTGGGTCAGTAGCGGGTAGTAATCAACTAAGTGGGTCTCAAAACCCACAGCCTTTCTCTAATACAAATCCAAATCAACTTTCAGCACCAAATTCCGGTTTTCGTATTAACCAATTAGACGATGATGAGCCAAGAGAAAAAATTGTGAGTACTAGTCAGTATTCGAAATTTGATCTTGGTCAATACCCGGACTTTGATATTGGTCAATACACGGATTTTGATGATGTTTCAGAAGAAGAAACAGACCCTGCGTGTAATGATTTTGATATTGGTCAATACCCGAATTTTGATGATGAAACACCCGTTGCCGAGGAAGATGTTGTTGATGATAATGAGGAGGAAGTTACGACTGTGAATGAACATGTTGAACATCCATTCTGTAATTCATATAATCCTGAAGAAGAAAAAGAAGAAGAAAAAGTCCCCGAAGAAAAGAAATGCCACGGGAGTATAACTGGAATATGCCAGAATTACTTCAGCTACCGGAAGAAGAGTTGGCAAAGAAAGCAGTTGATTGTTACACAAAAGTTATTCGTATCAAGAAAGATGATTGTTTTGATACAAAGGAAGACTTGAAGATAGCTTTGTATACGAAATGTGTGGAAGATGGCTATCAACTAAAAGTTAACAAATCAAGCAAAGATCGTTTCGAAACAAGGTGTACGATTGACAAAAACTGTACGTGGTGTATGATTGCAAAAGGATAAAGATTGCGCAATGTTTCAAGTTAGGACTTTTATTGATAAACATACATGTTCAAGAACCCAAGTTTTTCCTCACCATAGACAGGCAAACAAAAAGGTGTTGGGTGGTTTTCTGGCTGAGTTAATGTTTTTGAATGGCAGGGTATATCGGGGACATGAAATTATGACTGAAATGAATGCTCGGTTCAAGATTAGTATATCATATTCTCAAGCTTGGAGAGCCAAATGTTATGCCTTGGAATTGTTGAGGGGGTCGCCAGAAGCATCGTTTGCCCAACTGCCGGCTTATTGTCACAATTTAAAGTTGAAAAATCCTGGGTCGGTAACTCATATCAAAACAGATAGAGATGGACGCTTTGAGTTGCTGTTTATCGCCATTGGTGCTGCGGTTAGTAAATCAATATAATTATGTTGACTCATTTCTGTTAGTTACATGCATTTCACATTTAAATGATTATATTTCTTGTGTATATTATTTTGTAGATTCGTTCGTTTATTACTTGCATGCACCCAGTTATTATAGTTGACGGAGCACATTTGAAAGGTCGATACCTTAGAGTAAACTTATTAGCAGTAGCCATGGATGCTAACAATGGGATATTGCCAATAGCTTACGGGGTTGGCAAATCTGAAACCTCTGATTCATGAACATGGTTTATGGGGCATCTTAGGGATTGCATAGGTCCTATTAGCAATCTGACAATCATATCCGATAGGGCAAACTCAATTGACAACGCTGTTAGAAGGTGTTTCCCAGATGCTTTTCATGGACTTTGTGGTGTTCATTTGTATAGAAATCTAAAATCAAGGTCTGCTGGTATAAAAAAGCACAAATGGACATACTGGAAGGCTGTAAAGGCTTATCGGGAAGTGGATTTCAATAAGCATATAAACTGTTTAAGACGTGTTTTGCCTCAGTGTGCTCAAACACTAGAAGATGTCGGGTTTGAAAGATGGTCAAGAGTACATCAACTTGGAGCAAGATATGGTTTCATGACGTCTAATCGTGCAAAATCAATTAACGCTCTAAGTCGTCATTCCCGGAAATTACCCATTACTATGTTAATGGAGTTTTTTCGAGCCTCTATTCAACAGTGGTACTACAAGAAAAGAAACCATGCAGGTATTATTTCTTTGAATTCGTAACTTATCATATATTTACTAAGTATTATTTATTTAAATTTACAGGAACATTGGAACATCGTGTTATACCATGGACTGAAAAAAGATAACGAAACGTGTTGTGAAGTCAACGTCATGGAGAGTTGAACCATGTTCAAACACTTTGTTTGAAGTATTGGATAATAACTTAAATGGGCTTGTCGATCTAAATGCAAGGACGTGTAGTTGTATGAAATGGTAAACATCTGGTTATCCGTGTGGCCATGTTATAAAAGTTCTCTTCATCTAAACCAAGATGATTCAAGCACATACGCTATGGATTGCTACACTACAGAAGTATATCGACAGACTTATGCCGAGATTGTCTACCCTATTTCACATCCTTCTGAGTGGGACATACCAGATGACTTACAAACAGTTTTGCCACCAGCCATGGACAGAAGGCTACCTGGCCGACCAAAAAGTCACGATCGTATACCGTCTAAGGGTGAAGAGAAGAAGAGATCGACATGTAGTCGGTGCAAGGAAAGTGGTCATACAAGGTTGACATGTGGATCACCAGTGCCATCACAATCATCTTTTCCTCTACCAAAATATGAATCATCATCAAAATCCAAAGCTCATATGGTGTCAAGAAAAAGGCAATCAAAATCGCAATCATCTTTAAAATCCCAATCACAATGGCTTCACCTTTTGGGACTGTTAACTTAGGTGATTTTTAAATGCAAACGTTGTATTATGTAGATTTTATGTGTGAACTTTTAACATTTTCAGTTAGGCATGTATTAGTAACTTGAGTTTGAAAATTGCTATGATATGTTCAGTTGTTATCACTTAATAGGCAATCATCTTAATGTCTATCGCAACGCGGAAATTACTATCGCAATGCGAAATGAAAATCGCAACGAGAGAATCGCAATGTGAAATGAAAATCGCAACGCTAATTTCACAATGCGAAATGAAAATCGCAACGAGGGAATCGCAATGTGAAATGAAAATCGCAACGCGAATTTAATTTCGCGTTGCGATTCTCTCGTTGCGATTTTCATTTCGCGTTGTGATTCTCTCGTTGCTATTTTCATTTTGCATTGCGATAGTACTTTTTGCCTTCAACATAATGCAGATTGAAATCAACAAAATCAACCATTACATTTCAATCAATTAAATAAGCACAAATAAGAATTATGTTAACATCAATTAAACAAATCAACTTTTACAAATCACCTTTTACAAATCAATTAAACAATCAAAAAATAAGCAATAATTATTAGAGAAAATAACACTTCTACTATTGAATCAACTTTTGCAGCCATACATCATTTTCACGCAGCTCACTTCTGAGATTAACCTGCATAAACCAAACATTTGCTCAAACAACACTTTCTACACATCTAAAACCTACAAACAACAAATTATTGAATTCTAGGTACTTAACCAAACATTTTCAAACCACAAGCCTATAAACATACCAATTGTTTATGGATATTTTTATAACGCGTATGCAGGTAGGCAGCGTCTCGTATATATCGATCTAGCCATATAATGTCGAAACCACAAGCCTACTGCAGCTCTATCTATATCGGTGGGAGGTAGATACTTTATACTTCATGTGATCAAACGGTCCAACGCCAAGCATACGAGAGGACCACAATCCCCTCTGGGTCCTTTCGTTTGTTGTGGTGCGGTCTCGTCTCTGCTAACTGTAATATTGAGCTTCTTTGGCTTCTTGTTTCCAGAACGAGTCCAATAATTTATCGCATCCAAGAATTTAGCCAAATAAGAGCTCCATCCCTTAATAATATCTCTTAAATCAGCCAATGATATGTAATTTATCATGCTGTCATATACTATTGCCTTAAGGGATGGGATCTGAAGCTCGACGAGAAGCCAATGGTTACGTTCCAAAACAGGGATAAACACCTGCAATCATAAGTAATAATCATTCATTTGCGCACTTATTTATGAATACCTTTAAACTCAATCTAAAATAAACACTAACCTTATCGACCTCCCACCATGCAGGATAAAGTTTAGCTTGTCCATTGCCCAACGCAAATGATTCATCTCGTTGATTCTTCAAGTGAACTGCGTTAAAAGACGTCGGCATAATTGTATATCGTGTATTTCTTTTATTTTCCTTAAGTTTCCTAATTATTAGAAGACGTGACACCCACGCATCGATATGCTGTTTTACAAAAAAACATATATTAGTAACTTACATAAATTTACAAAAAAATAATCAAATTAAAATATAAGAAAAATATAAGACTTACCCCTCCATCGAAATAGCCATTGTCTTCGACCCCTAATAATACGCCCACCAAGACCGATCAAGCAACAAATAGATATCATCATTGAGCTTGCATATGTCAGTGAAACACCCCTGGCTTCGCTCATGTAGATAAAAATCAACTGCGGTCTTAGCCCAAAGGGTGTTATCCAGAATTGTGTCCGGTAGTTGTTTCCTCTCCTCTTCAGATACCGGTATGGTACTGGCCGGTAACTCATACGAGAGCCAACTTGAATCCATCATGTCCGGCACGTCAGAGGGTTTCTCAAGAATCCTACATATGACGCCATGTGAATCGGGCTCTTGAATGGTGGGAGGGATCTCTTCAACGATGACAGTGGCCTCTTGAACGGTGGGAGGGGACTCTCGAGGAATGATAGGGGCCTCTTCAACGATAGGAGTGGACTCTTGAGGGATGACAGGCGAGTCGGGCTTCTTCTTGCGGTGTCTTCGCACTATTGGGGTATACGTAGACTTAATAGCACGTGCACGCCGTCTGATACGTGAACTCTGTCGTGCAAGAAAAACCCGACGTAAAGCATCCACCTTATCGGTCCGCTAAATAATTAAATACAAATATCAGTAAATAAACAGACATGATATTTAAACAGTGAAAACAAAGATAAATATATTTCAAACTTTCAACCAAAAGACAAAACAAAGACAAATACTAACTTCACAGTGTTAAAGTAAAAAGTTTAGCAGTTTTGGCAGCAACCGAATAAATTTACTAAGCAATCTAAGTGAAATGGTTAATTTAAGGGAATTACGAGTAAATTTATCATCAAGTTAAATATGGAAAATCTTAAACTTACCTCGTTGCGTAGAGTATGAACCTCATTCTGCAACGATACTACCATCTCACGTAGAGCGGCAACCTCACCACGTAAAGTAGACACCTCCACACGCCATGCACCATCGTTATCGAGTAGAGTACCGATCTCCTCACGCAAGGCATTGACTTCATCACGTAACTCCCTTGACTCATCCCGTGGAGGTGGAGAATAGGGAGATAGAAGTCGTGGCATCTTTGCCGGTCGCCTATCATGAGGTGATGGTGAAGAAGAGGCTCGATGATGTGACGGGATAGGTGATGGCTCTCGTTGTAGAGGTGTATAGTCGGGTCGATCAGGTGATGGCTCTAGGTGAGGTGATGGCTCTCGAAGTGGAGGAAGTGGAGGCTGCTCATCATTCGTGCCATCAAGAAAACGCTGACTAGCTTGCCACCAATCAGTGGCAAGCTCAGCCTCCGTGGGTGTCAGTCTCATTAATGGAATGTTGGCCTCCTAAAAATATAAAAACTCAAACAAAGTTAAACGTCTACTATTAATAACTTGTTTATATATGATAGTATTTGTGTTAACTTACATTATTTATTGTCGCATATGGTATTAAGTCTTCCCAATCCAACAGACGTTTCCTCTTCCAGGAAATAGCCCTGGGAATATCATTTGAAGTTTTTATTGCATGTCTTCATGGCGGGAAAGGCCTCGAATATCCAAATCTACAAACAATATAATAACAAACATTAGTAATTGTTAAATAATTAATTATAATTTTGAAAACATTATATAGAAATTCTTACCTTAAAGGCCCAAACAAAGCCTGACAAAGTGTATTTCGACCCATCGCCCCGCAAACTTTTGCGGTCATCAAAGGCAGACGACAACTTAGTCCAGGTAGCTTTCCATATATACGAACCCCACGGAAACAGATTCCATGCATTTAGGTCCTCTACCAATAATATTAGCTCCTGAGGAATAGGTTGTCTGGCCTCTCTGCCTAAAAAGCGGCATACAAAAGTAGTAGAAGGCATACTCAGACAACATCGACGTCATTCATTCGAGTAAAACCATCTTTCTTATTAAACAATTTCTTCATGTCGTCGACGTGTAAGTTCGGCTTCTCTATTGACTCATCAGGAAAAACCCTGGATAACCATGATGGGCGGGTGATATGACGAGTGTACCGGCCTACATCATCGTGTCCGAATCGTAGACCAGTGATTAAGCAGAACTCCTTCCGCCCAAAACAAGTATACGCCGGTGGAAAATGAAACCATATCTCTTCCTCACCACGTTGTATACTGTCGGGTAGATCGCTAGTCATGGTCTGAAGCCACAAATGGGTCAAACTAGCATCTCCACCCGGATGTTGTACTCTCAGCCATGGCCCGAAGCAGGTTTCTTCAAACAATTTTCTTTGTGCAGGTGAAAGCTTCGAAGCAATTGTAGTGGCTAGGCTAACTTTATTCCTTAATGTCAATGAAGCCGAAAAAAATTTATACAAAAAAACAATAAACATACCAAGTTAGATATACCAAAAACTACACTGTCAAGATATACCAAAAACAATAAACATAAATAGTAGTTTATTCTTGAAACTAAAATTTGCAACACTGTTTTGTCTTTTGGTTGAAATAAAAATCGCAACGAGATAATGAGAATCGCAACGCGGAAATGACTATCGCGACGAGAGAATCGCAACACGAAATGAAAATCGCAACGCGGAATAAAAATCGCAACGCGAAATGAAAATCGCAACGCGAAATGAAAATCGCAATGCGATTTTTGTTTCGCGTTGCGTTTTTTATTTCGCGTTGCGATTCTCATTGCGATAGTTATTTCCGCGTTGCGATTTTCATTCTCGAAACTATTCTTCTTCTGCATTACTTCAACCAAAAGATAAAACAAAGACAAATACTAACTTCACAGGCTAAACAGTTTAGCAGTATTGGCAGCAATCGAATGAATTTAATAAGAAATCTAAGTGAAATGGTTAATCTATTATTGAAATTACCAGTAAACTTATCATCAATCTCAATATGAAAAACCTAAAATAATGCAAAATTTTCAAAAAAAAAAAAAAAAACTAACCCTCGGAGGTTGATTTTCCATTTCTGAATGATTGTGAGGGATTTTTGACTGTGAATGGTTGTGAGGGATTTCGCCGGCGATGGGGACGGAAATCTTCGGAGATGGGGACGGATTTCACCGTAGAGAGTGAGAGATGGAGATGGGACTGAGTGTTGTGATTTTGGGTTTGAGGTTATGAGTTGCGATTACTGTGGACGGTTCAGTTTCCGATTTATTAAGAAAAAATTCGTATTTGGAATTTGAAAAAAAATACGCGTTAATACGAATGGCGCTATGTAAATCGCGTTGCGAAAGTCAGAATCGCGTTGCGAAAGTCAGTATCTCGTTGCGATTTTGTATTATCGCATTGCGATAGTAAGTATCGCATTGCGATAGTCAGTATCGCATTGCGATTTTTCCAATTCGCGTTGCGATTTACTTATTCGCATTGCGAATTGGGAAAATCGCAACGACACTGTAGACCATCGCAACGCGATTTCCAACTATCGCAACGCGAAATGCAACACGAATTTGCGATAATGGAGATCGCGTTGCGAATTAGCGATCACATTGCGATTTTGTTGGTCATTTTGGCAAATCCGGAAAAAGTTGGTTAAAATCGTATATTATAAGGCATTTTTGGTCACTGAGGCGATTTTCTCTAAAAGATATTGGACTATGGATTATCTTCCTATAGCATTTACCAACATCGTGATATATATTGATTAAATTATTGATTTATCGTAGAACTCAATTAGACCTGAGATTAATCGTGTTACTAGTTAACTCAATTAAATACTAATATTTAAATTTAATCTCAAAATTACACTTTTCTCGTTTTTTAAGAAAAAAAATCTAAGAAATTAGTGGAGTTTGTTGATACTGCAAAGAAGTTACATCTAACATTGGTTGGATATAGACTTTTTTAAATACCAAAACGAAGTCTTTAAAACCTAATATCATTAAGCAATTGATGATAAACCTTTTATGTATATATTAAAGAAAAATAAACATTAAATATTAAAAATTATCACAATACTATTTTTGTTAATGAGATTATTTTTCTGCTTAAATATATTGGGTTTCGAATGATTGTATATGTGGAGTGTACATATGTTATTAATAATTAAGAAAAAAATTAAATAAATGTTATCTTATACTTACACAAACAATAATCCTAATAACAAAATAAACTAAAATAATTTAATAATCAAATTAGGAAAATGTTTATACTTGAGTAATCAATGGGTAACACACTTGCACTTATCAATATCTGTCGCTCTAAACGAATTTAGGGCCGTTGATATTGTTTACTAAAAACATGCGATAAATCCCAGGCAACCGGCACACTGGCTTTCCTCGCAGTGTTAAATCCATAATCTCCCTACACAGGTAATAAAGAAGAACATTTTTTTATTAAAAATGTAAATCTCAACTTGCTTTGGGTTCACAAATCCAAGTCGCTAACCGATTAAAAGACCCAATTTTTAACTCATCTATTTTCCATCTCTTTATTTCACGGGCTTCATTCTCTATCAGAGAAGCAATAGCCGAAAGCTATGGGTTCGGTTTCACTGAAAATTGGTGATGGAACAGCAAGATTCAAGAGAGCAACACTCTGTTCTTCAGCTGTCAACATTCTCATGCTTTTCTCCGTCATCACCACCAATCTCTTCGCTTTATACGCCTTCAATTACTCCCCAACCATCACTTGAACAACCCATTTCACCACCCTCACAAAACATCTCCTTGATCTCTCAACAGGTCTCTCTCATCATAAAAGAGATCGATTCTTCCCAGAGGAAGCTCGCTCAGATGGAAAAAGAGCTCCTCGGTTACGACACTCTCGATCTTTCAAGAACCAATCTTGCTGCCGAGCTTAAGCTATTCTTGCAACACCATCAGCTCCCTTTGGGGAAGGATTCGAGAACCGGGATCACCGAAATGGTGGCTTCAGTGGGACATTCTTGCGAGAAATCCGCTGATTTATTGTCCCAGTACATGAGTTACAAGGTTTCCGGTCCTTGTCCCGATGACTGGAGCCTTGCTCAGAAGCTAATCTTGAAAGGATGTGAGCCTTTGCCGAGAAGAAGATGCGTTGCCAAGACTGTTCCTAAACCAGGTCTCTCTTCTTTACCTGCTTCTCTCTGGAAACCTGTTAATGACAAGATTGTTGCTTGGAGTGGCCTAGGTTGCAAGAATTTTAACTGTTCGAATAGTAAGAACTGTGTTGGTTGCTTTGATTTGGTTAAGGGATATGAGACTGAAAGATATGTTAAGGCTAGAAGCAAGATTGATTTTCTCATGGATGATGTTTTAGCTATGGAGAATGGTGGGATTAGAATCGGATTCGACATCGGAGGCGGGTCTGGGACTTTTGCTGCTAGAATGGCCGAGAGGAATGTCACTGTCATCACTAACACCTTGAATCTCGATGCACCTTATAGCGAATTCATTGCTGCTAGGGGTCTTTTCCCTTTGTTTTTGAGCTTGGACCATAGGTTCCCTTTCTATGATAATGTGTTTGATTTGGTTCACGCCACGAGTAGATTAGATGTTGGAGGTAGGCGGAGAAACTGGAGTTCTTGATGTTCGATGTAGATCGCATTCTAAGGGCCGGCGGCTTGTTTTGGTTAGATAACTTTTATTGTTCTTATGATGAAAAGAAGAGAGCTTTAACTCGTTTGATAGAAAGATTCGGGTATAAGAAGCTCAAATGGGTTGTAGGAGAGAAAACAGATGCAGCAGGGTCCGGAAAACCTGAAATTTACCTATCTGCTGTTTTACAAAAGCCGGTGAGAATCTGATGATCAAAGATTTATCAGGAAACTGAAGGATGTTAGAAAAATATTGTTCAAATTTCTACCTTTATCCACACACAATTTGTGCAAATTTCTAAGGTGGAATAAATGCTGCAAAATGGTGAAGGGTGACCTATATCTTGTGTAATCTAACACCCTTTTTTTACCCCTTGAATCTCTCAGCATTTTACCTCATGTTGGTTATTTGAAGCAAAGAACTGTTACATGCAATTATTGAAATTGCATATTTCATTGTGAACCTCAATGTGACGTTTTGCTTGAATTCCATGATTTCAGTTGATGTCTTTGAAGCATGTATAGTCCAACCTTAAACTATGTTGTTCTTGTTATACTAATCTTTATGGATGTAATGGATCTTGGAAATATGTATATATATATATCTCAGTACTCATCGGCATAGATATGTTCTGACTAGTACAACTATTTAGCTGCAAGTTCATTTCCTGCTGAAAAATGTAAATTTAAAATCCGTACATTACATTTCCAACTCTACTATAGACATACTGGTAACAATGGAGCTTTGTTGGTCAAATCCCAATCCGGAATTATACTCAGCTAGGTGGAACCTTCAGAATTGCCGTGCAACCATCCAAATCGGAGCCATTGATGCCTTACACTGTTGCAGCATTGTTGAGCAACTTCATCCCCTCTTCACTCATCTGTTGTACTTCAGTTGGGGATAGAATTCGGATGCAGCGAACACATCCGACGAATTCCCTGCTTATACATATAATAAAGTCATCAGAAAGTGGATGTTAATGTCACAGTCTGAGAGTACGAGCGAGCAATATAAAAAGTTTGGCGATAAACTTACTCCCAAGGATCATCCCCGACAAGTAGAACATCGTTCTCATAATCCACATATACCAATTTCCATCCTGAACCTTTGGGATCATCCAGCAGACCCTTAAGTCCAAACATGCATTCAATTGCAGAGATCAGTTCATCATAGTTCTTAAAACTCGTGACATCAATTGACCTTCCTACGGATCCCGCCTTCTGAACCTGTCAGCAATGGACAAGAGTTATAAACGAATTTACATACCACAAGAATTTACATAACCATAATCTAAAGATTATAATACCTTTGTGTATGTTCTAACGCGAGGAGCTGTTTGCTTCCAGGAACTGTTTTGCAGAAGGCCACTCTCGTCGAAATCAATGTTGCTACGAGACGTGCCACCATAACTGTCGGGCAAGTCCTGTCGACAGAAAGTTTGAGAATCTGCAAGACTAGTCGAGGTAATTTGAGAATGAACATCCTGGCAAGAACTCAAGTTCCCAACCAAACAATCTGAAGGGTTCTGAAAATCGGCATCCTTCAATGAGCAAAACTCATCTAGAATGGCATTGGACACAAAAGGATCGATCACAATACTGCCACCATTACTAACATCGACGTTAAGACAGCTACATATCCCACTTTGATTGTTGCTGTCATCAGACAAATCCCTCACCCCACTGTGAGGATCATGCTGAGTTAAGGAAGTCAATTGGTCAGCTTGAGATAAAAGCTTGCAATTATTCAGCTTCTGATCCCACATGTCCTGACCTACTGTAGTTAACAGAGCATCGGTTTCCACAGGAAAGACAGCTGCAGAGTCTTGTAAACCAGCCATCGGTAGCGGGACAGGTGATTTATATACCCCAGCAAAAGGTTGGCAATAAGAAAGGTTTGATGTCCACTCATCGGTGTCTGAAAAAGGAAGAAAGCTGTTTAAGGTACTAAGATCATCTTGGGATACAAGCATTTGATGAGCTTGGAGGATCGATGAATCCAACGGTGACTTAACCGGCCATGGGTTATTTTGCATTTGGAGCGGAACCTGATTCTGGCTTGGGAAAGAAAGATGGTTTGACATAATAGGACTTGTAGCATTTGCCACCAATTTTTCCAAGTTGCATTCAGATGCGGAGTCAACAGCTCGGCTGAATGCTTTGATTCCGACTTTATCTTTTCATTACTGCTTCCAGTCCCGGCTTGTGTTAGGCTTTCAAACTGGTTTGCTGGATGTGGATTCTCATTAGTATTCATTTTGGACATATTCGAGTTGATGGGATCTGATTGGTCAGGGACCACGTTGGGAAGATTTTGGTTTTTAATCGCCATGTTTTCCGATTGGATAAGCTGGGGGTTTTGGTTGCATCTAGACTGCAAGTTCTTTATTTCTTCTGATGGAGATGGCTTAAGATCAGTAGTGAATTTTTGTAAAGTAGATGCAAAAATTCCAGGATGGTTAACAAGCTGAGGCTTCAGCATCATCTTCATCAATTGTTCGGAACATAAATTTGAGATCGAATAGGGAATATTCCCATTTCCATTTTCAGGAAACTGGAGTAGGGGCCTTTTCATCAAGCTTCCCCATTCGGATTCCGCTCCTGTGAGCATAAAAAAAAAAAGAAACAAACACAAAGATAAGCATCTAAAAATGTTGTCCACCACTCAATATTACAAACAGAAGCTTACCAGAAAATCCAGGATATAATGGTCGCTTGAGACCTGATGTTAATGAAGGAAAAATAAAGAGGCTTTCTGGAGTTTCGATTTCCCATGCGCTCACCCTATTCTGCTTATCGTTACATCCAGGGTCATCCCATTCAACCTGTTTCGAGAAAGAATAAGAGAAGTTCCATTTTTAAACCGAACAGCAAGTAAAGCTCTACTGCTTAAACCGTATTCAGGTCAATGAAAATAAACCTGAAGGTTTCGCCACTTCGAGCCAGGCCATCTCAGAGGATCCAAGTCACTAATACCAACTATTGTACCCATGTATCTGCAGAAATTTGAGAAACATATTGGATAATAATCCTACACTTGAAAAACACATTACACCAGAGATATTTTTGCATGTAGAACAATCTTTACAGCAATTATATCATATGATCATTATGAACAAAATGTCTTTAACGCCATAAGGTTGTAAACGACAAGGTGAGAGGATGAAAAACTATTTAGTGACTTGCCTACGTTTCCCGGACTCTTCTGTTTCAAACATCATTCCAAACCTCATACCAGCTGATACTTGAGATCCATATACAGATTTACGGTATTTAGCCAAAGGGATGACGAATTCCGAAGGGCAAGCTCTACAAAGACATCAAGAAATAGATAATGTAACTGCAAGAGGGGACAAAGAAGATGAAGAAGTAGAATATGAATGTTACACACCTTGGATTGTAGAATATTTTGAATTGGCTTCTATTGGCGGCAGCATGAGCGGCAGCAGCAAGGACACCAATGTGCATACTATCAGCAGATAGAACTGATGATGGCAATGTTGTTTGTTGACGATCCGCACGCCTTACACCCACCAATAACTGTGACTTCTCATCCCTGCAATAAACAAGATATAATCATGAATTTAGCAGGTAAAATATCTTGCAACAAACATATGCTAGTATGTGACAATGGCATACCTGATAAAGAGAACAGAATCGCCTGCCCTAAGCCTTTTCGACCCAACAAACAAGCTCCACCCAGTTGTAAGAAGATGTCGTTTCGGCTTCCCTGTACAAAGAACATCATATTTTACACTCAAAATACACCGTCAAAACTGCATCTCTTACAGATATACACATTTTCCAAGGTTCTAGTTATTGAATAAGATTACTTGCTGTAAGCAATCAATAGAACACTCACCACGGTATATATGGCGAAACGTCCAGGTATTATCATGCAAATCTCTCACAACAAGCTCTTGAATTGGGGGTTGCATGGTGTAATCCTGAAAAACAGATAAAAACAGTCATGCAAATTCACATAACGTCCCTTATCATGCATGCCAACAACATTTAGATCAGCCTATGAGAACCTTACCAATGGAGGAAAGAGTTTCTCAGCTGCTCTACGTGGCACTGAAAAACCACCATGCGTACTCGTATCACTTGCAGTCAAGGTTTTGCAGAAAAATTCATTTGGATGCTTGGTCAGATTCAACCCGAAGTCCGGTATATGGAACACATCTTTTTCCTAATCAAAGTCAAATCTTATAAGTGAGAACAGTCACATCTAAATATATGGTAAATTCATAAGAGTTGGAGAGGTGTAATCCAACTAGATAATCTTACAGAGTTCACTGGCTGAAGACTCATTTGAGCATATATTTCATCGGTATCTCTATCGGCCTGTCAAAGATTACAAAAACGAAAAACATCAGTGTTTATTTAGAAAAAGGATACACATAACAGGGGCATGCTTAAAAAAGTCTAGATCATATAAATGACATACATGTAATGTGACATTATGAACTTGGCACATTAACTGAGAAGGAAGGTTTGGATAGTTGGGAATTTGAGAGGTCGCCATTCTTTTTGTGGACACTGCTACCTGCTCAAAAGAAGAAGAAAAACTCACCATTACTCCTTTGGTTCTTGACAAAATAACATAACAGAAAGCAAATCATGTTATCAAAGTTGAAAGCTTTAAGGTCACATTATGTTGATGCTAATGAATGTCACAAAAACAAGGAAATTGATGTAACAGAAACAAGACAACCGATGATCAAATGTGAGGAATAAATGCAAACCTGTTCGCTATGTCCTTGAGGGAAGTAATACACCAAGCTTCCCACCTGAGGCAAGGAAACAAGTGGACCAGCACAGGCATGCCATAACTCAGAATTTATAGCCTTACAGCTCCCTGAGATGAGTCAGGAAAAACAAATCCATCACACATGCTTTCGACAGGGATTACCTTATTAACAGTTTTGAAAGACTTAAATGTGTCGCCATTAAAACCAGGTAATAAATGACTTTAACATCTTTCATTTGTAAGCTTCTATGTTGAAGGGAAGAAAGTCAATGGTTCTTCCATATTGGATTAAGACTAAAACAGATCATGTTTGAATTGACAAAAAACATAAAAAGAACAAATTCTGTGTAAAAACAAACCAGGTTGATCTTGCATTTCTTTCAACAGCTTCATTTCCTCAAGCAGGGTCCCTCCATTAACCAAAGCTCCTGGTTTGATCCTCTCTTCAACAACAGAACCCATCTTTGCTAAAAGAATTCTTCCTTTCTTTTGAACTCTTTTTTTACAAATACACACCAACCACCATAAGAACTCAAAACAAAGACCCCACCTTTACATCTTCACTAAAGAAAAAACAAAAGACCCTGAACTTCCGAAAAGAGAAGAAACAATTTCCCATCCCCATTGCTCCAAGCAAAATCACGTATAGACTATTTTACAGAGGAACAAATTATCAAAAGTGTAAAAGGAGTATCATAAAGAAAAAGGTCACCAATTGGTCTAGAAAGGACAAAACTTTTAACCCCTCTCTCAGTCCCTCGCCACCCTCAACAACAACACAAATAACAAAAGCAGCAGCAGAATCAAAGTCCAAAATCAAGGAACAAAAACCTGAAAAGAAAAGGGAACAGCACTGGCGAGAAAAAAAAAGATCCTTTTTTATCTTATGTGGGGCTTTTTGATATGACCAAAAAGCAAACACCTCCCTTCCCCTTCAGTTAGCAGGCATCAAAGCATGCCGACCATAGCATTTGAGTAGTAGCTTCTCTCTCTATATATAAAAAAAGATAAAGACCTTTCAATGAAAGCCCCACTATCCTCTCATCATTCACTTTGATTCCTTCCCACCTCTCATCGACTCCATCATCAAAAAAAAAAAGTAAACAAAGCCCAAAGCTAAAAAAACTTATCAATTTTCGATTTTTACCACTGTTTTTATAAAACCAGAACAAATAAAATGAATGAATGTGTAAGTTGCTTGAAACTAGGAAGAGTGTGCATGCTCTTATCCTGCGCGCACACTTTCTATATAGGTGTGATTCCGTTGCAGCTTTAAACTTCAAACCAATATATTATATATATATATATATATATAATATATTAAATAATAAAATAAATGTTGAAAAGCAGAGCAAAACTAACAGAACACGAAAACAGTACAGTGTAAGAGCGAGAAAACAAATAGTTTTCATTTTAAAAAAGATGAGGGAGAAGAGTTCGTGAGATAATGGACAAGACCTACGTAGCGTATTATAGCACGTGGACAATGAGGATTGGTTGTTCTTCATCCTCTCCAATTTCCGGCGTGTGTGAAAGTCCTTTTTACTATTTTAATTTTTACTTAATAATTAAAAAATATTAAATTTTTTATTTTGCGTATGATATTTGACCGATCGTCGTCACGCGTGCTTTACACGACAAAAGCAAATGAGAAAATGGGGGCACTTGCGTCTGACACGTGTCTTCTTAATTTTCTGACTTCGCTGTCACGGCGCCGTTCCTTCTTTTCACATCGCACATACTATTACTCTATAGTTTTTTCAATTTGTCATTGCATATATGGTTTCCTATTATTATTCATATTTTCCTTTTATATAAGATTTTATGATAAAATTAGAGAAATAATGTTGTTGACAAAATTTAGAGAATTAAAAATTATGGTATATTATTTAAAGAACTACGATGAAGTGTATAGTAACTCTAAAGTCATTAGTAATTGTTAACAATTTTATTATATTTTTTTAATTTTAAGATTAAAATGTAAGAAAATAGAAGTATATAAATTAAAATGAAAAAACTTAAAATTATACTATAATTATATTATAAAAATTTGACGAGTTTAAATAAATTAAAATTTGAAAGTCCATTAAAATTATAAGGATCTAAAACAAAATTCTTCAAAAAATTCAAAATAAATTAGTGTATTTGACTTAGTATAATATAAAATGTAATGTATGTTCGTGTTTAACTTATTGTCGTCATTTTCAAGACAATGACAGCGGTTTACGATTTGTGTTCGATTGTATTTTTTTATACCACGAGATCAAATTGAAAGAAAAATAAATTATATGGATCAAAATGATTTTTTTCATAACTTTACAGTAAAATTACATGTATCAAATCCTTATAAATAATTATATATATACATATATTAAAAAAACTATTGATTACAAAATAACAAAATTATTTAGATTTAAAATTACTATAAAAAATAAATAAAATTAAATATCAAAATAATATTTTTATGATTAACGGGGTTGGTTTAAGTGGTAAGCATCTTGTTATCGCTTAAGTATATCTCGAGTTCGAGTCTTTATGTATACAAAAAAATATTCGTTGAGATACTCATCCACTAAATTTATATGTACGACCATGTGGTAAAAAAAGAAAATAGGACAAAAACATCGACATTGCACTTTCAACTTCTTATTAATGCGTAGATATCGAAAAGTTATATGGATTCAAAAATATTATTTCGATTGGCCACCTAAACACAAAGGGTATAGAGATTTTCAATCATACTTAAGTTTTTAGTAGGAGTGTAATTAGTACAATTACGCAAGTACTTACACTCGTTAACTTTATAATTAGTATTATTTTAAAATTATGTAATTGTGTGATTGTAATTTATATTATCAAACATAATATGAATAATTAAGAGTTAACCACGCTCCATCAATCATATATGTCTAAAATAATAATTATTTCCATATAATTACACATTAATATCCAAACACACTAAAATATTTGGATCCAAATATTAATCAAATCTTTAATATGCAAAAGCATAAAAACAAATAAGACATTGGCAGATATCCATACATAAATATATAATTATAATCACCAAAACGATTCATAATTTTAAAAGATTATCATATGTAATAACTTATGCATTTAATAAATAAATATATATATTATATATATATATATATGAATTAATTATTGTTATTGATCTATTTATCAACTAATCTAGATGGGTACTATAGAAGTGAATGCGACCCTTCCAATCCAATTTGATCAATTCACAAATGTCAATATTCATACCCTTAACATTCCTTAAAGAATCTATTATTTTATATATTAATGGAATTATTATAAATAATATTTTGTAGCGTGTTCGCTGGATTTAAATGCTAAAAGTAGTAAATAAAGTTTTGTCCAAATTTATACAATAAAATTTAATATGGAATATAAGTGTGGGCTGCCAAATAATTCATTTGCTTCCTTATTTATATCCATGAATCTAACACATTTATGTGCCTCCAATCTATGTCTCGATACTAAATTTGTTTCTTCTTCTTGTGCAAATATTAAATTCACTCTTCATTATGCTTTTAATAAATATACAACATATGTTTTTTGTACATTCAATAAACAAATTTACTACTTTATAATAAATGTATTTTACTTGTATTGTTTGCTGTTGAGAGTTACTAGCCGATTATTTAGTTTAATAAAATATCTACATTTTACTTTATATTAAATATCAATTTTCTTTTACTTTAAAATCTGAAAATTATTAAACGTAAAAATATATAAATATGATATAAATGTATGGAAATACCACAACTTTATGAAAAATAGACAGGGAATGGTTTTTATGTGAAGTGAATTTATATCTCAGTCATAAAGAAATATTATTTTTTTATAAAGACTCGTGTTTGAACCGTGATATTTTACAGTAAGCATATCATTAAGTTAAGAAATAATTTTAAATAAATATTATCTTATAATTAACTTCAAACTCATACAAACGTGTAGCATTGAATAATAATAAAACTATGGGATATATTATTCAAAGTGGTGCTCCTGGGGGCAACTTTTTGCATGGTGGATCATGATCCGTCTTGCATGGATGCTAAGCCGAAAGAAAACAAAACAAAACAATGAAAGATCAAATGTGTAAAGGGTGGGTATTGATTTTTTTTTTCATTCACAATCTCAAATAATTTCAAGGAAGAGAACCTTATACAATGATGTTGTTTAGCAATATCTTAGACACACTTAGTAGCGTGCTTGCCATACATTATGTTGTTACCTGTTATTTATAGGTCTTATTGTTTACAAACTCTTATAAATTCTTATCAAAGAATTATTTATTTTTTATAATTATCACGTTAACGTTGGTTAATATTTTACGTAATTTACATGAACTAAAATGATATTGTGATATTTTTAGAGTTTCCATTCGAAAATCAATCAGTTTTTGTCATATCGAATCTTTTATTACTTCACCATTCTTCTTATAAGATCTTTTGTTTGTCAGAATCTCTAAAAGTCCACATTATTAAAACATACATTAAAATTAATTGTGATACATATACGAGACTTAGATAAGACTTCTCACATGCTCACGTAATACGTCAGAATGAAATCTAAAGTTTAATTATCATATTTACCTAATATGTCATTCTTTAAATAGTCATAATGATCTTATGACCAACATGCGCCCTAAATATCACTATAAATATCATTAAGACTTGATAAAACGATGAACTGCCTGTAACCGATAGACCCTCTGTCTTCTCCTTCATAATAATTTTCTTTATTCACATATTTCAAACAACAACCAACAATAATTCTTTCATCAATCATAACTCTTTATTCAAATTAAAGAAAATGAACAGTTGATGGACGAACTAAACTTATTCAATTAATGTATACTAAACTAAAAGATATATTAGTATTTTTGTGATTGAACGTTCCTAGGAGGCACGTGATGATCACATGGAAGGCTTATTCATGGATGTGGATGAGAAATATGATCGGACGGTGCATATGTGACGCAGAAATCGGTGGCACCGCAAGAGTACGCTTAAAGGACTCAAGTTTTAAGCACTCTGTTCAATGGCCTTTGGAAGTTGGAACTTAAACCCGCCGTATTCGTAGCTCTTATCTTTATCCCTTTGTTTCATGTCAATCATTCCACTCGCCAATCAACTTCATTTTCAGATTTATTATTATTAGTTTATATTCATAAATATTATTACTTGTATAATAAAATGTTAACCCATATTAATATTAATTTAATTGAATTTACGCCAACTTTTCTCATTTTTTGGGATTAATTACCAACCCCTTACATCACGGTTGCATGATGAGACTAACAACAAATCTTAGAGCTGTGAAAACCTTTTTTTTACAATAAAATCAAATCTTGATTAGCTACATGGAAATCCTTCCCTAAAATACTTTTTAACAATTTTGTACAGATATATGATTAATACAAAGTTGATAGCTTTATTCATTATTTTTAAAAATATTGGATGATTATTTATATATTAAATATACACTCAATATGTTTTTAAAAAATTAGATTTTAATTTTCAATATAAAATAAACAACTGATAAATGTAATGATCTAATTCTCAAACATATAATTTTAAAGTTAAGATTGAATTAAAATAAATTGTTAATGTAAAATAAGAGAAATTATGATTTAAGACGATTTATTTCTTATGACAAGAGTAAAGAGTCGTTGTTAACGATGACATAATACAAATACTTCTTGAATGATATTTTAAGAGCATAAACGAGTGTTATGGTATATAAGGGAAGATATTATTTTTTAAATTTCTTTTGAAAAAGGGTAAGAAACTCCCTTTTGTTGGAATAGGAGAGGGAGAAGTTATTTTTCTTCTTCTTCCTATAAAGCAATATGAGCAAGCACAAGTAACTATTGATGATGATAGGTGAGAGGTCATATAAATATCATATATATTATTTATTAATTAAGGATGTAACACTCGTCTCCTAAAGAGTATTATACTATGACGAGAAAAATCAGAGGCAAAATGAATCTAAGACATTATTTATATTAGCAAAAATTTTGATAGGATTATGGTGATGAATGGTCCATCAACTTTTGTTGAGCAGAGAGTCACTGGTTAACTATGACCTAGATTAAGAGAAAAAATAAGTTATGAGAATGAAAACGAGAGAACCCATATTAATTTTTAAGAAAATTTATTATATACTCCGAATTTTTTATAGACACGATGTTATCTTATGGTTGGATTAGACGTAGTGCTATGAAGGTTGGGGTTAAATTGTTATAGGCCAATTATACTCTCTCTTGCATAATACGTAGGTTTACATAAGCCATATGGGTTGCCCGTTATCAGGCTATAAGGCAATGGTCTAATATACACAACGAGTAACCTTGAGGCAGTGCTTATTCAGAGTGACAAAAGGCATAACAATTATCCTACGTTTAGTTAATTGAGCTTTATATAACGACTCTACTTAGATGCGAGATATCACTTATTTGATGGTTCCTATTTACAAGATTACCTTCATCTTAGGGGCGAGTAGACATTCTTCGAGGGGTTTAGTAATTGTCTGAAAATGGCTCTCTTAAATCTACAATATCATTGCTTTGTTGTAAACAAAGTTGTGAATTCGATTTCCAAAAAATCTAAGCACGAAAATGAATGGGAATTTCTTTTAAAGTATAGTTACAATGATTTTAAAAGTGTGCTAATTAAGCCAATGATTAAAGAATTTATTTTTCTATCCCAAATCACCGTTCATTTTTATGAATTCCACGTGGCAAACATACAACCAATTACATATTTAGTTAAAACTACAGAATCCCTAATGCTAGGTTAGATGTGTTAAGTTGACTCTTGTGTGAATCATAGCACCAACCCAAATCTCGATCACCCTTTTTGACATTAAGATCAACAAAATCCGATAGTTTTTGGACCCACCTACTAACTTTAAACAATATAAAGCTTTTTGCTTTTATTTATAAAAGTCAAGATATTACCTAACTTCCTTGGAAGAAAAATATTATATACTATATACACATGTACATGTATATGAAAATATACGTATTTTGAAATTTCTATAAAACAGTTATTAATTAATATTATATACAAAATTAGTAATTGGATTTATATTACGAGTTAAATGAAACTAATTTAATTGAATGAAAGACGAAATAAATGCTAGTAATTAATAAGGTTATATAGAAAAACTTCTCTTAGTTATTATATTCATTAAATATTAACTTAAATTCTAATTGATATTAGGTTGAATTTTGTTATAATTCTAGTGGTTAAAAATTATTTGGTATTTAATAAATAAATATTTATTTTAAGTAAGAAATCTTATTAAATTATTTTTCTTGGTGATAAAATATTTAACTTTATAAATATATAGTTTGCCTTAACCTTTAGAATTATGAAAGATAATTATTTTGGAGAGATGTAACTGTTTTGTGATATTCGTAACTCCTGAGGTTTATGTTGCGGAGATAAGTTTTGTAGATATATTGAGATACACTAAGATATGGTATAGATACTCGGTTTTAAGATACATAAGATATCATGTATTTGTATACTTTCTGATCTCTACATTTATAGTGAATTATTATTCTTTTCATCTGTGAAGGTAGACAAATTGAATCATGTTAAATCTCGTCTCTTGTGCATTCTTATATTATGTTGATATGGCTTTGATTATTTTCCGTACTTGAATTTCTAACAAGCATTATAAGATCTATGATTTGAGTTATGGAGTTTTAGAAGAATTTATTGCTACGAATTTTGTTAGCAATTTTGAAGACACGCAAGAAAAATTTTATTATAACGAGTTTTCAGTTACATGAGACTAATTCTCAAATCGATCTAGCGGTGCTTCAATAAATATTATGTAAAAATTGAAGTTGTTGAAGATTTAACAACATTGCTTCAATTAACATTTGGTTTACTTAAGAATTGAAGTTATTGAAGATTCGAAGATCAATTTTCTAATTAAATTTATGTCAAGTGATAGACGGTTAGGTTGACTCAAATTCTAATTAGAAATTAAGTAGATTTTTTTGTAATTATGCTGGAAGAAGATTATTTAGGTGACCAAATATTTGATTATATAAATAGAGAGTATGTATTAACCTTTAAAATTAAGAGAGATAATTATTTTAAAGAGATGTGATCATTTTACAATCTTTATAAATTTTGAGACTTGTGTTATAGAGATGAATTTAAAAAGATACTAAGATATACAAGATTATGGTACAGTTAACATATATATATAATATATAAAAAATCAAATACATATATATATATTAACACACAGAAAGATCTACTTTTGCTATCTTAATCATAAAGTGTATAATTGGATGGGACCCTTTGTGCATAGAATTTCAAAGGGTCCTATCCAATTACACAAAGTGCAAAGGTAGTAAAAGAAAACAACTTGGCAATTGGTTCATGATTGTATAATTAGATATCGATGTGAATGTGGGATGGTTGACGTTGTGGCTTTATGATCAAAATTTTGTACAAGAATGATTAGAATATTTTGTAATTGCGTATCCAACCAAGTAAAGCATTGCTTATTTTCTTGGGGAGTATGCCAAACACAAAGAAGATTTTGATTTGAAAAGGGGTGGAGTTTAGATAGCAAAGCAAACGATTGAGATTATTTATGAATAGAGGGTGTAAAACAAAACCAAGATTATTACAGAAGCAGAAGAGAAAATGAAAGATGATGAACAACAAGGTGGGGACCAAGGCGTGGCAATGGAAAGCCAAGGAAGGAGTGGCATAAAGGAAACATTAGAAGCAGAGTAAGATGTAGGGATGTAAGGGGACATTTCAAATTCCCTTTGGCTTCGCTGCTACTTAGGGGTGTTTAAAATCGAGTATCCACATTTTTGTGTATCCAAAATATCGAGTACTCGAGATATTTTGGTATTAAAATGTTGACTCGTGTCTCAACTTGTTAAGTTTGGATACTCGTATTTATGAATTACGGATATTTGATTCATTTTTTTTAGTTAAATTATTTAAAAAAAATTCACAGAAAAAATATAAAATTTAAAAATCTACAATACATAATACATACATAAAGTTTAAAAATTCAATTATATCTTTGAAAGGTAAAATTCATTAAAAATAAAAAAATACAATTAAATTCAAAATATTTTGAAGTTAAAATAAATATTTTAAAAAATAATTTTGGAATGTTATGATTAAATAATTTAAGAAATTAGAATGTTATGATGAAATAATTTAAAAAATTATGAATTTAAAATGTTATAGTTAAATAATTTGAGAATTATGAATACAAAATATAATACTAAATAAAAATAAAAAATATATTAGAAACCGAATATCCCATCGACAAATATCCGATTAATCATTAGGGCTCGACCTGGAAAACCGTTAAAAGTAGTGGGTTGGGTACTCAATCTAAAAATTTAGGCATTTTTTTTTATAAATACTCGGTAATTTTAGAGTGGGTCGACGGGCCAATGAACCAGATCATCCGGGTAGGATATTTTAAACACCTTGCTGGTACTGCCTCAGAGAGAGAGCATATTCGCTGCTTCGCATCGATGTTTGTGTGAGGGGTGGGCCGAAACTCAAGGCTGCTTCTTGGGCTTCCTCCCCTTCCTTTTTACAAACAGAGACTCATTTTTCTCGAGTCAAACTATAATTTTCGTTTAATTATAGTTCTATATTAGGATATTTAGTTTGGTCATCTATGATCATACGGTATTATTATATTTGGATAATTATAAAATTTATTTTAATTATTGTCTAAATGATTATTTTAGTTTTTATTTTTTTAGTATTTTAACCTTAACTTATTAAAATAGTTCATATTGGACGAAAATTACTAGTTGATTAACAATTAACACATGTTGTTAAAATGATATTTTCTACATGTGATTAATTATTGGTATGTGACATATTGTGTCATCAAATTAATGTCATGATATGTCACACGTCATCAATTAAACACATATGAAAATATAATGTCCATAACAAGTGTTAACTATTAGTCAACTAACGATTTTCATCCAATATGAGCTATTTTGATAAAAATAATTAAAATGTTAAGGACGAAAATACTCTAAAAAATGTTAAAGTGACTATTTAGACACTTTATGAATTAATTTTTACATTATGTCATTTTCATATAAGATTAAAATATTGATTGTAAATATCATAGATAAAAAATAGTATAAAATATAATTTTATAACATCTTATTTCATACGTAATTGAAGATTACGAATATAATTTAATATATAAAACAATTTATTATTTTGTTTCATATTATTTGAATTAATTTAATTTAAAAAAAATAAAATTTAAGTATAATTAAAAAAATATCTCTTATTGTATATATTCTAATAATCCATTTTTTATATTAGTTATTATAAAATTTATGTTTTATAGCATGAACCAACTTACCCCAGTGGTTAAAGGAATTGTTATTGTTCCTGAAGATCAAGGGTTCAAGCACCAGCGACCGTAAGGATGATTAAGTGTTTATTGTCAAATGTTTGAGGATACTTAAAACATGTTGTACTTTGTAATTACCTTTAGTTTAATAAAAAAATGTTTTATAATGGATTAAAAAGTACAGCTTTACTGCAACTCCATAAATTTTATATCAAATAATAATGGAAAGGGTGAAGGCTAGTTGGCCAATCCCTTTGGATTTCTTCTATTTATGTATGCTCTAACATTAATGATTCTTTTCTTTGCTTACATGGTAATCAATGTAATACAATGATATTTGAAGAAAAAAATTATAATTAATATTGGTGTTCAAATCATCTTAATGTGATTCAAATGTTTTGAGTTCTTTAATAGTTTATTATGTGATTAGAATTACTATTAATAATCTTGACTAGTATAACCAAAAATCTGTTTTTTAAGTTTTTTTTTAAATAATTTTCTCCTATGTTCTGGGTTCTTTCTTTAGTTGTCATTGAGATTGATATCATTATCTTTATTAGAAAATAGACAGTTATATCGAGATCTAACACTAAAGCAGAATATCGTGTCATGGCTCAAACGGTTGTTTTGGTTGGAAGTTCTCCTCAAAGATTTTAATATCACCTATTCATATCATATTCCCATGCACGATGATAATCAAGTTGCAAAAGTAATATTGCTTTTCATGAAATGATAATGTACATTACAATCGATTGTTATTTTGTGAGAAATATAATCGTTAATGATAAGATTTGCACTCCTTTTACGTCATTAAGAAATTAAATTGTTAATATGTTCGCTAAAGCACTTAAGAAGAAAGATTTCTACATATTGAATGATAAACATTTATGCGCTCTAGCTTGAGGGTGTGTTAATTGACTTTCACCTTGTTTAAGGTGGATTGATTTGTGTCTAATTTAGAGGCTAACTCGTAGTTGTTTTTATATTCTTGTATAGTTGGCTTTCCTATTAGGAGTCTTGAACACATGCATATGTAGACCCCTACAACTGTAACCAAAAATACAAAATGCACAAAAATATTCTTTTCTCTGCTATTCTGCATTGTTTGTAATACCTATACTTAGATGCTCTTGTTATGTTGAATTGTTCTCCTCATATCCAAATTGCCTTTACAACACATTTTTGCAGTATTTGATGATGCCAATAACTAAATATTGATTGCTGAATTTAAGAGAGAAGATTATATAGCTTTTGATGCAAATAGGAACAGTTAGTTTTATTAAAAAATATGAAGTATCTAAAACTATAACGAAAGTTTATAATTCAAAATGTAAATTAAACACATAATTAGGATATGCTTTTATAATCATTAACTCGAGAAATTAACTATTTGAGATCAAACAAGGACCATACAAGGGATCAAACTATTGAAAGACCATTAATAACAATAAATCAAAGTCGAACATCGTGAGAAAACTATCTTCAAACGCAAACTACGTATCCAAACCTAATTTGAGGGTCTAAAGTAGGGAATATCAATAGGATAACAAATAAGTGGCATCCTATTAGTTGAGATATTGTCAAATTCAACCCTAATGAAATTAAACAAAAAGAACGAGCAAAACGATCGAGAGAAAAAACATAAAACGTGTCGTAAAGACATAAAAAAGTGTGTTACGAAGGTATAGTTATTAAAAATTAAAAAGATTGAAGAAAAATAAAGAAACAATATATATAAAAAATACATGCAATCAACTATTAACACTAAAATTAATGTCGTCACTAAGTTAATTAGAGAAAAAATTACATAGCTTTTAATTGCTGTTAAACTTCTTACCTTATAGTAACATTTATGAATCATTCCAATTTTACTATCAAGTATAAGTAAGCTCGCTATTCGTATTTAGACCTCCTATTCGAATATTCATGATCGAGAAGTATTAGATTCATTTCTCATTAGTCTTGAAAGGAGAGAGCACCCATTTTTAGATAAACTTGTACTATATTTTAAGTATATTATTTATTTGGGTCTAAAGCGAGAGTTTTATTATTGGGTCTGGATTTTTTGGATTGGGTTAACATATATAGTGTGTAATAATTATGATTAATTTAACTAATAGTAATGATTTTAAATCGGATTAATTAATAATCAAAATTTAAAATAAATATTTAATTTTTTTAATCAAACGCACTTTGATGAAACTAATTAGATTATTTCAATTTTAATCGAATAATAAATACTCCTTATTACAACAAAACATAATAATAACTAAACTAAAATTCAATAAATTTATTTTTATACAATCTTTTACATATTTAACGATAATTTTTATTTTCAGCTTACTACTACAATTATATTTGAATTTTTAATCAATCATTGCCCAACTAAATCGTCAAGTCCTCACATTGCTTTGCTTAAAGGTTTGAGATAGAAGTCGACTGTTAGTCACTCCAAGATTGCCAGGGATGGAACGGATGATGGGTTGGGACAGTAATCTCCTAAAAATTTAAAATTATAATATATTTTAAAAAATTTAATATTTTTTATTAAAAAATTATTTTCATTCTTTAAATTTTATAAGTTCTCTACTATTTAGAATGGTACAGCCAAGCTTGGGATACGTGTCAATGTTCCAAAGCGTCAGGCACCCACAGATTTGTGATTGAGGAAAAGAGAAAGTGGACATATGTATGGTGTTAGTTGGTCCGTCATTGTCTTCTAAGGTGGATTTTTAGGGTTTGAACATCAAAGTACATAACCCTAAGTACTTGCTACAAATTCCCACTACACCACCTCTATCTGTATCATACACTTTTGGCACCGTCCCCATAAACCATTATCATCGGATTTGGGGTCTGTATCATAAATCAATATAGTGTATAGATTAGATGATTTATTGGTGTCTCATATGCATACCAACTATGAGTATATTTAAATCGAATTAGATTAAATCTATGAACGAAATGTAATTTTTTCATGCATTATTTTTTATCATTAAAATTTAAACTTAAAATCTTACTTAAAAGTTATAGATAAAATTTATTGTCAGATTTATAGTATTTATTTTTATATCATGAAAAAAGAGAGACTGGAGTTAGAGGAGTGGGCTTTGAATTTGGTATAGGGTTCTCAATTTCCCATCAAACACCCATGTGAGATGCTTATTATTTTAATCACAAAGAATTAAGCATTAAGACAGCCTTTTCTGTCCGCATAATCCGGGCTTGTAACATGCTTTAGCCTCTGTCTTAAACAAGGTAATTGTAGTTTAATTATGCCTTTAGGTCAGTTAAGCATTGTTTATTGTTGGGGGGGGGGGAAGGGTTTAAAAAGTAGTTTTGTCATAATCAATTTTTAATAAGGAATCTGCGGTTAAATACTCCTACCAAATAATATAATTCGTGGCACACCAAAAACATTTGTTATAACTTTGGAATCTTTGTTTGGTTTACTTCTCGATTGTCTTATGCAAACCTGACATCTTTCCATGTCTCTATCCTTTCTTATTATGAATTGATTGGGGGAGATCTTCTATAGATGCTATTATTCAAATAATGATGTCTTAAGTATCGTATTAGGCATTTTATTAAAATAATTATTACATTAGACATTTTACGTCTACTCTTTTTGAAGAAGGAAAAGACAGCTAGAGACTCGTAGAAAATGTTTAGACAGCTAGCGAATTTTTGTTGTTGAAAATAATAGATTTTAGCCGAGGGTTACATAACATATTTATTTACCATATGCTTTTGGATTTTGATCTGGTTTCTATTTTTTTTTATTGTTCTTTAAGACTTTCTTCTGACTTATTCAGACGATTCGTATCACCTTGTTTTTTAAATTTAAAATTTCAGATATAATTCAATAATAATCGTAACATTTGATAAACCAAATCATGCTATTAGTTTCAATCTATATGTATAAGTTTAATGTTTGTTCCCTGATTTGATCAATTTAAATCCTCGTAATTTAGACATATTACCTTCGTATCATTTAGATCATGATTTAAATTTTAAAATTCAAAAAGTGTAAAAATTACATTGATCAAATTCGAGTTCAATGACTAAAGTTACAAGTTATTAAAGATATAGGGATTAACGACATAGTTTGACCAATAACGAATTTAAGTGAGAAAGTGGATTATGACAAAAAGAAGCGTTGGGGATATAGAGAAGGAATCTTCAGTGAAAATAGAATGGGAGTCTGAGTTAATTATTATTACTCTTATTGGTCAATTAAATTTTGGGATAATATTCTTTATTAAACGGAATACATCCTAATAAAGAAAATTTTGGTTCGATTGTATATTGAAAAATAGTTATGAATTTTATAGATTTAACC
Organism: Hibiscus syriacus; assembly: GCF_006381635.1. Lineage (NCBI taxonomy): Eukaryota > Viridiplantae > Streptophyta > Magnoliopsida > Malvales > Malvaceae > Hibiscus > Hibiscus syriacus. Next base: position 4,642,362 of record NW_024063078.1, read on the forward strand.
GAGTAAATTTGTTAGCTTAATTTTTTTTAAATTTTAAAAGTATTTGTAGAAAAAGAATTTTAATTTTCATAATATTTATAATTTTTAAAACAAGGATTTTTCATCATGATTTCATAACAATTAATCAAATGACATTTTCTACTTTTAATCAATAACTTCATAGTTATATTGAAAAAATTGCATGGTCATAAATAAACCGAAAGTTAAGGAGACTTATAATAATTTGAACCTCCAATATTAAAAAAAATATGACTTATCAAAGAAAACTTATAGATCAAATAACAAAAAGTAAAAGTATCTATGAATACATATGCGTATTAATAAAAGGATAAATTACATAAATGGTTGCTAATATTCGATTAAAGTTTTGTTTTTCTCATTAAAATTTCAAAAGTAACAAATTGACCAATAATGTTATCGATTTATAATAAATTTATTACTCGCAATTAACCGTCATTACTGCAGTCATAAAATATTGATATGATGCGTTAAACTAGTTAACTTAGCATGTTTGACCATACAGGACGCCCTTTGACCGACGGTTGACTTTCTGTTGCTGCTTCTTCTTCTTCTTTGCTGTCGTGCCTTGAATGCTAGCAAATCCACCCATAACTAAGCTGAGAAGTTAAGGGACGGTTCATTTTCAGGTTATTCGTAACTTCAGTGGCTGTCGGTATCAGCTTCATTTTGCTTATAGACTACGGTTTTTGTCGGTGACATTGGGAAAACTTGAGCGACGTGCTTGAATTGGATTGTTTCTTTGCGAGCTTTGATTCAATTTTTATTGTTTCATCACCCTGATTTGTCGACGGCGTAGACGTATTTATACGCACGGATGAGCCACCAGTCATGGTGATTTATGGCTTATGGCTTATGTTTAACGTATTTATATGCGTTAAACAGAATTTAATTCTGTTAATGTTATTATTATAACATCTAAAAAAACTTATAAGGAAATGCTTCTACGTTTTATAAAAAAAATCTAAAAACTTCCGATTTATCTCCCGCTCGGATTCGGTACACTCCGGTAGGTTCGTAAACATCGACGACTTCAAAGGGTACTGCCATTTGTGGACCGAATCTGGACCTTTACTTCATGGGTTCGCTGAGAAAACAATCTGGTAATTCTAGAAAAAACAGAGCTCTGATTCTTACTCGTGGTACTCACTTCTGAGTTAGCTCGAGTGAATCACACATTGTTGAAAAGGTGGTCGAGTTATCCACCGACTCTATGATAGCTTCGGAGAATGCATGGAGATGGCGAGTTATCCACCGAGTCGTCCCGAGTTGGAATCGGACTGGTGCCTGGTGGCAAAGCAAAAAGGTCGAGACTTTGAGATTATTGAACCCGTGTAGAAGAAAAGAAACAAGTGGTTTTTAATGACTGCTGTGAATTCTGTGATTTATATGATGAAGATGGGGGAAAGAGATATACAGATATAATTCCATCACTTTATCACCATTGTTGGACCTTTAATTTAGATTTTATTTCTTATATTTAAAAGTTATATAATCTCTTATAAACCCTTTGCTTGAATTTGTGTCAATAAATCAATTCAATTTATAAAAAAAATAAAATGTTTATTTTTAAATAAAATAATTATAAATGATTATTTGAAAAATACAACATAGATTAATTGGTTACAAATTGCTATTAGGCTATAACAAAAAGAACACTATTATCAGGCTTATTTGTAAAATAAGTCCTTTAATTTTTTTTTTTCAAAAAATAAAATCTTTCGCATCTCCAATCGAGTCCTCCAGCTATAAAATTTAATCAAAGAAGTTATTTTATTAAAATTAATCGTTATGCATGCTGACATGACAAATAATAACGTTAATAAATTTTATTGCTGTGAAAGTTTAGATGGTCAATTTTGATGATTTAACATTCTTGCTTTATATAGCATGTCTGTAAATAATTAAAAATATTCGAATTTTTAAAAGATGAATAAAGCTTATTAACTAAGATAAAAGTGAATTTCTATTTCTAAATTTATATAATGTCATTGATGTTTTTAAAAATCTTTAGATGTCATAAATTTGGATGGGCTTATATGCCTAAACTCATGTTTAGGCGAGTATTATTAGTTAAGATGTATATACGAAATACAATATATAGTTGGCAATGATTAAACAAATTTTAGTATTGCACAGAGATAAAATCATTATTCTAATTAATTTCAAAGCTGGCCAATAATTGTCATTGTATAATGTATAATTTCCACTCGGCATTCATGCTCCTTTGGATTGGTAAAATAGTCATGCAAAGAAATTGTTTGTATCTCATATTAATGAGATGCAAAATTGATGAAAGGTTTATAAAATTATTTATTGAATAATAAAATAAAAGATGAAGTCTACGGACATATACCGTTGTTGCTGCCTTTTCTTTGTCTTTATATTTTCGATACTTATGTGAACCTATATTTTAGGCCTTAACCACATTAATTTTTCTCAATTAAAACATCCGAGCTAATTTTATTTCAGATTATCTGGTTAAAGATATTTATTTTTTAAATTTACAATCCATGTAGATAATTGAAAATTTTTCTATAAAATTTTCCCCAATCTTTTTCTTGAATTTCCCCTAATCTTCGACTATAAAAAGAGATATTATTTTTCGATTTAATTATTTATTCACATCCTCTTTTAAAATCCTCTCTTCACGAGGAAGTATATTCGACATATTTTTTTCCGACAGCGTGTATATTGATTAAAAGTCTCATTTTCATTTTTTTTAGAAAAGAGTAATAATTTTTAGAGTTCCACCTTTTTATTTCAAGTGTATAAAATTCAAAAGATTAAATTAATCTAAGGATAATATCCAATTTTAATGTGTCTATGGTGCTCAGGAAAATCAGAAAAATTAATGTGTCTATGGTACTCAGGAAAATCAAAGAAGCTTCTGAAAAGTGGGTTGTTGATTCCGGGGTGAGAAATCCCGACTCCATTGATGAGTTGGAGAGGAAAATTGCTGCTATTGCTAAATAAGATGGTAACTGAGCTCCTGGACCGGATGGCTTCAACATGAACTTTTTCAAGAAATTCTGGGTCCATATCAAAAATGAAGTGATGAAGTTTTACAAATCCTTCTGTAAGGGCAATGGTATGATCGCCAACAGCAAAGACCGGAGAAGTACCCAAGTGACCCCATCACACGAGCAAGGGCTAAGGAGTTTCAAGCAACGATGGAGAGTATGTTTACATCAAGTTTGGAACGTGATGAAGGAAGGATAATAAGGGAGGAATACTTTACGTTGCTTATGCATGAATTTGCATGAGAATTTAAAGTTTGCATAACATTCATTGCATTTAATAAGTGTAATGTTCATTCAAGCATGCATTGCATTTAAATCATCTAGTTCATTTAGGGAAGTAGTTCATTAATTAAACTAGTTCATTTATTAAATTAACTCTTAATTGTTTCATGCATGTTTTCAATTAAATATTGAATAAAGTTCACCTTTGTGTCTAGGTGCATGAGAGAAGTTGAATGGTTCATCATATGCAAGAATGTTAGTCAGAATGTCTTCCAATTCTAGATGCGATACAGATGTGTTTGGTTCTAGAAATCAATTGGAAATTATTCCTCTATCTCTTAGCTTTCCAACGCCTTTGAATCACCTTAATTCGATATCGGGAGCTTGAGATATGATCGATTTATTGAAGACAGTGCAGGCTGGAATTTTGTTAATGGAATTTTATGCATGGGTGATTTGGATGAGTTGAGCCAAGGGAGAGTCTTTTCAATTTCAGCCAAGTGACAAGCCATTGAAGGACTCTAAATTCACCCATTCAAGGCATTCAAAGCTGATTGTTATCATCTAAGTTCAAGGGTGTTCATATTCTTCAAGGGAGCATGCAATGAAGGGTGATTTAATTCACTTGTTAAGACAATTTTCAGCATGGAATGACAAGAGTCTTCCACCCCTTGGACGAAATTAAGAACAATTTCAGCTTCAAATTGTCTAGATTCATCACCAAAATGATCTTAGAATATTCAGTCAACCTTGAAGATAAGAAGACAAAGCATTCAAGTGCATTTTATTGCTAAATTGATGAGAATGTTTTCATCTTTTAAGTCTTTTCATATGCTGCTTAGAAACACTATAAACAGGCACCTTTGAGATTATTTGTAGACACATTGAATATATAAAACATCTTTGAGAGGTTGCTTTCATTCTTGTTCTCTTGTAGAACTTTATCGGCTTCAAGATAGTTTGTAGTCTTTATCCATTTCCTTTTGTTATAGTGTTGGTTCCTAGCTCATCTATAGCTAGTGGGTCACATTCCATACCCTACCATTTCTATTCCAACTTTTTATATTGTTGGTTCTTAGCTCCAAATAGCTAACGGGTCACAATCCACTTTAACCTTACAACACTTACCACGACAACACTATTTGCCACGACAACGCCATTCATATTTCACTATCTATTTTCATTATCATTAAACCACAACAACCATCACTCTTCCATCACCTTCAAACAACTTCCTCATTCTTTTCATTCCATCATTTCAATTATTATTTCATATCATTTCCTTTTTATGTTTATATTTATGCAATTTCAGAGTTCAAGCTATCATTACGGGGTTTCTTACTAGAATCACGATCGGACATTCACATATATAACTCGAAACATATAATCGAGATGGATAAATCCATTAATCATACCTTTGTGACCTTAATTCTTAAAAAGGATGTCCCTTCTGGTATTGAAGATTACAGACCTATTCACTAGTGGGAAGCTTATATAAAATTCTGGCCCGTATTCTGTGAAACAGACTGTCACTTCATATGCACGAGTTAGTGGGTGATAATCAGTTCGCCTTCATCCCATGGAGACAAATAGCATATTGTGTCCTCATCGCCAACGAAATCATAGATGAGCTATTACAAAAGAAAAGAGCCTCACTCATTTTCAAAGCTGATTTTCGGAAAGCATAAGACACTGTTGATTGGGCATTCCTCGACCTTATATTATGCAAAATGGGCTTTGGTGATAGATAGGGATGGCAAAAAAATCCGAACCCGATGGGAAAAACTGAAAATCGAATTAAACGGGTCGGGTTCGGGGATGATAAACGGGGACGGGAAAAAATCGTTTATGCTAAACGGGGACGGGGACGGGTTTGGTAATCCCCGCCCCGATTACCCGATTACTCGGCCCGAAATATTAAAATAATTATTATATATATATATAATATTAATAAATTTAATTTAAATTAAAATTTATATATATTTATATATTTAATTTAAATATATACCCAACCCGATACCTGGTCCGATACCAGTTTAAATAACCGTTTATGCTAAACAGAGATATCCGTTTCCCCGCGGTGTTTCCCGATTACTCGATGGAGATTCCCGTTTAAATCCCCGCGATTTTTTAAGTGGGGACGGGTACGGATTTTTTAAACGGGACGGGTTGCCATCCCTAGTGATAGATGGTGCAAATGGATAAATCTGTGCGTTTCGACAGTGTCCATATCAGTTCTCGTTAATGACTCTCCGACTAAATCATTTAACATAAAACGAGGACTTAGGCAAGGCTGCCCCCTCTCCCCACTACTATTCAATCTAATAGGGGAGGCTCTTTGTTCTCTCCTTCACCAACGTCGCTTGGGTCTTATTAAGGGTGTGCTGGTTGCCGAAAACGAGCTCCGGATCTCCCATCTCCAATTTGCCGACGACCTTATTATCTTCGCCGAAGCTGAAGAAGTGTATGTCCAAAATATAAAAAGGATTCTCATGTTTTGAAATTTCCTCGGCCTCAAACTCAATGTTAAGAAAACTGTCCTATACGAAGTCAACGTCCACCCTTCAAGAGTCCAAAACTGGACGTCATTAATCAATTGCAGCAGTGGTTCATTACGTCTTACTTGGGTCTCTCTCGGTTTTCTCCGAACTCCGCCTCCATTTGGAAACCGATCATAGACAAATTTAAAAATCGCCTTGATGGTTGGAAAAGTAGGATGCTCTCTTTTGGGGGACGCATAACCTTAGCCAAGTCCGTCCTATCAAGCTTACCGGTGTACTTCTTGTCCATTTTCCAAATGCCGTGTTCGTCAGCATCGACGCTTAATAAAATAATAGCCAGGTTTATCTGGGGTTCCACTAATTCTAGAGCCATTCACTGGGTTAGTTGGAATCTCCGCCTCCATTTGGAAACCGATCATAGACAAATTTAAAAATCGCCTTGATGGTTGGAAAAGTAGGATGCTCTTTTGGGGGACGCATAACCTTAGCCAAAGTCCGTCTATCAAGCTTACCGGTGTACTTCTTGTCCATTTTCCAAATGCCGTGTTCGTCAGCATCGACGCTTAATAAAATAATAGCCAGGTTTATCTGGGGTTCCACTAATTCTAGAGCCATTCACTGGGTTAGTTGGAATCTCCGCCTCCATTTGGAAACCGATCATAGACAAATTTAAAAATCGCCTTGATGGTTGGAAAAGTAGGATGCTCTCTTTTGGGGGACGCATAACCTTAGCCAAGTCCGTCCTATCAAGCTTACCGGTGTACTTCTTGTCCATTTTCCAAATGCCGTGTTCGTCAGCATCGACGCTTAATAAAATAATAGCCAGGTTTATCTGGGGTTCCACTTATTCTAGAGCCATTCACTGGGTTAGTTGGAATCTCCTAAGCAGATCCAAATCCCGTGGAGGCATTGGTCTCTTCGACCTTAAGATTAGAAACTGTGCCTTGCTCAACAAGTGGGTTTGGCGATTCGGTTAAGGATCATAATTGTCTTTGGAGAAAAGTTATTGGCGAAAAGTATGGCTATCACGAATAAGCACTGCTGCCCTCAACCTTTGGGTAGAAAAAACTCTTGGGTATGGAAAAATATAACATGCCCTCTGTCCATCTCAGATGTTCACTTTGGTAACAAAATCAGATTAGTCATCGGAGACGGCAAGTCTATTGATTTCTGGAACGATTATTGGACAGAAGTTGTTTCTCTCAAAGAATCTTTCCCCAGGATCTATAGCTTATTGGCCATAAAAAATCCGGTTGTGTGAATGAATTTGGTTCTAAATCCAACGGTATTTGGCGTATGGGAGTTGGCGTTTGGGACAGTTTTATATCAGTGCTAAACAGAGCTGCTTCCTCAATCTCCTCAGACACCACCATTTGGTTGGGTTCCTCTGATGGCCAGTACCTTCCCAAGCGATATTGTGAGCTTGTTTCGTTAAATGGAGCAACTATGGACTTTACTTGGAGACTGGTATGGGCTAACATAGCTCCACCCAAAATGGAAGCTTTCTTGTGGAAAGTCATGCATGGAAGAATCCCCACCAAGGTAGAACTCTCTAAACGTTGTGCTTACTCGGGTGATAATTTGAATTGCGTATTTTGTGGCAGGGTGGAAGAGACAATCCCTCACCTTTTTCTGCATTGTGATATTTCCGAGCATGTTCGGTCAAAATGGTTCAATTTATGGGAGACATCTTGTGCAGTTCCAATGGATCCCCGATCGTTTATTTTGTTTTGGGATGGTTTTCTGGGCCAAACCGATGTGGAAATTAGCTCTTTTTGGATTCATGTGGTCACTTTGGTTATGCAGAAATGAAGTCATTTTCAAGGGAAATAAATTTAAATAGATTTCTTACCATACGAGTTTTTAATAAAATAATTGTTCATATATATAGACACTATGGATTACAGTTAAATATAAAGTTATTCATGAAGATTTCTTCAACTTAGACGTTAAATTTTTAGCTTTTGGTCATTTGTAATTTTTTAGACGTTGGTTGCTTTAATCTCCAACTTTGATTATTCTAATTTGGTATTCAATTTACTCGTGGTTGGTTTAATCTCTCTATTTCTTATTAGAAATTAAATTTATTCGAGTTGATTACAAAGTAATTTTAGGATGAGTGGGTAACCAAAACCATCCAAGATGGGTCACATGTTTATCTAAATTTCTTGGGGGAGTGATCATACGTTCAAAGACTTCAACATTCTTTCGTACCAACAAGCAAAGCATTCAAAATTCCGACCACCATAAATTCATATCGATTCATACATTTAAATTCTTATAATTTGAAAATTAACGATTTACTTACAAATGTTATCTTATAATTACATTATACCATTAAAAAATTAATAATATATAGCGTTTTTCTCTTTTTTTTTAGGAAATAATACCATTGTTTGATCATATAAAAGACATTTAATTTCATTGAATCCATCAAATGATCCTAGTAATAAAAGCCAAAAGGGAACGATATTATTTAGAAATCTTGAGTTCAAGCAGTTACGTCTGTAGGTTGTGTATATGTTATCACTTGATTAAGAAAATTCTGAACATATACTTCGTTGTAAAACTTTGAATTATTCAATTAATTGAATGTAATTATGTACTAAACATTTTTTTTAAATAAAATTTTAAACAGATATTACTTAATAATTATATGTTAATACAATTAATGTAGATTTAAAGGAAGAAAATACCGAAAAGAAAGACGAAAGAGACCTTGGATAACGCGACCACTAATAACAATGAGTGAGATTAATATAGGACACCGAAATTTGGTGACAAAATTATGAGTTAAAAATAAAGCATCTTTTAATTATTATTCTTCTCCAATCGTACACTTGTTCAATCTACCATCCCTACATACATTTTTATTCATCCTACGAGGAAATGGATGGAGCTCACAACAATGACCACCGATCTTTAAAGAATCAACAAATTTTTTTAACATTTGAGATTATTTATTAATATCTAATTCTTTGATGTTCATATGAATCTATCATCTTCTTTTCATTTTACAATTTGGATGATTTAATTAAATCCCATAATTTGTTGGATTATGAAGACAGCTACATTCTACTCTTATCCATTGATTAATTAATAGACAAATTAACGTTTAATTCCATTGTTTTTGTATACCATTAACATCAATATAGCACTAATTGTTTGCTGTGACAGCATATATAATTAGTTTTTTAAATAAATACATACAACATATAAATCATGTATATACTAGTAATATAATTTACATGAAAAATACCAAAATATTGACACGTGTGCCTACACTCTCCTTATTTTCCTCGTAAGGATTCCAGCACTGCAGAAAACGTGTGAAGTGTAGGGGCCACTTGTATTTTTTTTCTTTTGTGCAGTTACTGTTTTCTTGTACAAAACTAGGTTCCAATCATGACGCATGTTCTTATCCAACTAATATGATTTCTAAAATAGATATAAATTAGGATAAACTACGTATTTAAACACTGATTATTGTTTTAGTTTTATTTTTTTATTTACTCGTACAATTTTTTTTAAAATTATCAATAATGTTACATTTTGATTTTAATTTTTATCACTCATCGTTAAAAATTTTAATAGAATTGATTTCGTGATATTTTCTTATTTTTTCAACGATAACGTGACATGATATTTATGGTGACATCAACATCACTATTAATTTTTTAACGGCGAGTGAAAATAGAACTAAAACGTAATGTTAGTGATGATTTTGAAAAAATAATTGCGTGAAAAAAAAACAAAGTAATAATTATATGTAGTTTATCCAAAAAAATTATTAAGCTAATTAAATTAGTATAATCTTTTGTTTAAATTAAATTTGATTAATTTAAATTTAAATCTAATCTAATCCAATTTGATTAAAAATTTTATGGTAAAGTTCAAAAATAGTACCCTAATTATAAGATATATTCTATTGAGTATTTCGACTATTAAAAGTTACAAAATTCCATTGACTATAAGACGTTGCTTTGTTAAGTCCATTGACAATTAGAAGTTATAAAATGAGCATTTGACAATTCATTTAAATGGTACTTTTTCGTTAAAAATTTGATGGTAGTCTAAGCTAGACGTTAACCTGTTGATTGAGATATGATAAGACCTGATCTCAAAATCTCAAACAACTAGCATATCTTAGTTCAACTTATATGACCTTCAATTTTTTAACTGAAAAAAACGATTTTGGAATATAATGAATAGTCGGGTGACCATTTTGTAATTTTTAATAGTCAAAATACTTAACAGCAACTTCCTATAGTTGAGATATCATTTTATAACTTTAAAATAGATACATTATTAAATTTAAAACAATCAAAAAATATTAAATATCTAATTTTAAAAAATAAGAGAAGTTAAAAATCTTTTAACTTAAAGTTAGATTAACAAATTTAAAATGACATTAAATAAAAAAATTAAGGGTAAACTACATAAATGGTCATTGTTGTTTGATTAAAATTTTCTTTTACCTATTGATGTTTTAAAAGTAATGATTTGATCATTGATATTGTCGATTTATAATAGATCGATCACCCGCCGTTATCAATCGTTGCTGGGAATAATAAATGTTGATGTGACGCGTTAAATTGGTGATCTAGCACCATTTTGTCACACGTTGACTCCCTAAAATTTTTATCGGTGTTTTTTTTCTTTTATTCTTAAAGCGATTAACACCATAACACCACCACCATGGAATATTGTAGAGCTCACTGATACAACAATCGATGTTCGAAAATCACCCTAAGTGATGGAACATCAACACCATACGACCACCACCTACTCATCATCAACAATCACCATCTCATTTTTCCCAATGGTTCCCCTATATTTCTTCCCTTAGTTCATCCCCACCTCTACTTCTTCTTGGCAAAATAACTAGGAGCTCCCGATTAATTAAGGGGAGATGATTAAAGGCAACGCCAAAATAAACATACCAAAAGAGATAAAAATCTAAAGATCCTTTTTGATTCACGACTCTTTGTCTATTATTAAAATCGATGAAGCACAAATCTTAAACCCACATCATCTCTCAAATCTTAATTCCACGCCATCTCTCGTTATCGTTACTTATGACCTTATTCATTATATATCACATTAATCGGTTTAAGTGAAAATAGAAGACTTAAACAGTTTGAACTTCGACGGATTCTTACAACACTAGTTCTAGGAAGAGGAATCTTAAGGTAAAAAGCAGTAGACTAATTGAATGGTTACGAAAAGTTACATGAAATATCATTAAGTATACCTAAATTATTATAATAATTTAAATATAATATTATCAAATTATAACAATTTATGTATTTTTAATAACACTCTTTGACCATTAATTTAAATTCTCTAGGGTAAAATTTAACTGAATTATTAAAAGATAAACTTAACCCAAAACATGTGTAGCATCTAAAGCAGAAGAGTGGAGAGCAGCTTTTAAAGTAAGTAGGGTCGAAGATTAGTAGCATTAATTACATGTCATGTACTGAAATAAAAGAATTTCAACGGTGGTGAGGTGATGATGCATGGCAGTAAATGCACAGACTAGGAAGTGAAAGATAGATATAAAAATTTTATATTTATTAATTATATTAAATTTAATATAAAATTTAAAAAAAATTAATTACATTAAAAATTTAAAATTTAAAAAAAAATTTATACCATTTACTCTTGGTTCATCCCTGAACGGAGCATGGTAACATACAAAACTTTAATTAAAAAAAAAAAAACTACACAGAAAATCACTCGATTATTTTCTTAGAAAGGTAAGGAAATATATTATTGGTATTACTTGAGATACAGCATATTATATATAAATAATTTTAGACTCCATGCTAGAATAAAATAAGAAAATAGAAGTTTTAATACAGAAATTCAAATCCAGGCTCTATTGAAATAATAAGATCACAAAAACTACAAAAGTGAATTCATTGTTGGTTTATAATTTGGAAAGATTATATGTATTTCTTAAATTATAATTAACGCAAGATTAAAATAAATGAATTTACATTTTAAAACTGAATTTAATATTTTTCTTTTAATCTATTTTTTTCTTTTGAATATATAAATTACAATAAATATCAATTTTTATGTTAAATCCATTTGAATTATATTTATTATAATTAAACTATTCGAATTTATAATATATTTTTGCTATTTTGAAAATCAAATTTTTATAGAAAATTTGATAAATGTTGAATTAAACTTATATTCATTTTGAATTATAATCTAAATTATTTTTTTATTATCATATTAAAATTAACTAAAATTAATGGATATTGAAATTAATTACAAATATGATAATTACATAATATTATCGAATATTAAAGTAAGATTTTTTTTTTCATTAAACTAATGTGAATTACAAAGTAGTATCAATTCTAAGTAATCTAAATCATTTAACAATAAACGTTTAATCATCTATGCTGTTGATGGTGTCTGAACTCATGACCTCTAGAAACAATAATAATTTTTAACCGCTGAAATAAGTTGATTATGAAATATTAAAGTAAATTTTTTCATGAAACTAATGTGATTACAAAGTAATATCAGTCTAAATACTCTAAACCATTTGACAATGAACGTTTAATCATCTTTGTAGTTGCTGGTGTCTGAACTCATGACCTCTATAAACAAATTACTTTTTTAACCACCGAAATAAGTGATTATGAAATATTAAAGTAAGAACTAAATTTGCCGAGGGTTTAGATGGTTCTATTATATCCATATTGCTTTTGTTCAAATCCCGATTTTAACACTTTATTTTCCTTTATTCTAGCATGCAGTCTACCAGTCTAGTATAAGTTATATAATATATGTTGTATCTAAAGTAACAACAATGAACGGCTCAGTGGTTGTGTCCAGCCCTAACCTCTCTTAAGACTAAATTAATTATTCAACTAATAAATTAAAAATAAGAAAAATCTCTCCAATAAAATGATGTCATATGTTAAGATTAGATTATAAAATTAAATTTATTGAAGGAAATTAAAATTATGATTAAATTCATAAAATATATAAATTAAGAATTAAATATATAATATATCAATTTTTTTAACTATCACATCACTTCATCTGTTAAAAATTTAACAATGGCTTAATTGAATCATTTAAATGTTGGGTGATTTGATTGTTAGTATTGAAATATCGATGATGAATGAAATGAAAATAGATAATAATTAAGTGTTCACCCGTGTAATTTACCAAACACCCTAACCATTAGGTGTAATGAGTGATTCAGTGGTCCAAAGTCGTAACACTACAAAACACCAATATCCCATATTCCCCAAACGTCGCTTACAGCTCACATGTTGCTTTACCATAAGACTCGATTATTTACATTCAAAATATTTAACTTAATACAAAAATTAAACTCCAGAATTTACTTGAGGTTATGTTTTTTGGGTAAACTACATCAGATACCATTGAACTTTAGGTGGTGTATTGTTTATACCACTAAACTTTAAGTTTTATCAATTATAACACTAAATTTTTATTTTGTTTCAATTATACTATTGAGCCGTTAAATTGTTAACAGTCGGATCAAAACGACGTTGTTTTGGTGAGATGTCAATGTTGGCAGCCATTATCCATATCGAAAGCCTAAGCTACGTCATAATATCGTTAATGATTTAACAGTTCAGTGGTATAATTGAAACAAAAATCAAAGTTCATTGGTATAATTGAAAAAATTGAAAATTTAATGGTATAAATAATACATGCCTAAGTTTAGTGGTATTTGATGTAGTTGACCCTTATTTTTTTTAGGTATTTGGTTGAATAAATTTTTACTCGGATATTATTTCGGTCATCCATTATTCTTTTAAAGAGTAATTTAATTTTTGTTTAGTTTCAATTTAGTTATCTATTATTAAAAGAATTAACAGTGATGTTGATGTATCATCATAAATAAATATTTATCAAGGAAGAAAATAAAAGTATTGCATCAATCGTTCTGTATATTTTAACGATAAGTAATCAAAATAAAATTAAAAATAATTAAGTATAATTTTAAAAGAAAAATAATTGAGTGATAAAAATAAAATTATACAAATAATTAGGTAAATAAGTAGTTTATTTTTTGGGTAAATTATAAATTTGGTAACTAAACTTTACACTCTCTCCTATTTTCATTGTACTTTAAATCTTTTCAATTTCTCACTGAACTTAATACATTTGATTTTTTGGTCATTCAGCCGTTAAATAGTTAACGGCGTTAAAATGAGCTGTTATTAAATGCAAAACGACTTCGTTTGGTTAATTTTTTTTAAATGATATCGTTTTTAACACTGTTAACTATTTAATGACAGAGTGATCAAAATAGGAGAGAGAGTAAAGTTTAGTGATAAAATTTGTAGTTTACCCTTTTTTTTCCAGTTTTTTTAGCTGGTTATAGAATCTAGTTTTAATGGAAAGAATTTACCTTTTCTTACCGTTTCTGGATATATATAACCAACAGTTGTCATATGCAGAAAAACTATCAAAAACTTCAAAAGGTGATTGGTTTTGGAACATTTGCATTCTTTGCTTACCAACTCCAACACCACCAGTCCACATCACTTCGGCCGCTCTCCTCCGCCGCCATTGCCACCACTTCTTTCACTTTCTCAAAACCTCAATAACAAGAAACCACAAAAACCAAAGTATCTCAATCTTTAAATCTCAAACAACACTTTTATTCACACTAAATTCACTCTACAAAGCTACATTCTCAAAGGTAAGTCCAGTTTATCAAATACTGCCAATTCTAAAAATATAGTCATTTGCTTGATAAGTTGATTATTGCTTAGTTTTTGTTTAAACTATAAACGGTTGGTAGTGAGAGCACAGTTGCACTTTATATAGTGAGTAAAAATGGAAACTTTTTTTGGTTTTCATCTCTGCATTTAGTTTCTTTTCTTTAACTGCAATAGAGATGTTCGTTTCAAGATGAGTAAATGTTTCCTTTGAGATTTTTGTTAAGTTTTTTTGTCGGTGGGGTTTCATGTGTTGGGATTTTTTTCTATATCTTTTAGATT